>NW_022900939.1:39284105-39412818 GCF_012274545.1 Fukomys damarensis
TGAGGCCGGGCGCGGGCTGCTGCCCGCCGCTCACTCCAGCCTGCGGGCTGCGATTTCCCATCCTAGTTGCGCCACACAGCCGGCTCGAAAGTGCCTGGACATCCTTCCCGGGCCGGCGCGGTCCTGGGGAGGGGGTGTCTCGGGGAAGGAGACGCTCCGAAACACCTCCTCTGCAGCTGGAGTCGCCGGGGGCTCTGACAGCCACGCCCGGGAGAATTAACCCTGTTCTCTCCTTGAAGCAGCTTCCTTTTAAATTCCAGACAGTCATGAAACTGCTAAGTGTGGGCAGTGGCGGCAGCCCCTGTGTCTGCGCGCGGAACCCCGCGGGTGAGGTGCCCGGGACGCAGCGTCCCACCCTGGGGTGCTGTAACTCTTGCGGCTGGAGAAGTGTGGCTGGGAAGGACTGGTTGCTTCTCCCAAGCCCCAGGCCAACCGGGAGGCCGCCGTGCCGTGGGCCGGTACCTCCGGCTTTCAAAACTAGTGTTCATGTAAAACGCAAGTAGCTAAGCGTCACCTTCAGCGAGGGGAAACTGAAAGAAGGCAGATGTGGGAACTTCTTCCAAGAGAATGAAAGAAATGGATCATCAAGTGAGACTGAACCATGTCCCCCCACAAAACCCCCGCAGGTAGTTGCCGGGTGGTCATTCCGTGCTCCCCTTTCCTGTCTAACGCCCTATTTCAACTGGCTGTGCTCGCCCCAAATACGCTACCAACTTCCTCCAGTGCACACGCCCACGCCTGCTGCTGCTGCTTTCTACCTCCAGCAATGGCTTCATTGAAATGCTTTACTTTCAATTTTCACCGTGTCGCTGCTGTTCGGGTGAGGTCCTCCCGAGAGCTCCAGCCCTTGCTTTCGCCCTAGCCTGTGCACGTGACCGCGCGGAGTCGCTCGCTTTCCCCTGCTACACTTCCCGCCCACGCCCCGTGGAGGTGCGAGCGAGATCGCTCGGTGCCCGGCTGTTCCACGCAGATACAGAGAGCCTCCCGGAACAGGCTTTCCAATCCCGGGGCCGCGCGCGGGGACCCCAGCTGGAGGCGGGGGGAGTTTGTTCTTACTATATTTAGACTCCCCACGGAGTTTCTGTGCAGGGACTTTCAGGGTGAAAGATCTGGAGAGTTGAAATGACTAGTGCACACGCTTTAAAGTCGAGATGTTGGCTTTTCTGCAGGCAGCGAGTCGCAAACCACTTCCTTTTAAATGAGCTGTTTCGTTCCCTGTAGATGTGGACTACCTAGGTCAGGTCCCTTCCACCTGACTTCCTGCCTGGACACTGGTGTGCAGGCAGGAAATCTCAGGAAGGCAGGGCACAGGGACGCGAGTCAGCTGTGGAATTTGCAAAGGATGCTTCATGGGGCGTAGGAGTGAGTGATACTAGCGGAACTGTGAGGTGATTGAAATTTAAATCGTCAGGTTCCATGAAGTAGGGCTTCAGAGCCGGGGAGGACCTGCTAGATTATTCCCTGCGTCCATGTAGACGCCTAGTCCAGAGAACAGACCGGGACCGTCCAAGCAGTCACCAGTAGTTAGTGCACCGTTGCCGAGGGCACCGACTTCGTCGCCCAGGTCAGTCCCTGGGCAAGCAGCGGGCCATTCTGTACCTGTATGGAGTGTCTCCTGGGAAAGACTGGTCCGGCTGCAATATCGGAGCATCCAGTTCTTCCAGTCCAGTCAAAGAAAGACCGAGGGATCTTAGAGCTCTTCTATGAAATTCCTTTTTTGTACCGTAGTTTCTTTGCTACCCACTGTCATCTCTGGATAAATAGGAACCAACTTTGGGGAAAATAAAGTGTGTGTGTTTTTGATGTTGTTCCCTTGAGTACAGATGTTGCTAGGAAACTGCCTTTCATTCTTTCTGCTGAGGTATCAGAATCAAGCCACGAGGGAAGCAGTGGAGCGCACATCCCAAGCGTCGCGATTCCACGGGAGCCTTACGAAGAGGTGAAGGTAAATGACAGTCACCTTTTTCAGAGGCAAATGATTACTGCCAGTGTAGACGTGAGCTGCACGCCCGCCCCATCCTTTGAGAGAGGGAGTGCCCACCACTCCCTCTGTACACATTGCTGCCTGCCTAAAATGTATGACCTTGGTAACTTCTCTGAAGTCTCTCTGGAAGTGGTTTCACCTGGACAGAGTGAATAGAAGTATTTTTCAGTATTTTCTGATAGGTACGCTGGATGAGTAATACTGAACATTTTATGTGTGAGCTAGAAATGTGTAAGACAGACTTTCAGTGCCCACAAAAGAGGCAGAGTAAATGGACCTTCCCTGATGTCACAAAATATCAGTGACCCTGTTACTTTTCCTTTCCTTTTTCTCCATACCTAGCCGTTTTCCCATCTGTCCCAGCCCACTCAGTACCGCATGTCTTCCCATCCACTGATAACGTGTGCTTTTGGTCAATTAGTGAGGGCCACACGGATGCACTTGGGCTGCCCTGGGATTCCTGGGCTAGTCAGGGCAGAAACCATAAACAGAATCCTTAAACTGTAAAGCTAAAAGGAAAGATGTGCCGAAAGCTCACCGATCTGACATGCAGGGCCGAGGGTCATGGGGAAGTCTCCCAGCTCCTAAGTAGAATGCTTTAGGCTACACTACCCTTCTTAACTTTCACCTCAGCCCTATCCAGCCAGAAGTGACCCAAGAAGCTTAGGAACTGTCCTGCGTTTTGTTTTGTAGGCGCTGTATCTTCTTATAACTATTGGCTCAGAGAACATAGTTACCTCCTTTTACTATTTTAAACATTTTGGCACAGTTATCCCATGGTACCATTTTTTGGTCCATCAAGAATTCTTGTCTCTAGAGACAGGATACAAAGTTGAGGTTCCTGTGATGAACCAAAGTTGGAGAACCCAGGTCAGGATCAGAGGTGTATGGAGGCTGCCTAGGTGGCAGGAGATTCTGACACAGTAAGAAGCCATCACCCCTGCGTGAGGTGTGGCCCCCGTGCCCTCCCTAGGGCACAGGAGGCGGTGGGTGTCAGTGCCTGTGGCTAGAAGAAGAGACTGGTAGCTAAGAAACAGTGCTTTAAAAAGAAAGGACTTTAAAAGTTCTATTTTCATCCCAGCAAAATTTGTCTAAGAATTACCAAGATAATATGCTAATCACTATTGTCAAAGCAAAATCTTATCAAATATGGAGTATGCATTCAGTAGGTGCTAGGCACTGATACTTAAATCATTTTCACTTGATTCTGCCAATGCCTTCCTAAGCATGGGCTGCAATCAAATTCAATGTAGGGGGTAGGAAACCGAGGTGAAGATTTTTAAATTTTTAAAAAACTCATAAGCAGTTGAGCTTGGGCATGCAAGCTTAGCAGTATTTAATGCAAAAGAAAAAGAATAATGGAGAAAAAGCAAAACCAAGATTTTTAACTACAAATCTATATAAACTTTTGAAATAAAAAAGTGTGCCATTATTACACATTCATAATCTTGTTGTTTTCTGAGATAGGGTGGCTCAGGCTGCCCTTACACTTGCTGTGTAGCCCAGGCTGGGCCCTGAAGCTATCCTCCTGCCTCAGCCTCCCGAGTGCTGCCATCACAGCTGTGCACCTCCACACCCAGCTGTACTCATAATCTTGACAGTGTCTCTTCACAAAAGAAAAGTATGGGAAAGTTTCGTTTGATTGTTTTAAGGCAAGATTTGGGGGTTTCAACACATAAATAGCTTCACACTTCACTTTTCCTGCAAAATTGAGTTTTTACTGAATAGGCATTTTTTTTCTAAAATTTTAAACAGCCCCAAATCTTACAGTATTAATTTATCATTGAAATTAAATGTTGATCTTTCCCCAGCACTGTGTTCATTTTTATTAATAAAACCTTGTTTATAGTATTTGTTTAAACCTGGCTTCATTTTTTTTTCTGTCATGTTATCCTCTAGCCAACTACTCAAAAAGTTCTTTCTGTAAATAAGTTGAGTAAAATTCCTTGATCTTTTTGAGACCTCTTTATTTAGAAACCGAGTAAGTTGATAGAGGAAAACATCTCCACTGAGTTAGTGTACTGGAAAATCCCGTTATAATTCTGTGCCCCCTAGTGGTACTGACATTTTACCGTTAGTTTTGAAGGGGGAATTACACAGCATCCTCTATGAAATTCTAGATACATGTTCACTCCGTCAACGACCATCAGTCATTAGGTGCCACACTAGTTGGTGTGTTGCAAAGATAGAAAATGTTTCTGATTTTTATCATTTTTATGGACAAGTGAGGGAGATGGGTCCATAATTGGTGATGAGTTCAGAGAGGTTCAGGCACAAGTTACAGTGGATTTCCTGAAGAATGGTGCACATGAGTTAAGTCTTGAGGAATACCTAGATTTTGATGAAGTCCTGAGGGCAGAATACACAAAGATAAAGCCTTTGATGAAATATGAAATCTGGAGAGCTCATCACGTTTTGAAAATGACAAGAAATGGGTTTTAAAACTGGAGCCCAGGTTGCATTTGGAGATGTAGCTGTGCGCAAGAGGCAGGAAAAGTAAGGCAGAGGATCCATGGCTAAGGGTTTGGAAAGAGTTTCGGAATTTATCCTGACAAACAGCCCCTGGAAAATGGCATGCAAGGACACTCCGTGTCCCTGCCTTTACTTTCAGAAAAGCATTTGGTATGTGTGGAGCACTTAAGAGAAGTGCTTATTATTCTAAGACAGGGGAATTACATTCTAAAATGATACCCTGTCTCTACTGGGGAGTCAGTGAGCCTTGTCTAGGAACCACGGAGAGATGCTAAACCTGCCTTCCAATTCTCGGACGTAGTAGCGGAATGGACAGTGGTACCACGCGTTTGACAAGGGAAGACTGAAAGGGAGGCAGTCCAGGGAAGGAAAGGATATTCAGTTCAACTTTATATTGAATTCAGTATAACTGTTGGTAAAGCCCAACACAGATGCTCCCTTAGTTGGATAAACACATCTACAGCTCAAAGGGGAGCAAGGACTTTACATTTGAGAATCATTCACTATGTTCAGTAGGTTTGGGTCAGATTACCTGGAGAGACCTCAGATAAGTTGGAAAAGGATGAGGAAGGTCTGTACTTCAATCTCCCATGAACACGAGCATTCAGGATACGGGAGGAAGAAGGAGACAAAAAAGCCCAGTTACCCCGCGGGCCACTTGTATAACAGCAACAAGAAAAGTTTCAGGCTGAAGGAAAGAGACCAAACAAGGTAGGCATTTTGTATTTAGCAATAAAGAGGTCATTTGGCCACTTTGCTTTCAACTGTATTCTTTCCTTGAAGATTTTCAGAAACAAATCCGGTGAGAATGGGGAGAGAAGGAATTTAAAGATGAGGAAGTGGAAGTCATTATTTTGAAGGTAAGGAGATCAAGCAGCAAGCAGAGGGCATGGGTTTGAGGAAGGGTCTAGATGAAATCCATTACTGACTCACAAATGGCCTGGCTGTCTGCCCCTCTCACAGCTTCTGAGGCGATGCTTGCACAACCATTTGCACAACTGAGTTGCAGTTTTGATTGACACTATCTCCCTATTAATTGTGAAGTCTTTGACAACTTGGACCTCTTTGATTGATTCTGTTTAGTACTCTTATGATAGCTTTAATAAAACCACCATATTTTATTTCTAACAGTTTCCAAAACAATTTACTGAAAACACACTTTTATGTTTATCAGGAAAGCAGACACATGGTGGATAAACCACACATTTTTGTGTTTAATGAAAGGTGGAGGAGCCGACTCGATTAAATACATAAATAAATATTCAATATAGTTTTCAAATAGTGTTGCTGAAACTGCAAAGAAGAGAGACCCAGAGACCTTTACACAGTCTGGAGCTGGTAGGAGAGGCATTAAAGTTTCTGGAGTTTTAATCACAGACTTGTTTTCCTGCTATCTATAAAGTTTCACTATAAAGTTATATTAACCAAAAGTTTGTTAAAATTTTTAAAAGTCTCTAAAACCAACTGAAGCAGGGAGTGGTCAGTTCATAGGTGTACTTGGAGTAGTACTTCCTGTCCTTTTGAGGTGTGATTCCTTTTTAGGTGTTTGAAGGAAGTGACAAGACAAACAGCTCACGGAGCCAGGCGTGGTGGCCAGTGACAAGGGGACAGTCCTGGGGTCCTGGACACCCTGAGGTCTTCCGCACACTGGCTGGCTTTGGTTATAGAAAGAGTTAGGGGAAAAAGCTACAAGGACACAGGGCTCTGTGTAGGAATCTGTTGGTCAAAAGAGTGTAATGGAACAAGAGGCAACCATGCTGAAAAATAGGTGAGGTTGCAACCAAGTTGTAGTTTGCCACAGTGGCATAAATTCTGAAGCAAGAAAAGAGCTATATAAGTAGAGGAAGTACCGCTACACAGGTTTCCAAGGTTTTGATTTTGCTTTGGCATGTTGTTTTGTATGTGAGACTGAAGCATATATTTACAAAAGCAGATGAAGTTGAAAAATTGGATTAAGTAAAAAGATATTTCAGGATGAGATTAAGAAAATCAAAAATGGCAGAGACACTGAGAGCCACAAAACCCAATATTGCATTGGGCAATGAGAACTGAAGGTAGACCAAAAACTAATGATGAGTATTTAAATATACTCAGAATTTGAAATCTAAAAAATGACTTGTGAACTGCGGGATCCTACTTCCTGAATCTGGTTCAGTCTTCATTTCTTTCATGTTTAAAATGGGAATAATAATATCCACATTACAGAACTTTTCCAAGGAATAAATGAAATCATTTATATAAGGGCCTTAATATAATGCTGACACATAGTAAGTACTCAATGGATGTTAATTACCACTACCACCAATATTCACACATATCAAGATTTACCTTTGGTCCAATTTGTGATATAGCCTGTAATTTGAAATAATAGCAGATTGGGTTTCTAAAACATTAACTTCTGTGATTATTAATATTGGGCTGGAATTTAGCAGTCAAGTAAGACTAGAAATCTAAACTTGTGATGAATAGTTTTTATAAGTAAACCTTGAGATGCTAAAGAGGTGAAATCTTAAAATTTGTAGACAGTGCTTTAAGGTAGGATTTTTTGAAGTTTAGAAAGTAGATGAAAGAAACTATCTGATAATATATTAGTCTATACAGTCGTAGACATATAGTTTGTTAAAGGTTACAGGATGCAATGAAACAAACTAAAGCCTAATACAGAGTGTTGAGTGTAACTCTACTTCTAACATCTTCAAATAATAATTCTTTCACTTTGTTATACTGGTGATAGATGTTGAATTCAGTAAACTAGAATATGTTAAGCTTATGATTCTTTTTTTTTTTTTTTTTTTTATTGAGTTTATTGGTACATTTAGGGATACAGTACAGTTACATTCATTGTTGGGATCATGTACCTTTACATGGCAAGTCTTGATTCTCATTTTTTTCCCCTTACCTCTGCCCTCCCTTCACCCCCTCCTCCCCTCCCCATCTACAAACACTTTATTTTCATCTTTTCATTCTCTCACATTTTTTTCTTTTCCCTTTTTGTTCTTCCCCTACGTATCACACCTTCCCTACACCTTTAGCTCCTTTCCTCCCATTTCTAAATGTCAGTAATCTTATTAGAATCTTATGCATTGTTGCAGAATATTCACACCAGGGAAACTATTTGGTATTTACACATGTGGGACTTATTTATTTCACTTAGGAGTATATCTTCAATATGTATCCATTTTCCTATGAATGAATCTATTCTCTCGCTCTTTATGGCTGAGTAATATTCCATTTTATAGAAAAACCACATCTTCTTTATCCAGTTTCCAACGGATGGGCAAATAGGTTGTTTCCAAGATTTAGCTATTACAAACTGTGCCGCTATAAACATGGGTGCACATACTTCTCTGTGATATGATTCTTTTAGTTCTCTTGGAAAGATACCCAACAGAGGGATGGCTGGGTCAAAGCTTATGATTCTAAGTCTTTCAGAATGACAGTTTTGAGAATTTGGTAAAAGTCTTAGAGAAGGCAAAAACTATTTATGTATATTTTCATACAACTTCTGGAGTCCAGAGATATTTGGAAATAATAAAAGCTGGGGTTTATGGGTCTTAGATTATAAATTCTTGGACTGTATTCTTTTAAAATTCATTCATTCATTCATTCATTCATTGAGATAGAGTCTCACTCTCTGCCTGTGCTGGCCTTAAACTCTTGGGATGAATGAAGCTCTCTTTCTGCCTCAGCATCCGTCACCATCACAGCTGGTGACACAAGGCTAAAACACCCATCCACCTCACAGTGTTGGGCTGGACTAGAGGCTCCACGGGTGAGCCTGGTGGTTGGTGCCAGAGCGGCCTGAGGTTGGGGAATGGGTAGTGGAGAAAGACAGAAAGTCTCATAGACACAGGGGCATGCACAGTCTGGGAGAGAGGGATGTGGCCAGGCCCATTCCCAGGCAGGCAGTCATGCAGGACAAAACTCTTTATCTGTTCTGTTGGCCTCCACCTGATGCTGGCCGGGTCTAGAGGTGCTGTTAACGAGCAGAAGTGTAGGCACAGAACCTTTGTTCAGGTTCTGAGATCAAGGTGGGATCCTAGCCTAGCTTTGTGCCCACTCATCAGCAGGGGAAGTTTTGCTCCCTGCTCTGCTCTCTGAGTAGGCTGAGAGGTTAGTGAGTCATTCTGGCTGATGTAGCTGGAGGGGCTCAGTCTGGTACTTGCCCGGGGACAGAGACAGTTGGGTCCAGCACAAGATTCATTGTGGTGGGCCCAACCCTGGTTATACAACAGATAAGCAGTGAAGCCTGGACTTAATTATTTCTCCTTCTCCAAAGCACAAGGCATCTTTCTTCATGAGTTGAGCACAAGGTGATGCTGGCAACTCTTTCCTTTCTGCCTTCCTCAATGCATCTCCTCTTTTAATTATACTAAAACCTACCACTGTCTCTCATCTGGCTTCTTCAGCTCTTCTGAAAATAGTTTGGTGTGTGAATAGCTGGCATGTCCGTGGGAGAAGATTGCTGGAGGACCTTACTTAGCCAACATCTTACTCCACCTTCTGGACCATATAATGCTCTGGAGGCTGTCATCTAGATCACTTGCTTTGGACATATAAGAAAACTGGAACAGCCAGAACTACCTTGACTTCCCTGGAACAGCCAGTGTTTCTCAGGCTTCAGTCATGAGTAGTTTTGTGACACATCTAATGGGGGTTCTATGACAGCATGGTCTGTGGCCACCGTAAAGCTCTGAATTGGTAGAACTGAGATTCAGTCTGTTATGGCTGCTTCTATTGGAAGAGCCTAGATAAGCCCTTGAATCTACTCATCCAGTCTGAAGGAAGATTATTGGTCCAGGAGGGGCCTTAGCTCTGCTAAGTGGGTCATAGTCATTTCCATGTTTATCTCTGTGCCACTGTTCATTTCAGATGGGACTGCTCAGTTTGGCTTTTGTCAGTAATCCTCAGAAATTGACGCTGTGTCCCAAGGTGGTGACTGGGGCCATTTTATTGGTCCATTGACTTCCACAGTGCCAGCTGTCTCCCTGCTCACCCACTTGAGCCTCTGGATGTCATGTTGACTCTAGTGTTCCTCTGAAGCACTGTGTTGTATACAGCAGATTCTACTTGCATAATTAAATAGCAAAAAAAAAAACACAAATCCGTTCTTCTGCTTAGCAGACTGTCTTTTGCATATGCATATTGGTATAGTCATTCTCTTGGTGGAGGTTGTGTAGCCCCCAAAAGGTAGACCACTCAGTCAGTGTTCAGTTATCCAGTGGTGAACAGGGTTATGACTAATTATTCCAGAGTATAAACTGGAGTCCTGTTTCTTTGAATGAGAACTTATTCCTTTATCCATTAATCAATTCAATCAACCATTTCTGAGCTCCTGCCACAAACTAAAAATACCTGTCTAATGCAGCATATAGTTATTTCAAATTTTTGGAAGATGTAAAACCATTTTAGAGAAAACATGTGCAAAACATGGGCTGATAAAAAGACTATCTGAAATTTAATAATCCCAAACCAAGTAATATGTCTTATAAACATTCATTCATCCGCAGCTGCTTCTTGTACTAGCTGTGATTTGGGGCCCCAGTGGCATCTGCAATGCCTAGAGATGATTTTGGTTGGCATACTGTCAGGAGGTGGGGAAACCTTACCACTCCTGCCCAGGGGTGGAGAACAGGGAAGCCCCTAAACATCGTCCCCACCAGAGCACATCTCCCAACGACAATCAGTCACCCCCCACCCAATGTTAACAGTGCCAAGGTCGAAAGGCACTGCCATCCTTTGAAGGACTTGATGTGGGGGAATTTGGGTTGCTAGTATTTGGTAATAATGTTGGTCAGTATATGATTTGTTTTTATATTGAGAATCTTAGTAAGTGCCTTCAGAAATGATGACATCTTTTTTTTCAACTGAAAGGAAAATATTTCAATGTATACAATGCCAGAAGAGTTGAAAAGTAAATAAGTGTGTCTGTCTCAGTAATATTCTAGAAGGTTTAAACAGTATCAGAATTCCTCCTTCTTAAATTTAATATTATCTTCCTGCCAGGGCATAAGTGAGAGAGGTAACAAAATGTCCAGGAAATGAATGAATGAATGAAAGGTTGGTTAGCATGTTGAGGATCTTTGGGACCATTTATTTATTTGTTTGTTTGCCATTGTGGCACTGGAGATTGAAGCCAGGGCCTCCTCCAAAGTAAGTGTTCTACTTCTGGACTCCACCCCAGCCCCAGACATCAGTTTTTAATTGCGTTAGAATAGAGATCCTTCAAATGGTGCCATAGGATTATTCAAAGTTTATCTAATTCCTTATAAATTTATACAAGAGCCCTTTAGATGAGAATGGCAATGAAATATCACTAAGCAAATTTTAATAACCATGGTTTATAGCTGCCCATTCCCAACCTCACTAGAGATATCTTATGACAGATTCAAGCAGAGACATTTGGTCCAACTGTCATTATAATGCAAATATTTCCATTTGAGCTACTATATCTTGTTGAGTAATTTAATATAAGAATATTCCTTGTGATAATCATAATTTCAGAAGATTTATATTAAGCTAACAACATCTGTTTGTTATTTCACTTAATAATACATGGATATACTAAAAGTAGCTAACAATAGCCCCTGGATTAGGAGGAAAACTGTTAGAATAAGGAAAGAAGAGGCTTTATACATTTTCTTACTCATAAATTTACCTATTTTTATGGAAAAACTTGTTTTTAAGTTCTCTTTGATGAATCCAAGGCGTGTTTTCTAGAGGTATTCGTTTTTTATATGTATGTGTTTTCAATTTGGCTATAGTTATAAGGGCACATGGAAATTCCAAAGTATTGCATTTATTTTTACCTTCACTTATCTACTAAGATCCTTGAATTTCTTTGTTCTTCAAAAGAAAATCATTTTATTAGGAAAAATAAAACTATTTCTCAAGTGTGGATTATGAAAGTGCTCCTACTTCCTCAGTACTCCGACAATGTCCCAATTTTTGGCTTCAATCTATGCTACATTGTTTTCTGATATAGATTCTGCTGGAAAAACTGGAGATTTTATGAGGCTCAGCTTAAATCCAACGAACTATTTAACATAAGAAAAAACTTCAATACATTTAGTCTCTTTGTCCTGTAATTTTCTCATTTTCAACATGGGAGACAATAAAGGGTTACTGGGAAATGAATTAAATTATTGTACTAAGTTCCTTGCACCAGGCACATGCCCTGTGTATCTTAACAAGCAATTGAAGACGTCTTTCCAGTCTTACTGTGTGTGTGTGTGTGTGTGTGTGTGTGTGTGTGTGTGGTACTTTTGGAGAAAAATTCAGGAGTTACAGTATATCAATTTATTTAAATTTTTCTTGTAAAGAAACAACTGGCAAATTCAGCATTCTTTTTTATCTTAATATTAAGTTTATTAGTACATTTTAGGTATACAGTATATTCCTTAGACACATAGGTTATCGTGTTTTTAATAGCTCCAAAGTTAAAGTAAATTTTGGAGCCATTTATGGTAATGAATCCAATAATCTCAATTGCTACTTTTTATTCTACTTTTATGTAAGCTTTTGTTGTGAGTCCCTCACTCCTGTCACGCAACAGTCAATTTTTAACAGAGTTGTCAAGTTTTACAAAATGAGCACTGGAATGATGGCTCTGTGACTTTAGAAATTCTTTCTTAACAATAAAACCACCGTGCCTCTCTGTTACGATTTAGCTCTGAAACATCCTCCATGTCTCATGTGTTCAGAGGTGGGGCTCTCGGGATGTGCTTGGATAGTGATAGCGCTAACTTCAACAATGGATTAATCCATTAGTAAGGTCATAACTTGATCACATTATTAGGATGGAACAAAAGTTTAGGAACTGGAGTTAAGTTGAAGGCAGAGGGTCATGGGGCTTTGACCTTGGGGACTATATCTGATCTCTGGCTGCTTCCTCTCTGGCTCTTTCCCTCTTTCTCTTCTTCCTTGCTTCCATGAGTTGAGCAGCGTTTCTCTTGCAGGCCCTTCCATCATGGTATTTCTGCCATGGAGCCAGCCAGCCGTGGGGATTTACAGATACCCTGTTCCTGAGAAACCCTGAGATTCACGGCACAACTCTGCCATAAAGAAAGATGAGCCTGAGTCATTTGTAGGAAAATAGATGCACCTTGCGATCATAATATTAAATGAAATAAATCAGACACACAAGCTCAAATATCACATTATTTCTCAAATATGAAAAACCCATTGTAAAAATAAAGAGCAAAACAAATTACAGATGATAGGTAGCAGGGCGACAGAGTCTTCTCAGGGGGGAAGGGGATCAAGAGATGCAGGGAAGGGGAGGGAGGGAGAAAGAAGGGGAGGGGATAAAAAGGAACTGGCGTGTGTTATGTACATGTGCCAACTCCACACAAGGAGTGTAAACATTGTGTACAACAGGCGTGTGCTAATAAACTAAAATTGTAGAAGTAAATATTTAAAACATTCAAAAAAGATCACATGTATTAAAAATATGTTCAGATGCAAATAGAATCTCCCCCAATACCAGTTTTGGTCAGTTTCATTTGGTTAATGTTTTCAGCCCTGATGATAAGCTTTTGTGTACTAGTATGCGTAGGTAGAAATCTCCACAGCATTAGTCCTCAAGCCAAAGACATGAAATTTTTCTATAATATCTTTGGTCCCAAAGGCTATATTTTGATCAATACTCTGAGGCAGTTAAAAATAATGAATATCTGTACTGTGATCCTTGTCAGTGGGCAACTTGAGTGATTTGGCTGAGAATTCCTACTAGAATTACTTCAGAAAAAAACTGTGAGCCTGGTGTGTCTAGTGCTAAAACTATTGGTTGATGGCTTCTTATTTCATCAGCTTTCATTTGTGGTGTCAAAAAAGATGGATTGATAGACTTTCAAGGCCTTTATCATAGACCTTTAAGTCACAGGCAGAGAACTTTTCCCTCCAAAAAGCAGTATTCTCTTCCATCTGTTGGTAAACCAGCCTGACCTAGTCTGACTTGATCTCTTTTTTTAAATTGATTAAATTTATTGGTACATGTTGGATATACATAATTATCACATTCATCACATAATTTGTACCTTTACCTAGTATATCTTGATTCTTTCTTCTTTTCCCATTCACCTCCCTTCCCTTGAACCTCTCTTTATTCATTTGCAAAAGCTTTGTTTCTATTTTTTCCTTCTTCTGATCTCCTTTTTGTAGGAATTTACTGAAAGCAAAAAGTTGAGTGCCCCCCCAAATATTCTGAAACCTTGGGATTATTTTCTTTATCATTCAGGCATTCATTGGCACACTATCTTCATCTCAGACGAAGAGCATGAACACGTAATTATCACTCACCAAGTCAACAGCTTTCCAGCTGGTAAAAGATTGGGTCTTCTTTACTTACAGTGATCCTGGCAATGAATTCTGTTTCAGTTCTTTCTTGGGTAATAACAATAGCAGCCCACCCTGTGTAATCAAATTAAAAGGTGTTTATCACAGAGTACTGGTGCACTTTTGTAATCCCAGCACTCCTGTGGCTAAGGCAGGAAGACTGAGCGATCAAGGCCAGCTTGGGCTATGTAGTAAGTTCAAGGTCAGTGGGGCTACATAATGAGATCCTGTCTCAAAAAACAAACAAAAACAGTTATTTCTTTAGAGACTATTGTGTTGCCCAAGTTATTGATGTGACAGAGAACTAGGGCAAGAGGAAGCATATTTGGGAAACTGATCAGTTTCTCATGGTTCGATTTACTGTTCCCAAATATGCTTCCTCGGCTATGTAGTAAGTTCAAGGTCAGTGGGGCTACATAATGAGATCCTGTCTCAAAAAACAAACAAAAACAGTTATTTCTTTAGAGACTATTGTGTTGCCCAAGTTATTGATGTGACAGAGAACTAGGGCAAGAGGAAGCATATTTGGGAAACTGATCAGTTTCTCATGGTTCGATTTACTGTTCCCAAATATGCTTCCTCTCTTAGCCTCCCGAGTGCTGGGATTACAGGCAAGAGCCACCATGCTCCACTTCTGATCTGATGATATTGATGCAGCAGTTAAGATCAATATGTGCTAGAGTATTTTGCTGCTGTAGTTGTTGTTGTGCAGTTGCCTGTTGCATAAGCTCCTTTATTAGCAGCTGGTCTTAAAACCATTGTGCCACCATTCTCATCAGAAAAATGAAGGCTGTGTTTGGCCTTCCTGGTTCATTTGCTCACGTCTAAGTTGAAGTCTTTAATGGAAACATTTTACTTCTTTCTTCCTTTATCTTAACGATCCAACATTGTTATAGCAAAGAGTTCCTCCAAGCAACAACACTCAAAAGAGAGTGACAAATCAGACACCGTGAGCAATGTATACTATGAATAGTTAGAAGTGTATGTTATGATGGTCCACTGGAAATAGTTCGAGTCCTATAGATTTTCTATCCTAAATTGTAAGGGAAGAATCAAACCCAATGTCATCAGGCTTTTGAAATCAAGACCATAAAATGATTGGTTATTTATCCATACAAAATGGATTAAAAATATTTTTGTCCAAAATGGATTAAAATATTTGAAAAAGTCCATGTTTTATTTATGGGGTATTTTAGTCAGATTTCACCACTGTAACAAAATATCTCAGAAAATAGCTTAAAGGAAGAAATGCTTATTTTGGCTGATGATTTCAGGGATGTCAGCCCATGGACAGCTTGTTTTTAGGCCTATTGCTACTTAGAAACATAAGGGCAAAAAGGTATGGCAGAGGGAAGCTGTTTATAATCAAAGCAGCAAGGAAGCAAAGAGAGCAATCAAAGGAGGAAGGAGATTGGGACAAGATATACCCTCCAGGCCATGCTGCCAAGGTCCCACTTCCTTCAGTTAAATGCCACCTCCTAAGTGTCTGTCACCCCCCAATAGACTATTACATGTTGAACCCACCAGTGGTTTAATCCATAAGTGAGGTCAGAACCCTTGTGATCGGATCACTTCCAAGCCACACCTCTGACTAGGGCTGCCAACGCTGGGACTGGGTTTTCAGCACATGAGTCTTTGGGGGGAACATTTAAGATTCAAGCCACAATATTGAGTTAAGTGTGGAAAACGGCAGAATAAGATTTGTTGTTGTTATGCACACACTGTTCAAAGACCATGGTATGCATGAGCTACCACAGAGAGATCACAGAGGTTCTGGAATTTGGCAAGTCATGTGGAGGCCTGCCTTCTTTAGATTGAACCACGTCTCAATTTTTCTATGTATTTTTAAATATATCATAGCGAGAATAAGATCTTAGAAGTTGAGAGCCAGGCGCTTGCTCATAATTTCATGCTTTAATCTTTAACAAATGGAGCACCTGTCATCTAAATATTACACACTCTATTTCCAGTTGAGTGCCTGAAGTGAGCCTTTTCCAACAAGCAAACTCGTTACAATCTACAGCTAAGACTGACCCTTTGGAGTCTGGGGGTGGGCAAAGGGGACTCTACCCACTCCTTACAGCCCTGTATCGACAGCCCACATGAGTTAATAGTTCAAGGTGGTGGACTGGCGATAGTCTACATTTCCTTTGCCAGAACACAAATTATAGATGCACAGTGACATGCAAATGCAAATTTATTGCCTCATTCAGGACCCTATGCTTGTCTCCACTATCTTACAGAAACATAAATTACAAGTAAATGTAATTCTGAAGATAAGCAGACAACCCCCAAGTAAGTAAAAAGGAAGGCTTATCAGGGAAACTGATGACATTACATCATCTCTGTCTTCTGGAAAATTTCATAACTGAAAGTTCATACTGAATCTGAGTTTCCTTTCATTTTCTTTCCAGATAAAGGGAAAAAAATCACTGCATGGTCATGTTATGTTATATATAAAGAATCTTCTTGAAAGGTTCTCATGGCTTCAGAAACAACCCTAACTGAAATGTTGGGCAATAAATCTTGTTGAGTGAACATACGTATTATAATATTAGCCTCTGACATAGCCATTATATGCAAGTCAGATAATTTCTATTTTTTAAATTTCCAATAGAGAATGCATTTTTTTTAAAAATGTACAAATATGACCACAGATATACACACAGTAAGGAAACTGGCATTTTGTTTTTGGCATTGTGCAAGAGAATACACTGATTTAGCCTCCCTGAGAGGTAACAAATCTCATCAAAGCAATAATCCTGACAGGTAAATGGAGCTATTGTCCTAAAGATATTTACTAACATTCACATGAATATAAAATTCAATTTTTGCAGAATTTTGGGCTGGAGGAAGAAATTGGCAGGAAATACAACTACTCCAAATAAGGTCTGATAAGTGATTTGCCCTGTGACCACAGAGATGAGAATCCTCAATTAGAGGTTTAACAGAAAAAAGTTTGCAAGAATGATTACTTATCTTCAAACTTGACATCATATTTACAGGAGAGGGAGCATGTACTAGTGATTCTTAATAGGCCAGAAAACAAGCATTCGCAACTGAGCTTACAACATCTGAGTAATTTAATAAAAGACTATTAATAGTACCTTAGATTAGACGCATCCCACATTAGTAGTGTCCTCAGGATTTTAGAAGTGAATGCAAACCACTTCCAATACAAAGTCAGACCTCAAGGAATACCTGCAGATGAAGGCACATGAATTGGAGCTCACTGCCAAAGTCACAAACAGCCCGGGAACCAAGGCAACAAGAATGAGTGTGAGCCGGTAAATAAACAGTTGAATTGAATTCGGGAAACCTTCAAACATGGGATTTATAAGAGAAAGTACAGAATGGGCATATTTAAATATTTGCTCTTAAAAGGTGATTCAAATACAGTTATGGTTAAACAGTAAATTAATATATATTAAATATACATAATATTAAATATATAAGGAGACCTGAAAAGAAAAAATTAGAAATTTGAAGAGTAAAAAAAATATTACAAGAAGCAGAATGGTTAGATTTGAAGAATGATTGCATACATCAGGAGAAGTTTAGTGAACTATATGAAGGATCTGAGAAATGTATCCAGAATATGGCATGGTGAGAAAAAGAGAAAACACAACAGAAAACAGAATAAGAGCAAAATCCTAGAGAAACAAAGAGGAGAACCAATAATGAAATTAACTAAGAAATTTGCCACTGTGATAAAAACATCAACCTTATAAAGTCATGAATTAAAGCAGGGTAAATAAAAAAATTAATGAGCATGTATCTTTCCTAGTTTAAGCTACAGAAGACTAGAGACAAAAATCTTGGAAAATCACAGTTTAAAAAACTAGATTTAGATCAACAATTTATTTCTCAGCAACTGCAATGAAAGCCAGGAAACTACAGAATGTTGTCATTATTATGGGAGAAATACCTGCCAATCTGAAATCATATTTTGAACAAAAGGAGGGAAAAATAAGGGGGATTGCAACCAAGAAACACTCTTAAAAGATGCACTTCAGGAAAAATTAAACCAATTGTACATGGGAGATGGAGAAAGAACCAGAGGAGGAGGAGAGTGATAAATATATGCATAAATATTAGCAGCATTGAATGTAAAAGACAATACTCTTCAATTTAAAACAGTAATATAAGCCAGGAAGGGGTGATCAATTTACAGCTTGAACAAGATCATTGTGTAAAGGATAGAAAATTATACTTTTGAATTTTTAGGCATTCTGATAATAAAGGAATTGAAACAGAACATTTAATTTTCACATGTGGAGGGGGGATATGAATTTTAGAAAGGTCTAGTCACTATTTTAAAAGGCAAAACAAGGGATCTCAGCTGTTTTCTTGAAAATATCTTATTTCATGGTAATGTTATCTTCCTGAGGGTTTAAATTCCATGTTTGCTTCTGCCAGTATCTTGAACACTAGCAGCCAGATCCCATTTAGACAGCATCCCTGGCATACTTGTTGTTTGGTTATGCAGCAGTACATAATTATTGTTATAGAAAGAATGTCAAAGTAACTGGCCACCAATACAGAATAGATACATTCAAGATACAACAAATCCAGTAATGAGCCCATTAACAAAGCACTAAATAACTGGATATGTTGGGTTTCAGTTCATTACAAAATGAAAAATTATTTTTTGCCTTGGTATTTAAGTGTTACCATATTTTAGTGATGATCAAGTAAATTATTGCATTTTCAAATTTGATTTGCAAGAATATAAAAATATAATTGATTAAAGATAAAGGTGTTAAACCTTTGATTAAAATGAAAAGCCATCTAATGTTTTAATATATTATTAAAAATATTGTTGGGCATACAGGTGCACCCCTGTAATCCCAGCACTCAGGAGACTGAGGCAGGAAGATCACTGAGAGTTCAAGGCCAGCCTGGGCTACGTAGCGAGAACCTGTCTCACCCCAGAACCTGTCTCACCCCCAACCCCTGCCCCCAAAGTGTCTTTAGTTGCACTGTTGTGGCGGCCTCAATGTCCCAAATTAATTCAAATTACTTACCTTTCATGGTCATTTTGACTTTGCAGAAGAGCCAGAACTTACATGATTGCCAGATCTGCTGAATTAGGTGGATGGAGACACACCGTAGTGTTTTTACAAGCCTTCCTTTCCATTGGCTCGCACTTGGCAGCAGCATTCATTGTATTTTTTATTTACCTCATAAATATATAGAATAGGACTTCCAGGCTTCAGAAAGTGGCAAGAATAACGAGATGTATTTTGAGCAAAGGGAAATATTTTGAGAGTGACAAATAAAAATGTGCTTTTTACTGTAATTAACGTTTTAAAATCTAAACATTCATTGTATACTTTGATCAACTCCTGTGTATCTATTTAATAACAATATGTATGTATGAAATAAATTGGAAGGGGAACAAGGGAAGGGGGAGGAGAAAGGCAGGAAGGGACAAGAAAAAGTAGAAATAGCTTTTGGAAACAAAAGGTATATAGGGAAGGGAAGTGCTGGGGGAATGCGGAAAAAAAAAAAAGAAGGCAGGATATACCATGTACAGGTGCAAATTCCCTATGATGAGTGCTATTTATATCTAAGATGTGCCAGTAAATGTTTTACTTTTAAAAAGTTCTGTAAATAAAAATGAAAACATGAATATACCATCAAAGTACGAGATTTTAATACATTTATCTGGTAACTGAGAGCGCAGACTCATACTCAATGAGGGTATAATAGATTGAATAATTAAATGAACAAGTTTGACAAATTTTAAAATATTCTTTCCATTCAAAGATACTTAATTCTGACCGAATTAACCAAATTTTGACCCATAAAGCACAGTTCACCATACTTAAAGTGACTACTGTCACACAGAAGACATTTTCAGGCCAAAATAAAATTGCTAGAGGTAGTTCATAAAAAAAAATATTAGGGAAAACTCACACTTTGGAAATAAAATACTTCTTAAAAGAGGTCAAAGAGGAAATCAAAATTAAATTAGAAAGTGCTGAGAAGTAAATGGCAATGAAAATGCTGCATGTCAATCATGTTAAAGCCTTTAGCTTTAAGAACCACTTTATGGTTCTTAAAAGGAACTAGCTTTAAATAATTGTTTCAGAAAGTAAAACAAACCCTCAAAATGAATGAGTTTAGGAAATTACATGAAAATAAAATAAAGTTAAAATCCCATTATATTTACTTACCCTAAATATAAAGGAAAAATAACAGACAACAAAAGAAAAAGAAAATAGACAAACAGTAGATCCAAAGTCAAAAAAATATTTTAAATAGATGTTAAAACTGGCAAACTTTAGTTAGGATTAGGAAAGTGGAAAAAGGAGGAAAAATACATTAGACGTTCTGTGTAGTTTAAAATGATATGTTTTGATTGTTATTGTGCCAATAAATTTAAAAAGCCAGCTAAAATGAAAGAAATTACAAAAATATAATTCAAATTAACCAAGGAGAAATAGCAAAAGAAGTGAAGAGGGTTTTCACTGTGAAGGAAACTATGTCAGTAGTTAAGTCTTTCCTCTGATGTCCCCTCAACCAAATGGCTCAAATACTTCGCCTATAAGCTCTACTGAACAGTTAACAGGCAAACTAATTCTCATCCTCCACAAACTACCCTTAAAAATGGAAATATTCCTACATTTCATCAAGCAGGATATTTGCTCTGGAATCTGAAAGGGAGACATGAAAAACATTACTGCCCAAACTAACTTGTGAACACAGACATTAAATCCTAAAAGAATACATCTACATTATTTAACAGTGATGAACTGTCTGACAAATGAACAAGTTTTTAGGGATGTGCATGGTGTAACAGCAAATGGGTTTTTACCGTATTAACAAATTAAGGAGACATGTATAATCATCCAAGCGGATGCACAAAAAGGAGTTGATAAAATTAAACTTACATTTATGTTAAAATTCTTAGCACACTAACAAGGGAAAATTTTCCTAGCTAAAGATATTATCCAAAGCCCCAGTGCATATCTAATGACAACCTCTGGAAGCAATCCTTTTAAAGTCAAAGACAGGGGTTTCTGCCATTACCACTTCTGCTGGGTATTTTGTCAAAGCAGCAAGGAAGAAATAAGTATAAATCTTAGGAAAAATGAAGCTAATATTTTTCACAGTGGCATGATCGTGTCTTAATATGTAGAAACTTTTAAAGAATTACTGAGTAATTTATCAAGACTGCTTGAGAACTAATCAATGACAATTTTAATCATATTTTGTATATCAGCAGTAGAGCATTAAAAAGTAGAATTAAACAGAACATTTAGCATGACATTACCAAATTACCTAAGATATTAATAAGAAAACTGAACAGCACTAAGATAGATCAAGACATAACTAAACAAAGACAGACACCATACTTATAGACTGGGAGATACAATATTATGCCGATTTTCGATTTCCCTTCAGTTAATTTGTAGATTCAAATCAATCCTAGCAAAAATTCTAACAAATTTTTTATTGTTATCAAAATTGATAGACTGATTCTAAAATTTTTACAATATTATATTGAAGAGCAAAATGCCCTGAGAAGTCAAGACAGTCCTGAAAAGAATTAATTTGCCCTTATAAGTATAGAATATGTTAAAGAATGACTATAAAACTTTAATAATTAAGTCTGTCAGCAAACTAGAAGATCACCTTGAACCAGAATGATATTGAGACTAAACATAAATACAAAAATAATTTCTAATTAATGTAATGATAGATAATATGGCCAGAATATAGAAAATACTGTCTTGAAGCAGATCCCCCAGAATGCATTAATAAGTACATTCAAATTTAAAACTTCTGCTCAAAATATCCATAAAATAAATTTTAAAAAACACACTAACTCTGGAAGAAAATAATTGCAATGCATACAAATTATAAACATCGTCCAGGATTTAGTAAAGAATCACAAAAATCTAAGGAAAACACACATCCTTATAAAATAGGCCTACAAAAAAGGAGAGGAGAAGAAAAACACTGGAAGAATAATTTCAATTGAGAGAAACAAAGCCAAAAAAATGTATTAGGTGTTCAACTTCATTAACAATAAGGAAGAAAAAAGAATAGTCATTAACAATAAGGAGAACAGAAATTAAGACCACAATGAGAGCTAACTCAAACCCACTAGACAGGCAACAATTTCAAAATCTGAGAACATTTTGCCTACTGTATGAAGCCATCAGACTGTGGTGTGCTCTTGTTGGAAATGTAAATTGGAACCATCACCGTAAAAGTATTTGATGTTTTTCAATTGAGCTGAAGATGCAAAAATACTCTGACTTGGTAATTCCTCTCTTGCCTATGTTCCTGAGAAATGCATCCACATGGATACCAGGAAATATATGCAAGAATGATTTTAGAAGTGCTGTTTGTTAACAGCAAAAAACTTGAAACAATCCAATAGTAGACTAAATACGTAAATTGGGGAATATTCCTAGAGTAGAATAGTAAACTGGCATAAAATGAATAAATTTCAACCATATCCAACACTGACAAATCTCAGGAATAAAAAAGCTACATTCAAGGAAATTTTGCTGTATTTGACAACTCCATTTATATATCATTCTAGACCATCGAAAAGTAAACACTACCCTGTTTGCATGTAGAAACACACTTGCTCGTTTTGTTTTTACAAAACATACTCAGTAACAAAGGAATGGTACAGAAACAATGATTATAGTACTTGGGATGGCTGGGAAGGCCAGGAAATGGGGTGCAACAGATGAATAGTGTTTATGGACTTTCAGCATGATGGTAACACCGTTCTTTAACTTGGTTGTAGGTAAACACTTATTTGCTAAAATGTTGCTTTATATTTTATATGCAGTTTTGTATCTACTCTAATAAAAATATTTAAAAAAATATCTTCAATAAGTTGGATAGGAAAAATTCACATTCATAATATAACCAGAGAAACTCAATTTGCATTCTGTGAGACATCCTAGGGACAGAGTAGACCTGACCTGATTTTTAATACATCAACCCTGGTAGATATTTTGTTTATTTTTCTTTCTTTCCTTCTTTTTTCTTTCCTTCCTTCTCTCTCTCTCTCTCTCTCTCTCTCTCCCTTTCTTTCTTTCTTTCTTTCTTTCTTTCTTTCTTTCTTTCTTTCTTTCTTTCTTTCTTTCTTTCTTTCGTACCAGGGATCAAACTCTGGACCCTAGATATTGTTATTTCCTTGTAGAGATCCTTTTACCTTACTGTGCCATTTTTGGTAGCAGAGAAGAGATGAACAAGGGGACAATGACAGCTCATAATCTCTTACTATTTTTGATCTTCTTAATATTAAGACTGCTGGATAAGTGCAGGGTTCAAATATCTTGAGGATAAAGAACAGCTAGATAGTAAATTTGTTGTCTGAGGACACTTTAAATGCGATTTATTAATAAGACTTTCTCATTATCCTTTGTGTTAAATAGTATTTCGTTTGTTTGAAAATGCCTCACTAGTTTTCAGTCAGGTTTATGAGTGATCTAATACTGTTATTTTACTTTGCCAGGTTTAAATGGGAACATTTTTGTCAAGTATGTCCCCTGGGGTATTTTTCCCCTGTTTTTTTCCCCCTCAGTCCTCATACACCTCCTTAACTTAGTTGTTCCCTTCTTCAAGGAGCCAAGGAGTCACAGTTAAGAACCTCTTAACTACTGCTTCTTGAAGTTGCTTCTATCTTGGAGATGTCTGCCTTCCATTTGTTGCATACTGAGGCATGTACTTTCTAGGGTACAAGTCCCTTCTGACTCTCTCTCATCTTCAGACTCTTTTCCAGAGTTCAACAGGCTACTGAGTACATGTTGAGTGTAATAGTACCAGTTATCGCCTTTTCGTTTAACTAACCCAAAGGTACAATTTTTAAAAACAAACAAACAAACAAAAATAACAGTTTAATTGCCTCAGCGACTTTCAGTAGTAAATGAACTCATGTGACTGATACAGAAAATAAACCTGTTCTCCTTTACCCCATGCTCCATTCTATATTTTTGTTGTATTTGTGCCAAGAAGTTTTGGCAATCTGTACTTTTTTTTTTTTAATCTCAAAAATAAATAACAAAACACAGAGTCTGTGGTTGTGTGGCTAATTTTACAGAGTAACATGACTTGGGTAATTCTGATAAAGTTCTGTCAAATTTTCCTATTCCCTTGCAAGTGCAACTTTAGAATCCTTTCACAGTGTGTGTGTGTATGTGTGTGTGTACATGCACTTGAGGGTGTAATTTCTAAACTGATAATTTTATGTGATTCAGATTTTCAAAGAATATGTTTGCTAGGCCCTTAACATCTTGATAGAACAACTAAAAAAGCTGAATAAAATGTTTTTAATGTTTTTAAAGGCACAATAGATCTAATCACACAGTGAGTTACTATCTGGTCAAAACCTAGGATAAACTAAACATTCAGAGGGTTAAGATAAAATATAACCTGTTCTTGCCCATGGTAAATATGTATATTGAAAGAAATAGCTATGCAAAGGAGGCATAGTTTTGGCAGCCTCCTGGATCAAAATAATGGACTTCAAAAATTATTTTCTGGGCTGAAGATTTGGCTCAATGGTTCTGGTGCTGCCGCTCAAGCACAAAGACTTGAGTTGGATGCCTAGTACCAAAACAAAACAAAAAAACAAAACATTTCCTGTCCCACTGAAAAGAGAAACACACTTAGAACAAAGGTGAATTAGAATAAAGAAGGCATCATTTGAAAACAGACAAGAGAAACAGATCCATGAGGCATACGAAGATTGAAATTAACATATTAAAAGTTATGTTTGCAAGCTTAAATCTATTTTCAAAAAATTTAAGAAGCCAAAAATTACAAAAACCATTAATACTGATTCTTTAAAAAGGCTAATTAAACTTTTCATCCTAAAACTATAAGTAAAAATTAAGAAATTAGTGGAAGGAATTAACAACTGACTGGAAATAGCTAAAAATAAAATTAGTAAGCTGTAACACAAGTTAGAGTAAAGTTTTCAGAATATAGTATGAAGTGACAAAAAGATAGAAAATGCAAAAGTCATGCTAAGAGCCACAGAATGAACATATGCTGAGAAGATCTAAGATATAACATGAGTAGAAACTGATTTTGTAGTTTGTCCTTGTAAACTCGGGATTCTGCAGGAGAGAGCTGAGTGTGGCTATAGAAGGACAACACAAAGGATCCTTCTACTATGGGAACTATTCTTCATCTTGGCTGGAGAAATGCACAACACAAACATCCATATGTAATAAAATTGTATAAAACTAAATACAGATAAGTACAAGTATAAATAGAGAAATTTGATTTAGATAAATAGATTCTATAAATGTCAAATTTCTGGTTGGGCATTATACTGTAGTTTTACAAAATTTTAACATTGAGAAAAACTAAGGGAAAGTGTACTGTGATATTTCTTACAAGTGCATGTGAGTCTGCAATTATGTGAACAATATTTAAATTAAAAAGAAACATTTAGATACAGGATAGAAAAACACAGAGAATCCATAGCAAAGAGAAAATCTTAAAATAGAAAAATAAAGGTGAATTGCATCCGAAAAACAGGAGCTTGACTGATAGCCAACAGCAGAACTGCAATCCAAGATGCTAAGAGTTAGCAGATTAGTGTCATGGCTTGTGTCTAGATATCCAAAGCCTCATGCAGTCACAGGTGGGGCTTTATCAGAGGTAGCTGGATCTAGAGTGTGGGATTGATTCATGGTGCAATAGGATAAAGGGTCAGTGGTTACTAAATCAGTCCACTGTTGGATTAGGCACCAGCTTACTCCTAGTAGCCCGGATACAATATAAGGGACATAAAGAGGCTTGTCTTGCCCCTTGCTTGCTTTGCTACATCCCATCCACCATGAACTGTTTCACCTTGTGACTCCTGTCTCCCATGCCAACCTGCCTTGGAGCCAGCTGACTGTGGACTGAAATCTCTACAAACTGTGAGCCCAATAAACCTTTAGCCCTCTAACTTTGGGTGTTGGGTATTTTGTCTCAGCAATGAGAAAAACACCTAAGACAATTACCATGAAAATTTAACCATAAACAGCCACTGATGGTGTCTTCCAAAATGAAGGGAAAATAATGACTCCTTAGATAAACCAGATGCTCAGAGTGTCTACCACCCTCAAAACAAAACTAAGAAGAATTCTAAATATTAACATAATGAGAATAAAAATGACCCCACATGGAAGATTTGAGATGAGTAAGGGAATTAAAAACAAAGTTTATGTAAAATGTATGAAGTTGTTGTATAATGTGATGAGTGATCCTGTTCAATATACTTTTGGAAACATTAGCCACAGCAATTAGACAAGAGAAAGGAATAAAAGCAATAGACAGGAAAGGAAGAAGTTAATCTGTTACTATTTGCTGAAAATATGGTATTCTACATAGGAGGCCCCAAAAATTTCACCAAAAGACTTCTAGACTTGATTGACAAGATTCAGTAGAGTAGCTGGATACAAGGTAAATGCTCAAAAATCAATAGCCTTCTTGTACACAAATAACAGACTCATTGATAGAGAAACTAAGGAAACAATCCCTTTCACAATAGCACCCAAAATAATGAAATATCTAGGAATCAATCTAACAAAGGAAGCAAAAGACCTTTACATTGAGAAATGCAACACTCTAAAAAAAGATCAATGAGGCTATCAGAAAATGGAGAGACATCCCTTGGATAGGAATAACCAATATAGTGAAAATGGCCATATTTCCAAAAGTATTATACAGATTCCATGCAATCCCTACTGAAATCTCAACAGTATATCTCACAGACCTTGAGAAAACAATCCAAAAATTCATTTGGAATCAGAAGAGACCTGAATAGCAAAAGCAATTCTAGGCAACAGAGACATGGCAGCGGTATCACAATCCCCAATTTGAAACTATGCTAAAAAGCCACTGTGATAAAAAACCACATGGTACTGGCAAAGAAACAGGCCTGAGGATCAGTGGAATAGATTAGAAGATGCAGAAACAACTCCAGACATGCTCCGCTACCTCATCTTTGACAAAGGAGCCAACCTTCCTCAATGGAGGAAAATAGCCTCTTTAATAAATGGTGTTGGAAAAACTGGATTTCAATTTGCCAAAGATTAAAACTAGATCCCTATCTTACATCATGCACTAAATTAAAATCCAAGTGGATTAAAGATATAAATATTAAAATAAACACTAAACTTTTTGGAAGATAAGTTAGGTAGAACTCTTGAAAACATTGGCATAGGAAAAAAATTTATGAACAAATCCTCAGTAGCATGGAAACTAGCACAAAGAATCAACAATTGGGATCTTGTCTTATTAAAAAGCTTCTGCACTGCAAAAGAAACCACCAACAGAGCTAAGAGACAACCTACAATGTGGGAAAAAATTTTACCAGCTGTTCCTCAGACAAAGGTCTACTATATAGAATATATAAAGAATTCAAAAAAAATCAGACCCTCCAAAATATAAAGACCCAGTTCAAAAATGGGCATCTGAAATGAAGAGACATTTCTCAGACAAAGGAGTAACAGCAGCAAATAAACATATGAAAAAATGTTTAACATCACTGGTCATTCAAGAGATGCAGATGAAAACAACACTGAGATTCCATCTCACCCTGGTAAAAATGGCTGCTATCAAGAAATCAACCAATAAGAAATGCTGCTGGGGTCGTGGGAGGAAAGGAACCTTTCTTCATTGTTGGTAGGAGTGCAGACTGGTGAAACCACTGTAGAAATCAATATAGAGATACCACAAACGACTAGTATTAGCCCATTTGATTCAGCTGTTTCTCTGCTGAGTATCTTCCCAAAAGAAATAAAAGAATCATACCACGGCGATAAAGGAAAAAATGGGCAAAATACATGAACAGACACTTTTGCATAAAAGAAGTTAAATAGGCCAATATACATTTGAAAAAGTACCTCATTTATGATCAGAAAAAAATGATTATTAAAGTTTTAATAGGATAAGACTGTGTTTTCACTCACTGCCTACCACCAGTTTGATAAAACTTGTATTTACAAAGCTCAATAATATAAAAATAACTCCATTTAAAAATGGACAGACTACTTTTATAGACACTTCACTACATATATTCAAAAGACAAATAAGGACAAGAAAAAGTCCTGAACATTGCTAGTCATTAGGTCAAGATAAATAAAAATTGCAGCAAAATATAGCTACACATCTATTTTAGTGGCTCAGATTAAGAAGACCCACTATACCAGTCTTACAGGCAGTTTGACTCTGGAATATATCTGCTTCCTATTTTCACTAAATATACAGATTTGAGGTTTTGTTTTTATTGTTCTTTTTCCTTTTCTACATTTTCCTGTAGCAGGTTGAAAACACTACCTTTCATATCCATGTTCATACTGGAAGCAGCCCTCATGTTTTTAGGCATATTAATAATTTAAAAAGACTGATTATAGGTGCCTTTTGAATACTAAACTTGAAGTGATTACATTAGCTATCACGTAATTAGTGCCATAATCTAACCAAAGAGAAAAACTATTTTCCTTTATTGGACTACTTTGTACAACACAATAATTAATCTGATCCAATTTAGCTAACAAAATAGAGTGAATATTAAAAATCAGAAAAATGCATCACAAAGGAAATCAAACTATGGCCTTCTAAAATAATATTTCCATAATAAGTAGATGAAAGACATGCAGATGGGCTTGCCCTTGGCATGTTGAGTCTTTCAACATCTGTCAGTGGGCAGAGAATGTTTATCCTGCCACAGAGTCAGAGGACTTGGAGATTGCCCACTTCCCTCCTCTCTCTGTAGGGTGAAAGACTGATTCCTGCATGTCCTTGGGGCAGAGCTAACTCCCTATGTACTGCTGTGAAACAGAGCTCCAGTTTAAATTTTAAGCATTGCACAAAGCAAGAATCCTTCAGGGTTTTGTAGTGACTTTTCACTTTTCTTCTGATAGATAGTCAATGCATTTAGCTCTCTGACAAGCAGTTTGCTCCTGCACCCTTGGTGGTTTCCAAGAGGCCTTTTGTTTTGCTGAGTGATTATGACCTAGAAAAATCCAGCTCCATCCTTGGATCACAGCAAATCCTGAGCTTGTTTTCTCCTTTTCCTAATTGGTTTCTGCAAATTATAACCTGCATTCACCTCACCTGGCTGAATGTGTTTCTCTACTTTTTTTGGCTATTCTTTGTGGAAGGTTTTGAGACCTCCCACTTCTAAAATGTAGTGAAGTGTGCAGATGATAGGATGGAGAAGGTTTGAAAAGCACATGGAGGAGGATCAGGACAGAAAGACTGAATTACAAATCAAACTGAGACCCATAAATAGATAAGAAGACATTTCTGGGTAGCATTCCCAGTGTCCTAGATTAGATATTAAGTACATCAACATAGAAGGCAGATGACTGAGTTGAGAGACCTTTCATGAATCCAATTGGATTGTAGGTGAAAATTATTCTTGATCAAGCTTCTGAACAGAATAATCTAGCTACCAGAGGAAACCCATGAAACAGCTTGACTTTGACACCAATTTTTATATATTTCTCTAAACTTTGGTAAGCATAGTTCTCTGAGGAATTTGGAGTTAGACTTCAGGTTGATGACTGGTTTCACTACCAACTTCTCATGAGCAATTATGGGTTAAATTATGCCTTGTGCTGCTATTTTTTTTTCATTTTGTGACTATTATTTGTTTTCTACACAATTAAACACCTTTTGCATTATCACACAATCTGCTTCATTTCCAATGTTTAGACAATGGCTTGTGTACTGTTTAGGAAACTATGATCATAAAACTATGATCATAAAAATGGGAATTCTTGAATATTTTAATTTTCTGACAGCTAAGAATGGTCTGTAGATGGGATGAAAGAAAGGTATAATTCTCTGGAACACAAAGAAAGCTGAGCTCAAGGGATTGTTTCAGAGTAGCTGATACTGGTTGCTAGTTTAAGAGTTCTAGACTAGGTCAGGCCTCTTTGAGCATTTTATACCCAGATATCTTGGGCAGTAGGCCAGACTGTTAAGGATTAAATTATGAAACTATCTCCCTAGAATATAGTTCACCATTCTTATTACAAAAGAAGAAAATCTAGTTAAAATTACCAAAACCCTTGCTGCTGATCTGAAGAACAGCACAGATGGCAAGGCCGAACTGAAACAGCTCTCATGAAACAATGAAGTTGCTCTGGAGTTCCTAGGGGATCTGGGACTCTCAGGATGAGAACAAGGGCACAGATTAGCAGCAGACTGGACAGAAATGCTTGGCCATAACCGGCAGCCATGCTAACAAACAGCAGATCTTAGAGCAAGGTAAGCCTAAGTCAGAAACTGATCAAAAGGGTACAGTCAGGGTTAGGGCAGAAGCAGTGTTCAGAGGAGTTAGAGACCGTGTCTACGAGGGATGTGGTTGGTTCATGGTTGCATCTTGGATATGAGCTTCCTTGCTCTTCAAAGTAATGCATTCATAAGCAGTCTTTTCTCTCCACTTAGTAGCTACCAATCTGTACCTGGAAATACTTTTCAGAATAATGGGCTCTTTTCCTTTTCATTGTCCTTCTACATCTGTCTCATTTATTTCTCTTTAAATAAAAAGCAGCCCATTAATTTGAAAAGGTGAATATGCCTCAATGAAACTTGTTAGCGGCATCACTGAATTATTTTGCTGCTTCCAATACAATAAATTCAGTACGGGTCTAGGAAACAAACTGAAAAGGAACAGCTTCACTTTAGAAGAGCTGAAACTAATGCTAAATCACTTATTAGATGAACATATCACAATAGATATTTTAAAAATAGAAAATCTGGAGTATATTAAATGTATTAGCACAGAAATATTGTTGTTAATTATTTTTTAAAATAACTTCAAGAGTTTTCTACGTCATAATACTGTTGTAGTGTATTTTCACACATGGTTTTGCCTATTCCTACATGGGTTGTCAGCTCCTTCTAGTATCAGGGGATCCTTAGCGAGAAGTTACCCCTACAGTAGCCAGAAGCATGCAGCAGAGGGCGCTAAGAACATTCCGCAAAGCAGCCGAGGAGAGGGCTTCCTTAATTGCTCCACAAGGTCAGAAATTTGCCTGAAAAATGGGATAATTCTCTCAAACACCCCCTTCCCAATATAAGTTACACCCCAGACACTGAAGGTTCCACAGTGACCTCTGCAATCAGAAGAATGTACGAGATGCAAAATAAAGGTGCAGATAAAACTGTTGAGTAAATACGTCGATAATACCACGTGAAGCCTCTTCTAGGAATTAGGATATCGTGAAACTTTCTGAAGTAGAAGCCATCATAAGTGTTGCTTTTTTAGTCTTAGAATAAAAGCACTTACTTGTTTTAATTTTGAAAGTGTAAAACACAATGTGTGTCCTTTATTTCAAGAAAACAGATGATTCATACAAGAGATAGCAAAGCACATATTTGTCTCTTGTAACCTCCCTCTCCACATTTTCTCTGAAGCAGGACTGGGAAATTCTTTTTGATAGTTATACTACTAGTTTCTACCTTGTGACTTTCTGTAACAAATGAATACTTGTTGCAGGATTGAATTCTTTAAATTATGATATTAAGTATCCAGGAATGTATGAGTGAATCAGAGAAAAGACTAAGCAAGCCTAATGTCTGAAACTGAAAATAACAATTGAGCAAAAGTCTAAGTTAGTTAGGGTTCTGCTTTAAAATTTTTCCTTTTGTATCTATAGTGCAAAATTAATCAACTGTTGCCCCCAGCTAACATCTATATAATTTTGTTTGTATCAGCAGCATATATTTATATCAAAGCCATATGACTCAATTAGTATTGAAATATACTTATTATACAATAAGAAAACAGCTTTTAAAGTCCTTCTATTTCAGTCACTTTATTTTTAAAAAGTCTGTAGATTAGATGGCATGGCTATGTAAAACCCAGAGGATTTTTGATACTGTATCACAGTCATCTGTCCCTGTTAGTGATAAGAAGTCACAGTGCGTTGGTGTGGCCCTTGACCTCCTGGTAGTGCCATTCAAGCATTCACAGGAATGGTTGTGGAATCTTTTCTGCTGTCATTATTTGAACATTTAAATCATATTATTTTATAGAAAAATAGATGAAAATTAATATGGCACCTGACATTAAGTAAGCATATAAAGTAATTCTTCATCCATTTCTTTTTTTTTTCTGTGCCAAACACTTTATATACTTTGTTTTCATTCAACCCTCACAGTAATTTTCCAAAATAGGTATGTTTTTCTCACTGAGTTAATTGGTACATTTTAGGTATAAAGTACAGTTACATTCATTATTGGGATCTTGTACCTCTACATGACAGGTCTTGGTTCTCATTTTTTCCCCTCGTCCCTGCCCTCCCTTCACCCCCTCCTCCCCTCCACCTTTACAAACACTTTATTTCCATGTTTTCATTTTCTCATATTTTTTTCTTTTCCCTTATTACCTTTCCCCTACCCATCCCACTTTCCCTACACCTTTAGCCCCTTTCTTCCTATTTCACACTGTCCATTATAGCACTAAGATCTTATGTACTATTATAGTTTTTCACACCAGAGAAACTATTACATATTTACACATGTGTGACTTATTTATTTCACTGAGGAGAACATCCTCAACTCCTTTATTCTGAGGGGGCTTGGCCATCTCCTGAATGATCTTCCAAATTCTGTTCTATAAAACAATGGTGATTTTCAAGATGTTAATGAATATTATATGTGAAAATATTATCCATAACTTTCCTCTTAGGAAATACATACATATGTATGTGTTTATATGCTAGAATCTAAGTTAAAGGATATATGAGTTTCAGAAAAGTTACCAAGAATTCTCTTAGGAAAGAAAATTAGTAAGGAAATAAAAAGAGAAAGCCATAGTTTAATCAATGTGCTAAAGCAGAGCCATCAGTTGCCAGTGGCCGAATGTGAGAAGGCTGATCTTGCCCATCTACTCAAACTACATTTTCAAGTCTTACAGTTTTACTCTACACCAGTAGTGTTCTCAGTTTAGGATAAAGCAAACATTTATAGGTTAATGAGTTCCTGTTGGGACTCTGCCCATATGTAATAGTTGTTTTTGCACCAAATAAGTAAGAGATGTGCAACTGTGGAGGCCAGTTCTGCAGGTGTAAAAGGTCTATAAGCTGTATAGGAAGAGAAACATGAGAAAAACATTTTATATCTTAAGTGGCAAGTAGAAAATTCTGTACATATAATAACTCCATTATTTTCAAATTTGCTATAATTTGTTTAATACATTTCCAAATCCCTTTGTACGTGTGCGTGTGCATGTGCATGTGCGTGTGTGTGTGTGTGTGTTGCCATGAGTACAGCCCAGGCCCTGTGCATGCTAGGCAATCTCTCAATCATTGATCTATATCCGCTGCATTTCTAATTCTGAAGTACAAGTCTACAGAGCATAATAGCACTTAATGAGCATCACTTAATGATTTTTAGTTAATCATTTTCTTCTTTATTACTTAGAGAAGCTTCGGTTTCACAGCAAAATAAGGGAAAAGCACAAAGAATTCTTATACACTCTAGTCTCCACACATGCAATTGTTCCCCACTATTAACATCCCCCACACATCACTATGCACATTTGAGAAATCTGTGTTCCTTCACTGACACTTCCATACCATAGGTTTTGGTTCACATTTGGTGTTGTACCTACTATGGGTTTGGGAAAACTGACAATGCCATGTGTCCACCATTTTAAGGTCATGAAAAATAGTTTTGGTATGATGCCTAAAAGACTCTGCTCCCCCTCTCCATTCCTCTCTCCAGCCTAACCCCCAACAACCATTAATATTTTTATTACTCTATTTCCAGAATGCTATATAACTGGAAACATCCAGGGTGGCTGGCTTTTACCACATAGTAATGTGAATTGAAATTTCATGCCTGACTCTTCATGGCTTGATAACTCATTATTTTTTACTTCTGAGTGATATTTCTTTGTGTAGATGTAGCACCTCTTATCACTCATCTATTTATGGACATATCAGCTGCTTTCAAGTTTTGGCAATGAAGAATCGAACCTTTATAAAAATCCATTGTGAAAGCTTCTGTGTACACACAAGTTTTCAATACATTTAGGTAAATATCAAGGAGAATGATTGCTGAATCTTATCGTGAGAGTGTGTTCAGTTTTGTAAGAAGCTGCCAAATCATCTTCCCAAGTGGTTACCAGATTTAACATTCCTATCAGCAAAGAATGAGAGTTCCTGTTGCTCCATCCCCTGACCAGCATGTGATAGTGTTTTTCATTTTTGTTTTTCTAATAGGTATGCAGAGGTATCTTATTATTGCTTTAAATTACAATTTCCTAATGACACGATATTGACCATCTTTTCTTGTGCCTATTTGCCACCTGTATATCTTTTAAAATGAGGTTTCTGTTCATATTTTTTGCCCATTTTTAAATTAAGTCCACTTTTCATTGTTAGATTTTAGGGGCTCTTTGTATATTTGGGATAATAATCCATCATACTTTATTGCAAGCACTCTCTCCCAGGGTATGACTTGTCTTCTCAAAAACAAAACAAAACAAAACAAAACAAAACAAAACAAAAAAAACTTTCCATAAGGCAGAAACATTTAATTTTAAGGTAGCTCAGCTTATCCATTTTTTTCTTTTATGAATTTTCCATTTGGTGTATCTCAAAAATCATCACTTCTCAAAATCACCTAGATTTTCTTTTACATAATTTCTACTAGTTTTATAATTTTATGTTTTGTATTTGAGCATATGATCCACTTGGAGGTACTTGTTGTAAACAGAATAAGGTCTGTTTTAGTTCTTTTTTTAAAAAATTTTTTGCAAGTTTTTGCCATTGTTGCAGAATCATTTGTGGGAACTATTATCTTTTTTGAATCACCTTTGCTCCTTCGCCAAAGATCAGCTAACAATAGTTATGTAGGTCTATTTCTGGAATCTAATTTTTTTTAAACCATCACCCCATGAACTCATGAACCATAGGTCTGTAGTAAGCCTTACAATAAGGCAATGTCAGGCTTCTGACTTTCTCTTTCAATACCAAATTAGTGATTCTAGATATTTTTCCCAACAAAATAAACTTTGCGATTAGTTTTTCAATATCAACAGAATAACTTGCAGAGACTTTGTTTGGGACTGCTCAGTTAGGAAGCATTAATATCTTGCCAATATTTAGTCTTCCTATCCATGAACACAGAATACCTTTATTTAGTTTTCTTCTTGATAGTTGTTATCAGAGCTTTGTTGTTTTATTCATGAAGATCTTGTGGCCAACTTACTAGATTTATATTTAATTATTTAATTTGGGGGATAATAATATAAACAATAATGTGACTTCGAATTCCACTTGTTTAATGCTACTATGAAGACAAGCAACTGACTTTTTTATATGAGTCTTATATTCTGCAATCTAGGTCTAATCACTTTTCCAAGAATTCATTGTTTTTGACTCTTTTAGATATTCTTCATCTCATCTACATTTGTGATCTGTGGGAAAAGACACTTTCAGTTTTTCCTTACCAATTTGTGTATTTTTCCTTTCCTTTCTTTTTCTTATTTTCCTTCATTAGCTAGGACTCCCAGTACAATATTGAAAATTATGTGAAGAAGGGACATCATGCCTTGTTCCTGATGCCAGGAAGAAAGTTATGAGTTTTTCGTTCTTGAGTATCATCTTCACTGTAGGGTATGTGCATATTTCTTTTTAAAAAATAGATGTTTGTTACGTACTTAAGGAAATATCCTTTATTCCTCATTTGCTGAGAGTTTTTTTTAAATCATGCATGAGTTTAGATTTTATCAAATGCTTCTCTGAGTCTATTAATATCATGTGACTTTTCTTAATTAACCTATTGAGATGATGAATCACATTATTTGACCATCAAATGTTGAAATACTCCTTCCAATGTTATCTTCTGGAAGAGATTGTATAAAATTGGTATAATTTATTCTTTGTTGCTTAGTAGAATCCAGTGAACTCATTGGGATTGATGCTTTTTTGTTTGGGAGGCTTATTGATTATTGTTTTGGCTTCTTTACTAGAAGTAGTGCTGTTATGGTTTAGATCTAAAATGTTCCTCCAGAGTCTGCTATGTTCAAAGGTGAGGCTTTGGAATGGTGATTGGATCATGGGGGTGCTCTATTCATTAGTGGATTAATCCCTTGATGAGTTCATAGCTGAATGTGCTATCAGAAGGTGGGGTCTGCTCAGAAAAAGTGGGTCATTGGGGTATTACTGGAGGGGGTTAAAGGTATACAGCATTCTTGTCCTTGGATACTCCTACTCCTTCTCCTTTCTCTCTCTCCACCTCTCTGTCTTTCTCTTTGTCTTCGTGTCTCTCTGTCTCTGCCTCTCTGTGCCCCCACCCCCCCTTCTCTCCCCCTCAGTCGAGCAGCTTTTCTCTGCCAGGCCATTTTACTATGCTACTTCTGCCTTAGAATGAACCAGACGTGGACTGAACACTAAAACAGCCAAAGTAAACATCTCTTCCTTTAAGTTGCAAGTTCTAGTTACTGCAAAATGATTAATGCCTATGTCTTTTTGTATGAATTGTGGCAAATTGTGTCTTTCAAGGAATTGTTTCATTTGATCTAGCTTTCAAAGTTATGGGTATGGAGATGTTCATATTGCTTTTTAATATCTATGGGAAACAGTAATGTCTCTACTTTCATTTCTCTTTTATTTTCTTATAACTAGAGGGGTATCAACTTTATTCTTTAAAAAACAGATTTTTGTATTGTTGATTTTTTCTATTGATTTTTAAAAATTTCATTGATTTTTTGATATTTTATTTTTTCTTCTGCTTATTTTAGATTTAATTTGCTCTTTTTCTAGTTTTCTAAGATAAAATTAGAGATATTGATTTTAGCTTTTTTTTCTCTTCTAATATATGCATCAATATTACTGTTCTCCCTCTATTATTTTGGCTGTACCCCACAATTTTGATGGATTGTGTTTTTATTTCCTTATAGTTCAAAATATTTAACATTTTTTCTTGAAGTTTCTTTTTTGAACCATAGGTTATTTTCCATGTTCAATCTCCAATATTTGGGATCTTTCAGCTATTGTTCTGTAATTGATTTCTAGTTTAATTCCATTATGTTTTGAGAACATGCATTAAGCAATTTCTCTCTGCTTTAATTTGTTTAGGTTTGCTTTATGGTCCAGAGTGTGTTCTAGCTTGGTGCATTTCTATGAGGGCCTCACAAGAATGTGTAATTTGCTGTTGTTGGCTGAAGTAGACTACAGGTGTCAATTATGTCTAGTTCATTGCTGGTGTGGTTGAGTTCGTTTGAGTGGTTAATGATTTTCTGCTTGGTGGATCATTTCCCTCCTAACAGAGCAGTGCTAAAGTATCCAACTGTAATCCTGGATCCATTTCTCTTTGAAGTGTTTGCATTATATACAGTACTACTCTATTTTAAGTATGTATATACTAAAGATTATTATATATTCTTGGAGAGCCCTACATCATAATGTAATAATTCTTTGTATCTTTAGTGATTTTCCATGGCCTAATGTGTACTCTGTCTGAAATTAAGCTAACTACTTCTACATTATTTTGATTAGTGATGGCATAATGTGACTTTTTACATCCACTTGCTTTCAATATATTTGTATATTTGGATGTAAAGTGTGTGTCTTGTTGACAACATTTAGTTGAGTCTTTTAGTTTTGTATGTTCTGACAATGTCTGTCTTTCAGCTGGTGTATATAGGCCACTGGCATTTAAAATTATATTGATATGGTTGCTTAATACCAATCAGATTTTGTAGTGTAAATGTTTTCTTGCCCTTGTTTTTCATTTTTAAAGATTTTTTGATTTGCCATATATCATTTTTTTCTATAATGCTGTGCTTTTAAAATCCTGTTGGAAAACATTATTCATAAGCTTTTTTGGGGACTATTCCATCATGATAATATTGTAGGTGCTATTTAAAGGTTTAGATTTAATAAACTACTTACATTTTCCAAAACCACTATTTGTTTTAAAAAAACTAGACTGGTAGATATTTGCCCATAATAATTTTGGAAAAAAATCACAATTCTAAGAATTTAATATCACATTATTTTATTTGAAATAGTTATCAATTTCCTTTTTAGCTATTTCAATAAAAAGAGTATTTTGGAATTATTTAAAGAGCAAGATGAAGTTATTGTTTAAGCTATACATTTTAGTAGTTCCTTTTAAGGAAAAAGAGTGAAATGAAAATTGTCTCTTAATATGAGGTGTTATTAGGTGTGTTTCTAAGCACAGTAAAATTTATTGGAACTCTAATTTAAGATATTTTATTTCCATTAAAAATGGCCAGAAATTATCATCTACTTCCAATTCATTTGTCTTCAAAAAGATATAGAATACATTTTGCCCACCACTGTTATATACTGGCAGTTATTTTGGTAAAAATTAGAAAGCAATTTTTATTTGGAATGTGCTTTGTACGTTCATTCACATATAAATATAAATTTGTAATTAGAGGTTGGGGAAAATTAGTGAATTTTCTAATTGTGTTTAGCTATTAACTCAATCTAGAAATCTGACTTCATTTACTTTTTCTTTTTTTTTTCCTTTAGGTATTAGATGAAGCTATACTTGGAAGTAGAGTGATGTTTTTTCTAAACCTGAAGAGATGAGTTATATATCTTTCTTGAAATGGTAATTTGATTTGCTGTAATAGGTGTGTTTGTTAATTTTCTTATAAATGGGACAAATACCAGACACCACAGCTTAAAGAAGGAGAGGTTTGTTTTAACTCACAGTTTGTGGAGGCTTCAGTCCTTAGTTGGCTAGCTCCAGGGCAGGAAAGGATGGCAGAGAGGCATAGTAGAGGAGAAACAGCTCATGGCATGGCTGCAGGGAGCAGAAAATGAAGGCCTGAGCTGGGGATTTAGCTCAGTGGTGCTGTTGCCTGCCTCTCAAGTTCAAGGTCCTGACTTCAATGCATCCCCTCACCAAAAAAAAAAAAGAAAAAAAAAAAGAAAGAAAAAGAAAAAGAAAAGAAACAAAAGAAAAACGAAAGTGAAGTTCTAAGAGCCTCAGAGATAGGCTCACTCAGGCCACACCCTCAGTGACTCACCTTTTCTGGCCAGATCTCACTTCAAAATAGCAAGTCAGCAGTCAGCTATAAACTCATTAGTAGACAAATCCACTGTAATTATCATGTCCCTATGATCCAATTACCTCCCCAAATTCCCACCTATGAGTACATGAGGCTTTGAGCTGACATCTAGATATATATATAAAAGTTATCCCTCTGGCTCCCATAAGACTCATGCCCATCCATAACGCATTTAGTCTATCTCTAAGTGTTGTCAAATTTTAACAGTTTCATGACTGTTGAAAAGTCTAAGTCCAAAATCTCCCCCAAGACTTAAGGCAAGCTCTTACCTGTGTGTCCCTTAAAAATATCAAAATAAGTTAAACACTGCTGACATACAAACATGCAGGATAAACATTCCCATTCCAAAAGGCAGGAAATAAGGGGTAGAAATTAATGGGAGCAAAGCAACACTGAACCCCAGCTGGGCAAACGTTAAATCATATAGTTCCATGGCCCACTTCCAGGGCAAGCTGTGGCAAGCAGTAAGTTTGGGCACTCCCACCTCTAGGCATTGGCATTTGTTGTGGCCCTCAGGGCTTCTTTCTTGGGCAGGTTTTGCTCACTGCTTTCAGCTCTCCTCACATGCTCAAGGTTCTTGTCTTTTCCAGCTTTCTGGGATCTCCTCTGCATTTTCACCTTTACTCTCATAACTTCTTTTTCTTATTCTTTCTCAAAAAAGATTCAAACTTATTAGAGTGAGTGGTGAGATCACCAATAATTTATAATAAGTCTCACAAAAGATAAAGATTGTTATATTTTCCATATCTACCAGGTAAAAATTAATACTCAAATTTGTGCCTCTAATGGCATTGACCTTAATAATGATTATGACATTTATTATGATTATTATAATTTATTTATCTCTTATATTTTGGAAATATATTGGATTTTGCATGAACTTATTTTTATGTCTTAAGATTTTATAAGTAGAACATAAGGCTCATTATCATTATTGTTGAAGTCTTGAGTAGTTGATGATATTTAAAGACCAAAAAATTCTTATTTTTCAGGAGAAAAAAAAAGAATAAATGTATTGAGAAGACCATTTATTTATACTTTATAATTAACTATGCATAGTGTTTGGGAGCAAATACAAGTCCTAAAAGAGCACTCAAAAATGCTGCTTCAAAATGTGCTACTCCAGGAGGGCTCTCAAACATCCTGCCACTTTTCACTGTGGCATTTCTATGGAAAATCAAACAGAATGTTTGACCATACTTTGCCATCCCCAGTGGCTCTCCAAATACCAACTGACATCACCAGTCAGAAAGATTCTCAGTATTTGTTTTCCCAAAGCATGTATTTAAAAGCTGTTTTTTTACACTTTTAAGTTTCACAAGGACAAGTAAGCAATGGTTTCCTACCTTAAGGAGTGCATATACTACCAGAAGAGACAGATAAATATATAACTAGCCAAAGACAATAAAATATTTACATGCTGTTTGAGGGAGGAAAATAGCTATTCTTCAGAAAAAGAGAAATCTGTACAGATGAAGTGTGATTAAAGTTTTCCTTGACCATTAAATATATCAATAAAAAGTTATCAGAGGGAAGTGAAGGTAATTAAAGAGGCCATCTCATAAAGATCTTTGAATTTCTAAAATCATATACTTGACTTGGAGCTATTCCTCTGCTATGGTTGTTAGAAAAAAAAAAAAGGTAATACTGGCAGCAAAGAAGCCACAGTTTAAGATATTGAGGTAATAGTGCTCCTCCTCTCTCCCACTTTCAGTGCTTTCTAGAGAATATAAAAATGTCAGACTATATAAAACTACTTGAAATCTAGCTAAAATGCTGTATTAGTCACTTTCCTATTCCTGGGAAAAAACACCTAACACCTACAAATAAAAGAGAGGTTTGTTTTGGTTTATGGTTGCAGAGGATTCAGTCCATGATAGGCTGCCTCCAAGGCAGAAATGGCATGGTCGAAGGACACAGAGGAGGAAAACTGCTCAACACATTGAGCCAGAAAGTAGGGAAAACAGAAGAAGGGGCAAGAATACACCTTTCAGGTCACACCCCAGTGTGACCCACTTTTTCTAATCAGGCCCCACTTCCTAACAGCACATTCAGCTATGAATTATTCAATGGATTAATCTATTGATGAGTGTAGCACCCACTCAATACAATCCTCTAAAAGTCCCACCTTTGAGCACATGAGACTTTTGAGAGACATTTTTAGATCTAAACAATAATATGTGAACATGTAAGATATATGCTAGACAGCACTAATTTCTTTGCAGGTGATGTCTCAATCAGTTCTGTGAACAGCTCTCAGAGTTAGGTATTATTATTTCCATTTGATAACTGGAAAACACTAAGATTAATAAAGACTAAATGAACTTCCTGAAGTCACTTTGCTAATTAGGGGGTACGACTAGAATTCTGTTCTATCTACTCCAGTGTTTTTTTCATGTTCTTAGCCACTACACCACACTTTCTCCATTGTACTACAAACATCAAGAAACCTGCACAGACATGGTCCCTAAATTCCAGGAGGATCCATCTAGGATGAGGAGTAACCTGGAGGAAATCTGCAGAGACCTAATTCGGAGCACTCACTTCCTTGCCACTTTTTAAACTGATGGAAATCTCCAAATATTTCTCATTCTTTAGAAAAGACTAATGCCTTAGCAATCTTGGTGTTTGCTTTTATAAACTAGGGGCATATTCCTCCTCACATATTTTGGTTAGAGATATAGGACAAACTGATGTTCCATTTCCTTGGGATGTGACTATAAAATTTTAACGTATACACATGGAAAGCAACACTCCTAGTCTTCATCCTTAAAATTATATTGATTTAATTATTATTTTGTCAATATTTGGACTCAAAACAAACTAAAAATTCTACAGTGTTAAAAACTACAGATTGCAACAGTGGGGAAATGTGAGACAGAGTCAGAAATAGGAGGTTATTAATTTCAGGTTACTATTCTTTCTGGTTAACCCAGCATATTTGCATCTTTTCCTACTGGCTGCAGGAATAAAAGTGTTTGAACACCCCGGGCCACTGAGGAGAAGCTGAGGAGCTGGGCCATACAGGCACCAGCAGCAATCCCCCTCTCTGCTGCCTCTGCCCTCCTGACTGCACAGATACCTGGTTCCACACCACAGAGATGCAGAGGGTCATAAAGGCCACTGTTCTGAGCAACAGATGATAGAGCAGAAATGAACAACAGAAAAAGGGCCTCTCTGACACTCCTCGATAAAAATTGAAGCCCACTGGAAAAGTGAGGGAAATCTCTGCAATAAAGGCCCCACCAGACCACTGTAGGTGGTAAATTGGAGGGATCAGCACCTCCCACTGTAACCTGGACTCCCTTCAGGGAAGGCCAGCTGGATCCTGCAGTAGAACCTCTCAGAGTTCAATCCAGCAGGAGATCAGGGAGCTCAACTTGGGCCTTGCAGCCAGAAATCAGCCCTAACCTCAGGGGCTGCTGCTGGCTTGCTGAGACTAATTGACTTAGATCTGCACATGCCTTTCCATGTTGTCTGTTGTGACAACAGAGACATATCCTGAAGGAGACCCTTCATCTTTATTATTTTTAAAGTTATTTTTTCTCTTATTTTTAACTTTTTCTTTTCAAATTTTTTCATCTTTCTTTTTTCCTTTTTTCTTCTCTCTCTCTCTCTCTACTTTGTTCTTCATCCTTCTCCCTTTTTGTTCCTGTTCCTATCCTAATTTGAATTTTTTTCTTTCTTTTTCTTTTCTTCTCTATTTTTCCTTCTCTCGATTGTCATTAGTTTTAAAGGAAAGTGAATATAGTTTCTAGCTTCCCTATTGCCATTAGGTTGTTCTGTTCTTTTGTTCTGTCTTTTCCTCTTGTCTTCAACAGTTTCCTAGAGTTTGTGTGATCTTTCTGTGTCCTCTGGCCTCACTTCTAACCTCTCCCTATCCTTCTACCTATCTATCCCTCCCTCCCAAACTCCTTCTAAGTCCCCATCCTGAAGGGTGAAGTTGCTATGTTGAAGAGTTTATTCACTATAAACATATTTTGGGCTGGACCCCTTTTTGATATAATTCACACAATTAAAGGTGAGAGATTAATAATTACCACAAATTGTCATTTTCTAAGCTGTGGTTGATGCTGTTGTTGTTGGTGAATGTATTATTTGGGGTAAGGTGCTGTGATTGATCCAATCAGTTGTCCTTCCTAGTATACTGAAAACAAGATTGCCTGAGAGTCATTAGAGACTCAAAACCTAAAGGCCAGCTCTATCTGGAAGACGCCTCTGAAAAGCAATCATTCCATAAGGGTTCTAAATATAGGCAAAAAAGATCCTTACAATAAGCAATATTGAAGTATCAACCCAGGAATTAAACCAAAAACAGCACCAACAACAAAAATAGAAATGAAAAGACACTTATGTAAGGTGTAAACCCAGACTTCCAGCTCAACAAAGGCAAATTCTGGGGGAAATGAAGTGGAAAATCTAATAATCAACCACCTGAACACCCTGAACTGATAGCACAGGAAGTAACAAAACCGATGAATGAGGCTCTAGAAAAATTCAAAACAGAAATAATTTCCAAGATAACTACAGCGATGGTGAGCAGAATGAAAGACATGGTTAGAGTCTCTAGAACAGAAACAGACAAAAATAAATAGATAAATAAGCTCAGGACCAGGATGGAAGCCATGAATGCCCAACAAAGGAAAGAAACGGAATCCATGAAACAGATTCAAACAGATATCCAGAAGATTAAAAGCTCTGTTGAAAGTATTTGCAGCAGAATGAGCCAATCTGAAAACAGAACATCAGATATAGAAGACAGGATTTCAGTTAGTGACCAAGAAGAGAGAGTTCTCTTAAAAAAAGTAAGGGACCATGAGAAATCGATCCAACAGCTTCTAGATGATGCAAAGAAGAATAATAAAAGACTTATAGGAATCCAAGAAAAATCATGAGAAAGTACAAATGACATTTAAAAAAATGTTCACAGAATTAATGACAGAAAACTTCCCAAACAGAGTGAAAGAATTTGACATACACATAAGTGAGGCATAAAGGACTCCAACTAGCCATAATTTGAAAAAAAAAAAAAGTCTACACCTAGACATATAATAATCAATGTCCTGGAAACCCACAGAAGAACAAAATATTACAAGCAGTTAGAGAAAAGAAACAAACCACATACAAAGGAAAGCCCATCAGAATCACAGCAGACTTTCAACACAAACCCTCAAGTCAAGGAGAGCCTGGAATGAGGTATTTCAAGCCCTAAAAGAAAACAACCCCCAACCTAGACTGATGTGTCCTGCAAAATTATATTTCAAAATTGATGGGGAAATAAAATACTTCAATGACAGAGGAATAAAAGTGCTTGCAGATTCCGTGGTGGTCAATGGCAATGTCTGTGGGCCATACAAGTCCAGTGGGCACTGGCCTGACTTCTACAATTGACCAGAGCTACATATGCTGGGTAATTCCAAAAACTATTCAGGGACACAAATGAAGCCTATAAGTGAGACATATTTATCCCAAGGTGTTTTGTCTAAAAATTACAAAGAAAAAGCAAAATCCCACCTTATTTCACCTATATTTTACTTGGTTGCATAAACAAGGAATATTTCCACTGGGTGAGGATGCTCACATTTGTAATCTTGGCACTCTTGAGACTGAAGCAGGAGAATGACAAATTTGTGGCCAGCCTGTGTTACACAGGGAGTTCAAGGGCAGCCTGAACTGCATAATGAGTCTCTGTTTATAAGACAAAGCAACAACAGCAACAACAAAATATAGAACATTCCTAGAGGCGACTTATCCATGAAAATTACTTGCTTCTAGCCAGGTGTGATGCCACTCATCTGTAATCCCAGCACATGCGAAGGTGAGGCAGGAGGACACTAAGTTAATCAATATAAATATAAAATCTGCTTGCTTCTCTGTACTAATTATCTATAAAGAGATTACTATTGAAATGGGCAATGAACTTTAATTCAAGGCTCATAGTTTTCTATCACAAATTAGACTACAAATCTCTTACCTAAAGTTTTCATTTTTTAGATTTCCTTGAAGCAGAACATTAAAAAAAAAAATCCTGGAGAAATTCTAGGTTCATAGGCAAATTTTACCAAGGCTTACATGGAGCATGACGAAAATGGTTTATATGAAACTCATGAAACCAAGAGGGGGAAATCTATTGAATGTTGTATCCAGTATGCACATTGTGTATATTAACTTGTATGCAAAAAGAAATTATGGCAGAAATTGATTTAAAATTTTACACTGGGAAGATTATTTTAATATGACAAAGTTAATATATTCAGTAATGGAATGATTACGTTTGCAAGCCTTCTAATTGGATTTTTGCCTTAATATAAATTGGAAAAAGTTTGCACCTTATTACAAATGAAATGGTGCATCCATCCATATAATTATCACTTAATATTAAACAAGCACCTCCTGTGCTTGTGACTCATATAACTTTAGACTTCAATTATTTGGTCAGACAATTTATATATCTTCAAGTTATTGCTTATTCACAACTGTGATAAAAATGAGATGCTATCATATTCTCATATACTTTCATATTAGAGATAAAATGTTAAGATGAACAATATCAATAGGCCTATAAACTATGAAGAAATTTTGCTAAATAAAGCAATTTACCTGTTATTATCAATAATATTGATTATTGATCAATATTGATAATAAAGCGATTATTTTCAGAGTATTGTCTTACGTAGTAAAATTAGTGAAAATTTAGAAAACTGGAACATAGGACTGATGGTTTTTCATCATTAAAAGCAGCATGTTTTAACAAATGTGAGCTCAGAAATGAAAAAAAGCATAAATAAACATCATATTTGTGTCACTAAATAATTGTAAAATAAACTATGCTTTTTACACAAATGTCTGAAGCAAACAAAAACTGAATATTGAAATTCTGGTACAAAGTATCAGATTAAGGAAAACATCAAATGAAACTTGACAATGGGCAATTTTCCCTTGCCTTGTGTTTTGCAGAAGAGTCGTGCGCAGAGGAACCTGGAAGTAGGAAAAGGACCTAGCAAGAGACACTTCTCATTCCAGACTCCGTTACATAGTTAAGAAGCCTCTGCTTTGAAGTCAGCAGGACAGAGAAAAGCCCTGGAGGACCAGCTGGTGAGCTTGCGGGGCAAAGAGAGTCCACCTCACTTCCAGGAGCTGAGGAAAAGAAGGTTACGCTGCCCCTGCCACAAAGCGTACAGCACCAGGTCTTGCACAAAAACTAACCCCTCACTCTGGGGCAGAGGCCCCTCATGGTCCAGGCACCTTCGGTTTGTGATGAATTAGGTGGAGATAAGCCAAATACGGAATTGAGGTCCGGGACAGACGGAGATGAAAAGGCTGAGTTCGTTTTCTAAGGAGGGGCCTGAGAACGATACTGAGGGAGTGGGTTGAGGTAACTATGAGAACGTAAATGTACGTATGGAACCAGAAAGGTCCTGGATGAGCGCAGCATCCTGAGAAATGCAGTGATAGGACCAAGACAAGGAAGCCCCTTCAGGTGGAGGTCAGGACAGATCTGAAGGTGGGGAAGGAATTCTGCCCAATGGGAGAGAGGCATGGTTTCCAAGGCTGTCTTCACAGTGTGAAATGCTGCAGGAAGATGGAGTAGTGAAAGGATGATGGATAAATTAGATAGAAGTTAATTGGAGGCCGGGCATGGTGGCGCACGCCTGTAAATCCAGCACTCGGGAGGTGAGGCAGGAGGATCGCTGTGAGTTCGAGACCAGCTGGACTACATTGTGAGTTCCAGGTCCGTCTCAACTATGCAGTGCGACCCTGTATCAAAAAAAAAAAAAAGTTAATTGGGAACTTTTGTAGCCTCCAGTTCTCGTGGATGGGACATATGGAAATCAGATTGCTATTTTCTGAGGTGAATTAGAGGTGAGGAAGTGGTGAGGGCCAGCTCTGTCTCTTCTGGTATTGATTTATGCTATTATTTCTACCACAGAAAAGGGTAGGAGGAGAAACACAATAGCCTAGTGCAGTAGCTCAACAGAATGGCGGCATCTTGTAGCCACCTTGAGAAAGGTTAATTTTACATTTTTACTTAATTTAGACTCTTGCCTGGGCCTCCCTCTGAACCTGTTAAAGCTGAATTTCTGAGGATCTCTTCAGGTACTGATATTTAAATAGGAGTCCTGGCTATCCCAATGTTCACCTGGGCTTGAGGACCACGGAATTAATCAGACTAGAATATGGCTTTCCGAACCAGCTTTAGATTATTTTATATGTTTATTAATACGTGTTTGAGTTACATAATGCTTGCATTCATTGTGGGTAGTTGGTACATGCACATGACAAATTTTATGTCTCCTTCCTCTCTCCCTTTCCCAGTCCTCTCTTTATTTGTATTTTGTGTTTCTTGCTTAAGAGAAACTATACTATATTTAAGCTGGTATGTCAGATTTATTGCTACATTTATTTACCTTTTAAAATAATGTTTATTAGTACATGTTTGCAGTATATAATGATGACATTCATTGTGGGGAGTGGGTACACGTACATAACACATTTTTTAAAATCCCCTTCCCTTCCCCTCTTTCCCTCTTTCCCTGTCTGTTGACTCCCTTCCCTTTTGCAATATATTTATCTCCTTGTTTTCTAATATCTATCTGTTATTTTGGCCTTCAGTTTATTTGTATTTTGGGTTTCTCATACAAGAGAAATCATCTGATATTAAAGCATGTGTATCTGACTTATTTCATTTATGGTTTCAGGGCACACCAATTTTCAAATTTATCCCTTTTAATAGCAGTTATGTTAACCTCACCTGCTGCTCTCATTGACCTAATTTACTTATCAAACAAGTAAGGATAATATCTTCAGCATTTTAGGAAAGACTGGATAATAAAAGATATTTTCAATTTTTGGTGTGGTGATTATTGGTTGTTATTGTTGCTATTTATATCATTAAAGGAAGCCACTCACACATCTGTTCCTTTTCTTTTGAACATACCTCTATGCATATATAAATGTAAATGTGGACCTGTGTTGTGTGTGTGTGTGTGTGTGTGTGTGTGTGTTCCTACTGACGAGCACATACTGATCTGAAGATAAGTGTAGTCAAGCTCTGCCATTCTTTCCATTACTTATACTCCATGTTACCTACTCAACAACTCTGCTACTAGTTATGCCTGGTAGTTGGCCCTTGCCAATGTCTTAGCTGTGTCAAATCCCCAGCCCTCATTTTTATTCTATTATAACACTTGTGTGAGTTCTCTCAAGCCTCTGAGCATTTTCAACTCCAAATTATTCATTTGTGAAGATGTCTTATTGTATCACTAGACTGTAAATGCTCTACTCCTGTTAACAGGTACTTGGAAATGCTTGTTGGATGATGGTACCTGCCTAGACCGTGGTTTCATGCTTGTTTTACTACCCTTGGGTCTTACATTGCCACCACTGTCAATGCAAAAATTGCACTGGAGAAGGTTAAGCAGTCAATAGGAAGAGGACCGAGGGATGGAGAGGGTAGGAGGGAAAGGAGAAGGGGATGTAATAAGAATTACCATGCATTATTTACAGATTCCCCATGAAGCGTGTAATCATTATGTACTATAAACATGTACTAATAAAAAATTTAAAGGGCTCCTGAAAAATGGGAAAAAAACTTCCATCTGAACTAAATTGTGCTAAAATAAAAGGCAGGGAGTTGTTGAATCACTGGGATGCTTTAGTGGAAAAGTACTGGAGAATGTTATAGGAGGTTCATCAATGAGAGTTACTGAGCACATTAAGTTATTCCTGAATTTGCAAATGTTCTTTTTGGTGATTAGGTCATCTGGGTTTGCTAACTGGTACTCTAAGTTAAACTCTTTTTTTCCCTCACTCCAAGATTACTGTTATTGTCACCATCTTCCTTTGTGTCACCTTCCAAATGGCCGGCTACATAGGTCCTTGAGAAAGACATTCCTAGGTTGTAAGCATAGCAAGAGACTGGTAGACCAGACCGTGTATATCGCTCAAAGGGGCAGAGAAAGACTTTACTGTTGATAATTTTCTCAAGTAAATGCTTGAAGGAAAGGGAGGTCAATAAGAAGGAAGGAGATCAGGAAGAAGTTGGTCTAAAATTTACTCAAGCGAGAAACATTAAAGTCACTTACTCACCATATTTGATTTTTTTGGCTAATCATTTCCTCAGTGAAGCTTCTCTAAACTTTATCTGTCTTTCTTTTATAACTACTAATACTTGTACTGTCCTTTGGTCATTATTTAGAGTCAGCAACATTCTTGTTTGGTGATTTATCAATATCTTGTGCAGTATATCCATGTTGGGTAAATAAGCAAATTATAGTGGCAAAATGGAATCTGGATACACACATTTAGATTTAGAAATAAAAATTTAGCATAAACTTGTGTCAAATATTTGATTTTTCTTTGTATGACTCCATCTCAGTTTACCTCCAAGAAGAGTAAGTGTTCCTTTGTCCATGTCCTCACCCCAAAGTCATCAGTATGGAAATCAAACTAATTCCTCCCTCAGGGTAGAGTTCCTGAAAATGATTGTACATGCTGCCCAGATTTCACCGTCCCCTTTCTGCCCTGTTTTCTCTTTGGTTTAGAGATCCGTGTTCCATACAAATGCTGAACAGGCAGCACTGTCCTGATTGTTTCCTTCAGCAATCTTTTGAACCCTGGCATTCAGAAATGAGCACAGACTTTTCTCAGGTTAGAAGGATCATTGTCCTTTTTTCTGGATATTCTACTATGACAGTCCAGACAGAGACCAAATTCACTTTGGGTAACTTTTTTAATATATGCTTTCTTCCTACAAGTTTTAAGTTTTGGACTTTACATTTACTCCTACTAAATATGTATTGTTGGGTTTGGGTCACCATTGTAACTTTAAAAGACTATCTGAAATATTTACCACTTAGAAATGGTTACTATTACTTCATTACTTGATTCTGAGAGGAACTACTCAGCAGTGGGTCCACACATTTAGGCTACGGTTATTAAACAGGCTGTAAATTTACCTTCTATTTCTCAATCTCAATTTATCTATTTTGTCTAGACCCATATACTAAGGTAACTTCAAATGGGCCAAAACCACAAGCTTTTGCTATTTATGACTGTTTTCATAAACATAACTTTTAAAAAATCAAAAGATGCTTTAAAAAGTAAAATACATCTTCTGTTTTATTCCCCTTTTCAACCCTTTGGTAACATTTATAGAATGAAGATACATGGTCCCCAATTATTTAAGAACAATACATTCCGAAATACACCCAACCTATCTGTAAAACTGTTTCTCTAGGAAAAGCTCAATTATAAATTATTTTTGGAAAAAGCAAAATTATTTTCCTTCCTACATTCATAAATAGCCAAGAAGTGCAAGGGTCAGCCATCCTTCACTTGACTTTTTTGGCAAAGTGATATTTTCTCCAATTACAAGATCAATTAGAAAATCATTTCAAGCCACTAACCTTCTCTAACTTTTCATATAACTTATGTTTAAATATAAGTTTTCATAACTCTGAGAGGCTCTCTGAATTTGCATTCTCTGGATTTCATAGAAAATAAAAATTTTGGATGATGTGTTTAAACTTTTATTATGTAATACTTTATGTATACAATGCATGCAAGATATAAATGATGATGGCTAATAGTGAAATGCCCAATTTAGGAAGGAGAATAACTTTGTCACTGTGTTTCTTTACTGCTTTCCATTGCCTTTTTTTGAGGAGATAACTTTATTCTGAATTTGATGTTTAGCATCTCTTTTTAAAAAAGTCATTATCCACACGTGAGTAACCCTAAAGCATATCTGAGTAGTGTTTGTTTGCATAATTCTGTTTTCACATATAAAGTGGATAACCTCAGACACATTTACCTAGTGCTCCAAAGATGACAGATATGTATGAGGGTCAAAATGGAGACACAAAGCTGGTTTCTCTTAGAAGACCGAGTGGCAGTGACCATCTGCTTTAGCTTGGATCAGTGATAAAATTCAGTAAGGCTTTGAAAAACTGTATCAAGGAACATTTACCCTATACCTAGTCCCTTGCTGAAGTATTTATTTATTTTTGACTTTCACAAGATACATTTTTATAATAATTTTACTGATGTTTATAGGCCATAAGAAAATGCAATATTTAACTCAATAATTTAACGATTTTCACCATTCTGCCTACAAATTTGGACATGTACATTCATAGGTGAAGAGTTATGCTGTTTAGGTGTCAGTGTTGAAGTAGATTGTAAAGTATAAGTACCAAGTTCAGACACCAAGATCATAATTAACTGAGAACTTTTTGGCTGGATCTTGCAAAGTCCTGTGCTTCCTTTTATAAGATCTTTATTCTCCCTGATCAGCTAGCTTCCTGCTAATGATTTATTTATTCACTTCTCACCTATTTCACCTCTTGACCTCTATCATTCCTGAGCCCACTATTGTTTGGAATTTGCTTTGATGTCATTCATGCCTGTCTCTAGAAGCCTCTAGTTCCTGCTTTGTCCGGAGTGCAAAATGAATTTAATTTCTGGGATGTTAGGACTCCAGATTGGAACCTTCTGAGGAAACTCTGGCCAGATCTAAAATAAGTTGTGTGTTCACAAGGAGAGCGATGCAAAATCTTCATGAACCCAGTGACAGATATAGAGATAGACAAGGAGGAAGTGAGATGTGGAGACTGGTGGGGGTAACTCTTTAGTACAAGATGAATAAATAGGACTAAAACTAATTCTAAAATTAAAGGAAGTCTATCCTAACCACTTTTTTCTCATTAAGTTTATTGGTACATTTTAGGTAGACAGTACAGTTACATTCATCATTGGGATCTTGTACCTTTACATGACAGGTCTTGGTTCTCATTTTTTCATATACTAACCACTTTTGAGAAACAATTTAACCATTTAATTTCTTTTGCAATGTTCATCAGGGACCCTTGATCCTGCTTGATAGCAACTTACATTTGATTTTCTATGTTAATCATGGGCTGCTTTCTGGGGCTTGCTCATGAATAATAAATATCATCAGCCTCTGCTTAGGCACAGCTTCCATACAGCTTGCAATAGAAATAATTGATGGTTTTGTCCAAATCCTTGTATGCTTATAGCCTACCTTTGTATAATTTTTGGCATCTCTTCCATCAGACTGTAAACCCCTGTTTTTCAGAATAGGACTTTGGTACTGGGCTGTTGTGGTTTGTGTCTAGATGTTCCCCTAAAGCCTCATGCACTCACAGGTCTGCCTCTTTCAGAAGTGCCTCGATCCAGAGTGTGTGGTTCTGGGATTAAGGGTGTGGACTACTAAATCAGTCCACTGATTGGGCTTGGCATAATTCTGTGTGTGAGTGCCACCTGCTGAATGCGGGTACCCTCATTACAATATAAAAGGGACAGAAAGAAGCTGCCCTTGTTGTTTGCTTGCTCTGCTACCTTCTGCCTACCATGAACTGTTTCTCCTCTGCCATGTCACCATGCCTTGAAGCTAGCTGATTATGGACTGAAAGTTCTACAAACCATGAGCTAAATAAGTCTTTCCACCTTTAGCTTTGAGTGTTGGGTATTTTGCCTCAGCAATGAGAAAAAATAAGACATGGCACTTAATCAAAAATAATTGGGTGAAGGGAGGGTGGGGACAAGGGGAAAAAATGAGAACCAAGACCTATCATGTAAAGGTACAAGATCCTATTAATGAATGTAACTGTACTGTATACCTAAAATGTACCAATAAACTGAATGAGGAAAAAATAATAAATTCTTGAATCTTAAATAAATATTCAGAAAGAGTAATTACAGAGGCAGTCTAGAATAAACTGATAGAATGGAAGTCAGGAGTAGGATTTCTCTAGCACAAATTTGTCATTTTAGTTGGGTCATTGTGCCTGGAGGCTGAAGTAGGAAGATTGCTGAGAGTTCAGGGCCGGCCAGAATTATGTAGTGAGACCCTATCTCAAAACAAAACAAACATAATGTAAGAACCAAAAACCCCACAAATTTGTCATTTGCTGTCATGACTGTCATCATCTTATACTGAAATGACCTAAATTTCGTGGTTATTATTTGTTTGTCTCACTTTGAGTTACTTTATGCTGTGAGGTACACTGAAACCAATGAGTAACTGGGAACTGTGACTAATCTGATTCCAGGGTGAAATGAAGCCTTCGGTGTCAGTGATTTCTTTGGGATCTGAGCAGAATGAGAGCACCAGGAGAAAAAAAGTCACGATTCTACATATTTTTCAATATTCAATATATTTATCAACATTCATCATAATTCTGTATATTTATCAACATGCTCAAGTGTGCAACCAACAAGAACTCTCTCTAGCTGGAGAATCTCTGGTCATCTTAGACTGGAAGTGGCTGTCTTGGGTTTCCCAGGCAAATGATGTGAGCCCTGGAAAACTCCCAGTACAGATGCATTCATTTTCTATTGTGTGGAGAAATGATGGTCATGGTAAGTCCCCTTAGTGGGTGTCTCTCCGACTTTAATGTGTTTACAATTCACCTTGAAATCTTACCAAAATGGAGATTTCGGGGCCTCCACTTAAAAATACTGAGCAAGTAGCTGTTGGCTGGATTTTGGGGAGCTTCCTTCCTAGAAAGCTCTCAAGAATTGCTGTCCTGAACGTTTAAGGTGCATGCTTTGAATAGAATTGCTCTAGGCAGTGACTGTGCTGTGATTAATTCAGTCAGAAAATTGGAATGTCGTCTGTGAAGACCTATGCCTGAAGAATAGGCCTGGGCAGTGCTTACCTCAGACTGCAGAGGCAGAGAAAGGACATACTGGCCTGGCCAGTAGGGTCCATCAACTCTGGAAATCTGTGTCCTGGTAGATACATCAGTGGGTAACCCTTCTAGCCAAAAGCCAAGGCCATGAGTGAAGAGGCAAGCTGTTTTCGCATAAAATGGAATCTTCATCTACGTAATCCTGGTGCAACAACAAATACTGATTAAAGAAGGCCACATTGGCTGATGCTTTGGTTATGGGTGACCAGCTATTTCCATATGGGCACAAAGAAAATCTTTTGGGACACAGCTATGACCAAGTCTTAGGGTTTTGAATGAGGTAGCTTATAGTGGAATCCCTTAACTGCTGTTTCTTGATAGTGTTTTTGTAGCTTTTCCATGCTTCGGTTTTTTCCATATGAAAATAAAAAGACATTAATAATACCATGTTTCTATGGCATGAAACTTAAAAAGTGTTCAGTAAAGTTGGTGATTATATCTCCAGCAAGATACGTTTTTTTTTCTTTCAAGAAAAAACTGACTTTGTTAGAACGAAGATTTTCTTAGACTATATTTTAGCGTGACAAATGCAAAACTATCACAGGGGATTTTCATGCATTCATTTTGACCACAGTGTATGCATTCTGTTAAGATAGCTCTTTTATCATTTTCATGATGATAAGAAAGCAGTAGCTAAAGCTGTTTTGAGCTACTGCTTTTAAATTTTCATTTTAACTTGAGAAGAATTTATCTCCTATATTAGCAAATTCTAGTGAAACTAGAACTTTGGTCATTTCTGACATCTAGACTTCCAAGTATCTCTTCTGACGTATCCTCACTGGCATCAGGTTCATTCTGACTCTCAGAATATGTGTTGGGTTAATCCATTATTCATTCATCCTGTCCACTCCTTAGTGTACACTGTCTATTTTTATTGTCATGGGGATATCCATTCCATGATACCAACTTCTACTTCATTTCAGTTGTTTTCCCAGTTAGTGTTGTATCAGGTTTATTCTGGATTTCCTGCTGATGGAAAAGGAAAAAAGAAAAGCCTTATTTAATAAGCGATTTTTTGGGCTCAGTTTGCTTTTGGATCTCTTTGTTTCTAAAATTTAGTAAGTGGAACATTTTTATCTAAAAATACATCATTGGTGTCACATGCATGACTGATTTTAAATGTATGCCTGAATCCTTCGCAGCAGACTAAACTGCTTAGACAGCAAGCCATGCTTACAGTAAAAAAGGTACACATGTCATCTTTGACTTAGCCCTCCTACTGCAAACAAGGAGCTGTTGGCAAGAGATCGTAAATAAAACCAATCTCTGTGGTCTGTATTTTCCACACATCCTGCCAAGGAAGGTATCAGAGACACCACTCGGTTTCACCCTTTCTTTGTCCTTGGCTCTTTTTGTCCCTCTTTCTGCCTGCGGTCTTCACTTTCCCCGCATTCACTTTGAATCCATTTCTGTGCCTCTCCGGTTACTGTGGCTTGGTTGTTAGTAATGGAAACTACTCCAGTCTTGTCTGTTTGTCCGTCCAGCTGTATCCTGTTATCTGTCTGCCTTTCAGCTGCCCTTGTGTAACAAGACACTTTTTTCACTTGCCTTCCTCAGTGTTTCTTTTTCCTTGTTTAAATTTGGCATCTTTGAATTCCTGGCTCCCATGACCATTTTAAAATTTTTAATAGTTTCATTACTTCTTAAAGTTATAATTTGGTTAAATGACAGCACTTCTCTGTGTTATGAACTATATAATGGTATAAGGTGCTAAATTTAGTTGTAGTTAATGTTTCAAATCTGAACTGTCTTATGGGAGAGAGCAAGGTATTTGTCAAAAATCTTGATTTCCATTTCCCTTAACAATCTTGCTATTTAGATGACTTTTAGGGAGCTCAGGTATATCCAGTAGGTTGGACCGATTTCCCAAAGAGTTAAATTTAATGTCACTGGAATATCATTTAAATGCTACTTTATTGGGATATTGGTTGGAAAAATGCAAGCTATCAGCCAAATCCAGCCTAACTTTGTCTTTGTAAATGGAGTATAATGGGTCATAGCCACACTCATTTCACAGTCGATAGGAAGGGCACAATAGTTTGGTGGAGCCGAACCTATTTGCTCTCTGTCCTCTTAATAAAATTGTCACATACTTGGGGACCGTGTAATACACTGTTTCTGGCAAATTTTCATGGCCAGTCTCGCAGTGAAATGTATACGATGGCCACTCCTTGAATATCTTCTCCTTCAAACATATGAAAGCCTCATATTGACTCACAGAAAAGGCCAGATTGTCTTCAGAAATACCTCGAAGTCCTTTACAAACGAGTAGCTTTGCCAGATAAAATACAGGATTCCCAGTTAAGTTTTAATTACTATAACATAACAAAACAAGAATGTTTTAGCATGTGACCCAGCTCACTCTTGTTTGTCTACTCAACCCTACCTACAAAGAAGGCAAAGAAGAAAAAAGGAGAGAGAGATAGAAGAAAAGTTGAAACAACATCCATGGGGCAGTATGGGAAGTTGTCAGTTAACACTAGAGAATGTGTCCTCTGATGATCGTCCAGAGTCCTCCAATTCATATTCATGCTTCTCATCAGTAAAGGGAGGCTTCCTTTCTTCTGTGCAGCCAGGTATTTGACACAAAGACAGTCTGCTGTTCAACCTGGGAATCTATGCTGATTATTAGCAGTCTGAAGTTTTCAATTGCACACTGGTTGCAGGAGTAAGAGCCTTTTCAACAGGAGAGGAAGGAGAATTACACAGTAGGACTTGTATAAGTTTGATTTAGTCACAGGAGGTGGCAAAGAATAGAAAGTTTACAAAATGGCTGACCTGGGAATCGGTAAGAGTCCACTTGCTCTAATATCCTTCTGACTGTAAGAAACAGCAGCAGGGATTTAACTGTAATTGGGAAACACTGGATAATCCTGGGGGTTAAGAGAAAGAGACATTTATTTAGCTTGAAAGACAAAATGTGAAAAATTCTATATAAGGCAAAGTTTTGCTGGTGTATCTTGAAATAGTTAACAATGTTCTGTGATAGCCGCCTTTCTCGGGTCCAGTTTACTTTTCTACCTCAATTGAATACAAATAACACATTTGTGTATGTTGATCAGCACATTTGTCTCAGCTGTAGCTATTAACTAACTTGTGGAGTGACTTTAAATCAACAGATTTACCTTTGAATCCTTTGGTTCTCATTTGAAGAAAGCTGAATTAGATTCAAAGTATGAACATTGTCAAAATCTGAAAGTGAATACTGCAATAGATGAGGTGGGTTCCCAGCGAATGACCATAGACTCAGTCAAGTTTAATGGAACACCAGTTTAACAACTTATGTTCATTTACCTTTGCGAAACTCTGAAATATTTGTAGGTCTGAATATTTGTAGGTCTATTACATTCTCGATGAATATTACATACTTGATGAAGAGTTTACCTTCCTGGTAGCTCCTAAGTTTTTTATAGAAAATTTTAAATTGATAGTAACACTTTTATTCTAAAATGCTCGGTTTGGCAATAGGTACCTTAGAAAGGAAATCTATCTTTTAGGGGGTTTGTGATGCAGTAATCCTAAGGAAAAAAAATACATGTGGTATATATGGTAAAAACTGAGGGGAAAGAACTGACCTTATTGTGCTTAATCATAAAATTTATCTGCCTAGGCCTTGAGATAAAACAGCTAGAATTGGAGAGATGATAATGCTATGTTCTTTGTCTTAAGTATTATTAAAAATACAAACCTAAGGGCCGGGATTTAGCTCAGTGGTTCTGCCAGCAGCCTAGCAAGTGCAAGGAATCAAGTTCGATCCCCAGGACCAAAAAAAAAAAAAAAAAAAAGGAGGCTGAGGATGTAGCTCAGTGAAAAGCCCTGGGTTTCATCCCCAGTACTGAAAAAAATAAATAAATATGTGTCAATATGTGAATATCAACTTATATATCTAATGAAATGCCATTTTAAATGAATATTTTATCAGCTAATATATGAAGATATATTTTGTCTAAAATTGCTTTGCCCACAACACTGATTCTTGAGGTTAGAACTGTTACTAATTTTGTACATGCCTTAAAAATAATTTAAAGTTCATCTTTGCACAGTGACTTGATTCTGCCTCTCATGAACAGTGCTAACACAATTAACCTGCTGTGTTTGTGAAACCAGCAGTCTTTGAAAGATCTTTTGCATGGGGCTTGATCTCAAAGTGAAAATTAACATGCACGATGAGTCCCTTTAGGAGGTGATATCTGTGCCTATGTACATATGTTTGCCCATGTCTATGTAACTCTGGTTCATGAGTCACAGGCCACTTTGCACCTTGGTTTCCTTGCCTATGCAAGGTGCAGTCATTTTAAACAGCACTAAGGTTCAGGGTCAGGGAGGCTCTTGGTTTCTGTTGATCCATTATTCTGAGAGCTAGCAAAGCTGACAAGATGGCTTTTATACAGGATTCTGCCCCCACCCCGCCGCCGTGGTAGTTACTTCTGTTAGTATTATTTCTGTTTATGTAACCTGCTATTACCAGGGGCCCTTGACTCGCAAACTCAATCGGCTCCCAAGGGCTGGTTGTAACTCAAGTTGGTTGTAAGTCAGTACAGCTGAGATTTAGAGGTTTACCTGGGTGCACACTATAGATAAGAAGAGGCAGATGAATCTTCCATTAACCTAATCAACACATGTTGTTCATATGTCAGGCTGGCAGGAGCTTGAGGGTACCCTGTTTTTGTTGAAGTGATTAAAATGGATTAAACCTTTCTTGGTTCCAAAGGCCAGGAGGGAAGATCTCATAATATTAGTTAGCCCTTTCACAGTATCTCAGGATTATTCCTTATGTGTTTTTTGTTTTGTTTTGTTTTGATGCAACTCAATTGCATTTAATCATATTGAGTGCATCCTTTCATAATCGTCCCATCTGCCCATCACACCAAATCTGGTGAGCAATGCCAATAACTTGCATGATATTCTGCTACTTGTTATTTCAGAGCCAAAAATTTAGATTTTAGTTTCTAACCGCTTTTTCCAATCTTCTCTTTCGGTCTCAAATTCATTGCTCCCCTTACTAAATCATTGGTAAATAGGGTTTGTCTTTAAACCTTCAAAGCCCATGGAGTCTATTTTTATGAGAAGGTCAAATTTAATCAGTTAGTTTTCCTTCTCTGTCCAACAGATGATTGCAGCATTAGCTGAGTAGCATTGTCTGTTTCTAAGCTCTGCATCCTGGTGTTGCATTTTGGATGTGAGGATTTTGTTGTTGTTTTTGTTGTTGTCATTCTGTTGCTGTTGTTATTTCTTACATTCTTTAATTCTTCCTCCTCAGCCAGATTTGCTATTGTTTCCCACCTAAAATGGAGGCTTATGAGGATGGGAGGTAAGACAGAGCAAAGAACTCATTCAAGGCACCGTACACAGAAGAACAGTGCACTTGAGTTCCCTGTGGTGATTTTCAAAAACAAACAGAAATAAGCCATGAAAAATATACATTTATAATTTCAGAGCCCAAAGGAGAGTACCTTTTGCAAATTTTTAAACCCTTTAATTATGTCATTATTATCTTGATCAGCTGAATTGTCAATGAACCAGAGTTTTTCCAAATAAGTGCACACAATATTTGACCATAAAGACAATGTTCCTCATACCGGGTGTCAGTCGCCACAGGGCTAAGGCATCTTTGCTCTCATTTTACCAGTGTCACTGTCTTGTATGGCTCAACTACTTCTCTGCCAGCCTGATCACTTGTGATGTTCAGTTAAAAATTCCTCACACCTAGACCGCTGAAAAGCAGTACAGACCCATGAGGAAAAGAGGCTCGAGCATTCTTTAATAAATACCAGAAGCATCTCCAGAGGGAACAGGTTCATAAACACTCAATGAAGTGTTTGAAGCCGCTGAGAACTTAACATGTCCATCTTGGATTTAATTTGACATTAACTACGTAGCATTCCCTACAGCGTGTTAAAAGGCAGAGTCGATGTGCTATTCTTAGGGGTTGCCAAACAGTGCTTTGTATGTGTAGATAATTTGACACTTGTTCTAAAAAAGGTTTATTTTAATTAAATCAGAAATTCCTTCACGATTAAGGAAGACAGTAGAGATCTTATTAGTTTGTGTCTTTTTATGAGCCAGGAATGCTCCCAGAGCCTTGTGGCAATAGACAGCTCAGATACTTTTGTGGTAATTGCTTTCAGATTTTCAGTGAGTGAGTTGGAACATTTTCCAGAGAACTGTCTAGTGCCAGTCCCAGTTCTCTAGGGTGCTGAAAAATAATGTTTAGAGAATCTTTGTGCCGAGAGGTGAAAAATACTGTAATTAGAATGGTGTGTTGAAGAGAGTAGCAGCTAACATGATTTTTCAAAACTAATTTTCTCAGTATCTTAGGCCCTGCATTTACACAGTAGTATTATAATCTTTTCAATAAGTGAAACTACGGACTCCCTGAAGTACATGATATTATTAATAGAAAAACATGACATTCTTTTCTTTCCTGAGGTCAGCAAGATAACCCTTACCAGTCTCCCTATCTTTCTGGGTGGATTTACCTGCTTTTCAGCACTGTGGGTGTCAGTCCACATCTAGTCTGCTGTCGAGTTACTAAGCTTCCAAAATAATCATCATAAACCTTCACTTAAGGACTGTCCTATAAATTTGCTATACATCTGTTGTTGCATAATTTCATTTCCATGCTATTGCAAAAGTCAGACTATAATTTTCAGTACAAAATTATACAGAAAGTTTAATAATACAGTAGTAAGCATATTATATTCAGAATCATATACAAAGCTCAAACTGTAGATATAGGTAATTAGAAAATAGGAAGAAAAGGGCTAAAGGTGTAGGGGAAGTGGGAAGGGCAGGGCAAAGGAAATAAGGGAAAAGAAAAAATACGCGAAAATGAAAATATGGAAACAAAGTTTTTGTAAGTAGGAAAGGGTGGAGGGGGTGAAAGGAGGGCAGGAATAGGGGGAAAAATAAGAACCAAGACCTGTCATGTAAAGGTTCAAGATCACAATGGTGAATGTAACTGTACCATATACCTAAAAAGTACCAGTAAACTCAGTGATGATAAAAGAAAGAGAATAGAACTATCAATATTTCCCTTGTGGTGATCTCCTTTATATCAAGAGATTTCATTGCCACATTAAAGTGAAATGCACATCTGTTAATAATCTTTTCTTTCTTTGCTGTGTATTATAAATGCAGTATCTTCATAAGACACACACATGCTTGCAGAGTAGGAGTTCTTTTCTTTCTTTTTAAAATTCAATTTAAAATTTAATTCAGGAGTCTGAAAATATTTTCCATAAAGAGCTAAATAATAAATATTTTCAGTTTTGTTGGATTTACTCAGTTCTGCTGTTTTAGTTGAAAATCAGCAGGAGAAAATACAGAAAGGAATGGGTGTAGTTGTGTAGCAATAAATCTTTATTTTCAAGTGCAGATGTTGGTCCATGAGATCTAGTTAGATGGTGACTTTCAGATTCCCAAATCATAATTAATTGAAGTACTTGCAAGGTCCTATAGTACTTTTTGCAGGATCTTGTATCCTCCCTGATTGGCTAGCATTCTGCTTATGTGTTTACTGGTTTATTTCTCAGCTATTTGAATTTTGTCCCCTCTTAATATCTGTCATTCATGAACTCACTATTGTTTGGCATCTGGCATCTGCCTTCATGTCAGGTTCGTCTCCACAGGTCTCTCACTCCTGCTGTGTCTCAGATGTAGCAGTTTTGGTATTTGATGTACTCTCAGAAGCCCATAAATTCCTGAGACAAGGTTGACGCCTGTATTCTTGGCTATCCATTCCTTGGAAGGACAGTTTTAGCACGGGGTAACACATAATAACAATCCAATGAATAAAAACATGGCTTCTGCTCTATATTTAATCGAATGCATTTTATATGCATAAGAAGAACACTTAAAAGCATATGGTAGGGACATCAGCAGAAATGATGGTGTTGCAAACTCCAAGAACTCCAGTATTCTCAGAAATGCTGAAAAACACGGCAAAAACTATCGTCAAGTTTGTCAGAACTGCGGAAAATAGTCAAAGGTTTTAATTTAAATTATTCTAAAGGCAACTGAAGATGTGTGGCAGATGTTGGTGACCTTTTAACTCACCTTTGGCCCACACTTGCCCCGCTGAGTATTCGTCTTTGAAGGTGACAGCCCACATCTCCAGTGCAGGTTTGGGGCTTGGGGGCAGCAGAGTGGATCTTACCTGTCTGGACACCTTTGGCTGCTCCTTGAAGCCTGAGGTGAAGGAATTGCCTGTATGTGTTTAACACATAGCTCTCAGGGTGCAGAAGCAGCGGCTTGAAGCACAACGGGCCGTGGTTGAATACTCACAGGGAAGTAAGCTACCGATGCTCCCTAGACAAAGGGTCTTAGTTTAGGAGACTGGGAAAGGCCTCAGAGAAAAGGAGAGAAAATTGAGGCCAAGGCCAGAAATCTACAAGGCCATGTTCATGCCCAAGGTTTGGAATCATGTTCAGAAAACACATAAGATGTCTGAAGCTTTCACCTGAACTGATCCTAAACCCCATGCAAATAGAAAAGGCAAAGCAAGAGTTCTAAATAGTTGGACCAAGCACGAAAGATATATCACAGCAGCAGCGCATCCAACCTGGCTACTAAGTCTGGGAGATTTTTTTCTGTTCTATTTTCTTTGGCTACAGTATTTAAAGACTTCAATAACCATATGTAATATGGTAAATGAAAATACTTTACAAAATAAACAAGAAACAACAACCTGTAAAAAACAGCAACAACCAACTCCTGGGGGAAGGGAAAATCTGACTTTCTAAATTACTACACTGTAATATTCAAAATGTCAAGTTGTCAACAAAGACTAAGCGACATGCAAAGAAGCAAGAAAGTATGGCACATTTATTAGGCACACGAAAAGAAATGACTGGAAATTATTGCTGACTTATCAAACAAAGATTTAAAATTTACTTTTTTACATGTGTTCAAAGAGCTGAGTGAAGCAATAGACAAAAACCTAAAAGAATCATAGAGTGTGAAGCAGGGGAATCATAGAGTATGAAACAGAAAATGTCAGATATGGTACTTTATAGGAAGAAATTGAATAAACATTATGGAACTGAAAATAATACAATAGGCAAAATGCAAACCACACTGGAAGGAATCAACAGCAGCTTTGAGCAGACAGAACAAATCAACAAACTTGAGTATGGGACAATTGAAATCATCAAGTCAGCGGAGTGCAAAGAAAAAAGAAGGAACAAATCTCACTGAAAAATAGAAGAAAATACACTTCCTAACTAACTCTATGGAAACAGTATGACCTTGAAACAAAAGCTAAAAACACCACAAGAAAAGAAAATGTTAGACCAGTGTCTCTGGTGAATATAGGTGCAAAAAATTCTCCAGAAGATGTTTTCAAACTAAATTTAGCAACATATAAAAGGATCATACACCATAATTATGTGGGATTTATTAACATATAAAAGTAAATCAGTTTAATACAGCACATTAACGGAATGAAGGAAAAAAGTGATCATCTAAATTCTTGTAGAAAGGCATTTAACAACATCCAACAAACTTTCATAAATTAAAAACACTTAACAAAATAAAAATATAAGGAAGTTTACTCAAAGTGATAAAATAGGCCTCAGACTCAGACGTCCACCAATAAGTTCATGTGCTACTAAGGCATTGCCACGCCCAACCACAGTGCTACACTACTTCATGCTACTCACTAAGATGACTAAGTTTTTTAAATAAAAATAACATGCACTGATGAGTATGTCAAGAAATCGGAAGCCTTGTGTGTTGCTGATGGCCATGTAAATAATGCAGTTGCTATGAGCAGAGTTTGGCAGCTCCTCAACAAGTTAAATAATTTAAACAATAATTACCATGTAACCTAACAATTCCACTACTAGGTGTATGCCCAGAAGAGTTTAAAATATGTGGGCATGTCATCAAAAATATTTTTATACAGGAATATTTGTAGCAGTCTATTTGCAAGAGACAAAGAGTGAAAACAGCTCAATTCTCTCCTAATGAAATTATAAATAAAATATATGGTATCCAAGCAATGGCATTACTCAATAACAGAAAGAATGAAATATTGTACATGACACAATGTAGGTGAACTTTTAAAACATTATGTGTAGTGAAAGAAGTCAAATACAAAAGACCTCATATTTTATTATTCTAGTTATATGAAATACACTCCCTCAAAGGTAAACTCACAGCGAGATAAAGTAATCTAGCAGTAGCCAGAAACTAGCGAGGTGGGCATGAAGGAGAGCAGGAATGCCTGCTCAGCTGCTATGCATTTTCTTTGGGCGTGATAAAAATGTTCCAGAACTATATAGCGATGGTTGTACAAAATAGTGACTCTGTTAAAATGTCCTGGAACTACATAATTTTGATCACTGCACGTGATTGTGAATGCACTATATCCCACTGAAATGTATACTTAAAATGGTTAAAATGGTAAATTTTACATTTGTGTACTTTACCACAAAAAGGAGATGGCATGATTTTGAAAAATCTCATGCATGTATATCATCAACTCTAAAACTTTACAGTTCAACCTGCTACTCTGTTTCCTTCAGTATTGTCTCAAGACTAAAGATGTTCAGTGTCAAAGCCCTTTAGTTTATTGTTATGAACACTTGGGACTATAAATCTGTAAATGAGCCAATGTTAACATCAACATACGATCTGAAATTTCAGGTAGCAAATCATATGAACATAGTTTCTGAGTTGGAAGAGATAATGAGTTATCTTGTGAAAAACTTAGACTTGAGAAGATTTCAGTGAAAAATCATTGACACTTCTAAAGGACAAGAAAATTGCATTTGTGTGACAAGAGATGAACAGAATAGGTATTAACTGCCCGGATGGAGAATAAGCTGGAAGCTGATTTAATAGCTGGCACCAGGTGTTGTATTAAATGGAACAACTTGTAAAAATAAAAAAGGGCCATGATGCTTAAAGGACAGAGAGAATGCCGTATTTCTATGGTTATCTTGATTTTTTTTTCTTGGACACATTTTAGGGCACTGCTTGAAGAGCGTGAAGGGTGATGGCAGGTAGTAAAAAACTAACTCATCCCTGTCTGTTACCATGACAATTATTTTGAATGTTTACTGGCCAAAGAATGAAACGGGAATGGTCGTCGTGTTTTCCTAAATATTTACAGCTGTCTTTGACTCTGCTCTTCAGCAGATCAGAGGTTGAGCAAGGCAACATAGTTGAGGGAAGACAGGTGAGGCCAGGCGGATGGCTTCCATGGTGTCTGTGAAAGGAGCTTCTTTAGGAACCAAGATGCCAAACTGTCCAAGCACAACTTTCAAGTGCAGTTTCTTGGAAACCTTTGTAAGCATGCATGTTCCTGTACAAAACGTGATTTTATTGTCATGTTGTTTGAGAGAAATGAGTGGGTTAGATGACTACTGAAGTACCCTTCATTTACGTGAAGCAGTCACCTTGTGTCCTCATCATTACTCTCATTGAGTTCATAAATTCTTAGAAAGAGGAGTACTAGTGAAACAGACATAATTTAAACCATCTTCAATCTGATCTCATTAGCTATTTTTATAGCTCCATGGTATCGCTAACATGGTTCCAAGAAAGTCAGTAGCATGGCCATAGGCGATAAACAAGTTCTACAACTCAAGTAAGGAAAACAAAATCCAACAGCAGCCTGGGAAAACTATAGACATGTACCATCCATTGAGCCAGATTCCTGCTATGTACAGTGTAAATGCCAACTTACTGATGGACATCCTGAAGGCTCTTTCTGCTAAGTATAATAAAATATTTTATTCCCATAAACTTACCGACATTTAGATTACATGTAAATATGCATGAAGAACTAAAAAAATTACAGCTACTTAAAATAAAGGAATTCTTTCTGGCAACTCTATATATTAGAATTCTGAAAAGCTTTTCACTTATCAGTGTTTTAAATCGCTAAGTAAGAAATACACCTTTCTAAATGACCATCTGACCTAGCTAGAGAGTAAGGGAAAAGTCAGAACTCAAAACTCAGGGCAAAGTTGAAATTTAGTGACAATCACTGAACTATTACTGCTCTGAACATCCTTCCATCTTCAGTTTCCTAGAAATGAACCCATACTTGGTGCTGGAGACAGGAAGAGGGTAGACTCAAAATGCATTACTGAGCACTCATAAAAAGCATCTTGGTCTATGCACACTGATAAAACTAGAGCCCCTGAACAGAAACAGCTCTGCTTAAAGTGTGAATCACATCAGTAAAGTAACTTACCTCATACAGATCTGGCTCTACACGGAGGGAGGGGACTTACACAGATTTGGGGTCAGAATTCCTTCTACCTATTTCTTCAAAAAATGTAAGAATTTAGTTTAAAGCCAACTTGAACAAGGGTCCCTTTCGCAGCCTAACACAAACCAGAAATTTAAAGTAAAACAAAGTAAACTGAATTTTTTTGAGAATGAATATAGAGTGCCAAAAGACCTCAAAGCATTAAATGTATGGACAAGTATGAGTCCATAAAAACATTCACAAATATCGAGAGAAAAAAAGCCAACAGAAGAGAAAGGAGAAATAATGGATATGTAAAAAAATGTAGAATGTACTTATTTAAAGAATTATAAAGGGTTAAAAGACCATAAAAAATGAACAGGCCGGAGGTGGGAATGCATCTTAATAATAAAGTTCTTGCCTAGCATGAGTCAGGCACTGGGCTCTATCCCTAGTGCCCACCTTCCTTCCAGAAAAAGAGAGGGGTGGAGAGGAAGGAAGGAAGGAAGGAAGGAAGGAAGGAAGGAAGGAAGGAAGGAAGGAAGGAAGGAAGGAAGGAAGGAAGGAAGGAAGGAAGGAAGGAAGGAAGGAAGGAAGGAAGGAAGGAAGGAAGGAGACAGAGCTGCTATTGCTGGTAATGGTAGAATAGTTTTGATTTAGGCTGGCTGGGCTGCGAATCACCATCTAATGCCTCATACAAGATACTTCCTTAAAACAATTATTTGAAGTCAGATGAGTAGGATGAAAGGCAGAAATGTGAGGAGAAACATATTTGAAAAGAACTGGAAAAGATCCTTACTGATATGGCTCTCCTCTGTGTTGGGGTGCTGGGAAGATAGCAGAAAACTACTGTCTTCCTAGCAGTACTAACTGAGAATGTAGGAGAACATGCAGAAAAGGAGAGGTCTCCAAGTGCGAACCCCACAGTATGGAAGATAAAGATTTGATCTCACTTTTTGTTTGAACCCTGAGTTATGCAGTTCTGAGAGATGACAAGCCACCTTTAGAGGTGGAGGCTGAGCAAAGCTATTTCAGCCACTGTGGATGCAAGAAAATGGAGTTCGGGGTACAAAGCCATCTGAGTGAATGTTCTACTGAAAGAAAATCAATGCCCTTCAGAATTCAGTAACAGAATCCAGTATCTGTGATGGTATCTCCACAGATTTCACTATAAAATCAAAAAGTTAATGTACAAGAGGAGTAGGAAAATGACTCCGAATCAGGAAGAAAGCAGTCAGTAGAAATAGACTCCAATATGATGAAGACGGTAGGATGATAGACTGATGTGGGAACTTAAAGGAAAATCAAGATATAGAGAATAAATTGGATAGAAAGTCCCCGTGGAGAAATGGAAGCTGGAAAAGGGAGATCTAAAGGAAAATTTGAGTACTGAGAAGTCTATCTTTAAAAATTCACTGATGAGTTTAACAATGGATTACCAATGACAGAAGATAGGGTTAGTAAACTTAAAGTTAAAGCAATAGAAAACTCTCTAGTCTGAAAATAAAGAGGAAAGAGAGAGAAAAGTAAACAGCCTCAGTAATTCCTTAGATGTAGTATTAATGTATATAAAATTAGAGTCTTGAAAGAAGAGGGAGATAATAAAGCAGAAAAAAATTATTGTTAAAATGGGAAAATTCCCTGTATTTGTTGAAAAATACAAACTAGCAGATTTAGAAAGCTCATAAACCCTAAGAATAATAAATACAAAGGGATGGGGATTTAGCTCAGTGGTGCCACCTCACAACTAGGAGGTCCTGAGTTCGATCCCTGGTACCAAAAAATAAAAAATAAATACAATGAAAATGACACCCATGCATATCATGAAAATAAAAATATAATGAACAGAACTTCAAAGCACCTAGAAATAAGGACACATAATATAGTAGAGGTTCAAATTGCACTGTACTCAGAAACAATTTTGCAGAGAAGAAAAGGAGACAACTTCTTGAATAACGGTAAGAAAAAACCCTGTGCTTCTATATCCAGCAAAATACCACCAATAATGAAAGCAAAGTAAATACATTTTCAGATAAAAGATCTTTTATTAATAGATTTCCTTTTTGCACTTAATGCTAAGTGTTAACAATTGCAAGCTTTCTTTGTATTCTATGCCTGTGCACTTAGTAAATATTTTGAGGGTAATGGGAGCTAGCTTTATCATGATTAGAGATGATTCTTGTAAACAAAGAAAAAAAATGTCCTATGAGGCACCTGGGGTATTTGATTGAAATTAAGGTAATAACAGTGAATTTATTTTATATTCCCCTCTCCACAGACATTTTAAAACCCTGGTTGTTGAAAAGCTATGCTGCTTAGCTTTTTGTCACTGTGGCTGAATACCTGAGAGAATCAAATTAAAGGAGGAAAGATTTATGTTGGCTCACGGTTTCAGTGATTCACATTGGTTACTTTGATCTTGGTATTTCTAGGTTTATGGTGCAGCCAAAATGTCATGGTGGAAGAGGGTGGGAAAGGAAAACTACACACTTCATGGCAGATGGGAGGCAGAGGAGGAAATAGCTCCAGAGGAAGGGAGCAGGGACAAAATATACCCATCAAAGCCACATCCCTAGTGACCGGCTTTATCCAATTAGGTCCTATTTCCTTATAGGTCCATCCAACTGATAAAGTCATCAGTGAATTAATTTACTTGATGAAGTCTGTTCCCTTGCACTCAATCTCTTCTTCAGGCATCTCATAATCCAATCATGCTAAGAAGCAGGATTGACTGTCACCAAGTTCTAAAAGCAATGACATGTTAATAACAACAGACACCTCTGGTACTCTGACATTGACTTGTAAATGCTATTATTCCTAAAGAGATTTGAAATAAATGCTCCGTGGAAAAAGAGGTTGATTCTACAAGTGGATTTTGCTCCTGATAGGTTACACTTCTCCTGTGCTTATCTTATATGTAACCCTACCATCAAGAGCTTCATGACCATCTGTATTGCCAGGGACAACAAGCCCGGACTTCTCATCCTTTAGCCAGCCTACAGCTGCTCCGAACTGCCTTTCTGGGCTGTCATTTTGTCTCTGAAGGTACCAATTATTGTTTTTCTTAGTGTTATGGTATATAGCGTTGTGATACGTAGGTTACTCCCACCTTAACTGTCCTTTTCTAATAGCCGTGTGTTCCAGTTAATCTGCCTAGTCCGGCTGGCTACACTAAGACTCCTGTAGCGGTGACTGGATCACAGGGGTGCTACGCTCATCAGTGGATTAACCCAGGGACGCTCATATCTGAATGTGCTGTTAGAAGGTGGAGCCCCGGTGGAGATGTATCGCCAAGGGCCGTGCCTTTGGATGCGTATTTCTCATCAGGGCCTTTCCCTGCACTCTGCTTCCCAGCCACCATGAACTAAGACGTTTTGCTCCGCCAAGCCCTTTCTCCATGAACTTTCTGCCTTGGAGCCAGCTGATCACGAATTCAAATCTCTGAAACTGTGAGCAAAAGTAAACCCTTCCTCCATTGTGTGTATCAGGTATTTGGTACCAGGGACAAAAAGTTGGCCAATATACCTCGTTATTATTGATATGCAATATTGTAAGCATGGGGTTTTTTCTAGAATATATATTACATTATAGAAATATGGTTTTATCTACTATCCTAAGGTTAATGTGAGGGTTCCCTATGTTCATAAATGGCTGATGCCAATAATGTCCCTGATAGGTAATAAGCACGAAGTACTTGCAGTTATTAAGCATAACTTTTTCCATTTTGGGGGGTTCCTATTTTCTGCAATGGAATAAACATCACTTCCAAATTATAGAAGCAAATAATTTGGTAACATTTGCCTTTATACCTGCAATATGTGAATGTTCACAATTTGACTTAAATTTGATCACAAATGAGTCACAAATGCAGTTCTACCTTGAGAATTGTGATTAATTATTAAAAAAGAGCTGTGTAAAAATTGCCAGATACAAAGTCTGAAGTCATCATTGTATCAAAACCAGTGCAGACACCTAAGCTTGATACTGGCAAGTTTTGAATGGTACAAGTTATAGACATAAATTTTAGACACTATCAGAGCAATAAGAGGTCTTCTTCATAGAAAAGAAGATAGCTTTGAAAATATAAAAATATTGAAACAACCTGTTTCCTATTAACTGATGTGTCAGAATTTTAGTGATAAACCATCATGGTTAGGAGAAACTTTCTGCAGCTTCTGAAAACAATGTAATAATATTTACAAGAATAGAGCAAATGTTCTCTTACAGACTCCTGTTTAGAGTTTTACAGGACATTTAGAAATGAGGAAGAGATGTTAGAGACTTTCACTCTATCGTGCCGAAGGGCAGACAATGCCTGCTCCTAGTCTCTGGGGTTAAGCTATAATGGTCTTAAACGGTAAACTCAAAAGTATTCTCTGATCATTCAAATATTGAGGCAATATTTACACATCTTTTATGCTGACCAGGCAGAGACAAATAGAAAATGAATGGCATAGATAATTGCACCACTATGCAGATTCCTGTCAGGGCTGAGTTAGGGAGAGAGATAGCAAGGATTGTGCACCAAACTGCAGTCTTACCAACAGTCCAAGTAGTGAAAGTTGAATGTCAGATTCAACTATGTACGGAAATCTTCCATGCTAATGCTGCCAGCCATATCAGGAAACAAATAGTGGTTTCGTGGTTGCAGGAAAATTTAAGAATTTTGTTTAATAAATTAAAACAATCTTTGCTTGCTATTTTGAGATTTCTGGAATCAAAATATTGCTCTGGGGTTGAGCCACCTGGATCTCTGGGTTAATAAGCTGGCAGACAAGAGACTGCGAACAGAGACTTGAGTTTAGTTACTGATCAGTGAAAGCAATCAAGTTCCTCATCCAGATCCTCTTCAACTCTGTTTTCACATTTCCATAGTCTTTGCTTTGATTTGCATATTTATCCTGTTTCACTTATAATACTGCAAAATCTTCCCTTCTTTCATGTTTTCATCAATCCACCCTTCTGTTTACAACTAAATGCCCAGATTTTCTTACTTGGCACTGCACTCGAGGTAAAGATGAGACGCCAGCACAATCACAGCAGATCCCTTGAGCTATTTTTATGTCTATCCTAATATCTGTCTTGGGAGAAACTTTAGAATACAACCCTCCTTTCCTCTGTATACACAAACTCACAAACTACACTCATCATAGTTTTAGAGGGGATACAGAAGATATCAAACTGTTTGAAAAAAAGACATTTTCTTTCATTTTTTGGATGTGATTATGATTGATCTCTATCTGTAAAATATAAAGGGTATGAAATAAAATGAAGCCAAAAGCTCTGAAAGGCTTTGAGCCCATCAGTTGTTCATTCAATCACTCCATAGATACTGAGAGACTACTAGGTGTTAGACGGTAAGGCCTTCTTGCTGGATGCTACAGATACAGCTTTGAACAGCACTTGGTTTCTGTCTTCAAGAGGCACATGCCTACAGAAATATTGAAAAAAGTAGGTAAGCTATGATACTATGTACCAGGGACCGTATGCCTTAAGAATAGGGCCCTGAAGGAACAGAAATAAGAGACAACTAACTGATCCAGGATGGGAGATCAAGATGATATTCATAGAGGGACTAAATTTCATGAATGAAGAGACATGCAGGTATGTATTGGTGGTGGGGATAGCATGCTAATCTGAGCTACCGGTAGTCTGTGCGCGTTATTAGAGAGTCAGATCTTAGCGTAGTTTATTATTACAGTTGATTCTATATCTTTGCATCTCTTTTTACTCCCACACATTTTTTTTTTCATATGAGAGTACAATATTCATCTATCCTTTCTGGACATCATGTGCCAGGCCTATTAGAGGTTTTGAAGTGGAAAAGGTCATTGGGGCTTGCATGGGGCGTGCACAGTCTTTAGAAGTCCAATGGATCATGCAAATAAGTGAAGCTACACAGTATACAACAATAGCAAATGCTGAATGTTGGAGATTCATTAAATCTGACATTCCTTGTTCTGCCTAAACACAGGAAAGTTCAGATTATTAAACCACAGTGTGAGGGCAAAGCAAACATTTTTGCAGGCTAATAATAATTCTCCGGATGTCAATTGGAGACTTTTACATTATCAAGAGAGGCAGTGGCTTCACACCTTAAAATGCAGATGCAAACATTCTACAGCAGTTTCTAGAGAAATTTGAGGCAGTGGAGTGCAGGCAATGGCTTTGAAGCCTAGACAGATAAGAAGCAATTTTTCTATGCTTGGCTGTGGAGCCTTCTTTGTTAATGCTCAAGAAGGTGTCTTTCCCATGTCTCTATCCTGTTCATTTACTTGCTAATATACCCTTGGGTAGCTGAATTGACTTCACTTTTCTTCCTGTGCCTAATTTATATTTCTAATGAAATAAATAAATTCATAAAACAAAACACAATTGGGATTATAATGTTGATGAGCTACAGGAAGAAATCATAAAGTAATGGAAGGAAAATGATCTCTAGGCAGAAGCATTAGAACTCATCATTTCAAAATTTAAATTCAGTTGTGAGAAAGAGCACCCTCTAGGTTTCTTCTATCAAGAGAACACAAAACCCCCAAAATGTGATGGTAGAAATAATGTGTGAATCTCTGGAGGGTCTAATTTCTCCAGGAAGAAGTAGCCCCTTCGTGAAGATAGGCTCAGAACAAAGTTCAGGTCTTACCTTGGCCTAGTAACCCAGAAATGGGATGAGAACAAGCTGTTATCCAAGGAAGACGAGCATTTGTGTGCCACTCACCTTGTGGACTGTGCGAGGCAGGGACGGTACAAACAGAGAGCAAAGAAGTGATACAGCTAAGGGCAGAGGTGGGGAGCTTCCCTAGCTTTGGGCTGCGGTATGAGAACAGCATGGGAGCAAGGCAGAGTACCACTGTGAGCCACCAAAGGCTGTACATATGAGGGATGGATGGGATGACACTGACTTCTACTGTGGGTGAGGTACTGCTGCCACTCACTGCTGAGCAACGGTGCTCTGGGAAACATTGCTCACATGTTCTGTCCTCTCCAAAATCCATAAAAGATGAAAGGAGTGGTAACAGTCGGTGAGCGAGTACTTCTCTGCACTTTTACAGTGGCTTCTGGAAAATTCTCGATTCCTTGATGTCAGAGTAGCATTGCCCAACCTGTGCACATCTTCCCCACTCCATCTGGTAGGGACAGACTTCCAACTGCCTCCCACTTGTGAAGAAGAGCCAGCGAAGGTTTCAATGAGTAATTGGTTTAACAGAGCATCTTGAAAAGTAGCCATGTACTCTATTAGAATAATTACAATACATTTGCACAGAGCAACATTTTGGGTGAGCGCATAAAGTTTAAAATCAACTAAAGAATTATTCCATATACTGCTGCCAAAAAATAACATTTCTTATAAATATCTAGGCATAATGTAAACTTTCATCTGATAATGCTTTTGGGAGATAGGTTTGCTGTTGGTGTGTTTAGATTTGAAAGCCACACTTTTGGCAGTGCAGAGTTGGGGTGCAGGCTTTCCAGCAAGGTATGTTCTGTTGATATTAAAGAACTTATATTAAAGGCGATATTAAAGAAATACATATCTACTTTCCTGGTCCAACAATGGCTCTTTAACACTTGCTCCCATTTCTCCTTCCTAATATTCCTAATGAAATCTTACAGGGTTTTCTTTTTCTTTGCAAAATTGATCACAGTGCACATACTATTTGGAAACCGGCACTAGAATTTATCAGAAAGAATTTGTCACAATGAACAATAAGACCATTATTCCTCTTTCCCTTCTTGCAAATTCCTAAGTGATGGCTAAAACAATTTGTATCCATAGTTTCTTCATGACTGGACAAGGACAACTGTGAACTACCTTGGGATTTTAATAGTGTCTGTTATGGAATATTAACTTAGTTTGCCACTCTTCTTCTCTTAGCAGGTTTGTCGGATTTAACACAAGTTGAGTAATTACCCAGTGTATGTGTGTCTGTGTGTGTGTGCAAATGTGTATATATATGTGCATATATATATATATAGATACACACACACACACACACACATACAGATCAACAGTCTCAAGCAATGAACAAGCTTCCTACATATGCTCATCTCACCACAGATGCTTCCCCTACTCTGTTTTTTAAGTGCACTAAATATTAATAAATGCACTTGTGAACGCTCACACATATGTCTCTAAGATAGTCCAACTGTATAACAAATCCGTCTTTGCTAGGTTCACAGAGTCTATATATATGCACATCTTCCATAGTCATGGACGTAGTGTGGTGTAGGGTGGTGAGCACAGACTGCTAAAGGTAGCAGAGCAAAAGTAATTGATGGTCATAGTTTGGACTCAACTGACTCAACTGTCTCAACTGAAAGGCACCTAGCCAGATAATGGCTATTTAGGAAGTTCACAGTCCAGGCCAAGATTGCAGGGGTACGAGATACTGACCATGATGATGTTACCATGGTGTGTCTGGTAAATTGTCAGCCAGGTCCTTTGTGTTTAGCAGGAAGGCCAATTTTATTAGGGTTAACTTAGGACCTGTTACAATTACAGGGAGTGTAACAATCAGAGGTCTCTTCAATTGGAAGGGAGAAGTGGTTTTTAATCTTTAAAATGATTTTCAACTCATAACAGTACATTTTTAAAAACCAATTTTAAATAAATTTGCTTTATTTTAAAAGTGTAATGATTTTCTACGTACATAGCAGCTTCCTCTGAGAAATGTAATAAACTGTTTTCAGTGAGCAGTCCAAATGATCTACGATACACTGTGGAATCAAAGTCACATCTGGCTTCAAGCAAACGACTTGTGGTGGGAAGTGAGAACATGGAGTGGTTATTAAAGTCCTTAGCTTTGAGGCTGAGATCTGAGTTTGGAGACTTGATCTCGAGACCTTGGTTCACATTTCTCAGCTCAGTGATCTGGCCGCTTCTCTCCGGGGCATTCTCGAAGCTCTGTTCAGGGGTAGTGTTACCAGCTCCATCCGAGGCACAAGTTCTTGTGAAGGTCAGATAAGAAATCACATTATTGGAGAATTTGGGTTGTCTTTCTGCACAGTTGCTGAATTGGTAACATAATTCTTGGATCACTTAACTAGACCATGCTGGTGCTTGTGAGGCAGGCAGCGGAACCACTGAACTAAATCCCCGGACCAGCTAGTTCTTTATTTAAATTTTATTTTATTGGTACATGTTTGCATATTGATTATATTCCTCACACAGAATTGGTACATGTACATAAAGCATCTTAATTCTTTTTTAATCCCCTTTCTCCCCTCGCCTCCTTTAATCTCCTTCACCCCTCTCTCCATCTCTTAGACGCCGTCTTTTTGCAAAAGACTCATTTTATTTCCTGTTATCCTTTATCTTGCTCTTTATTTATATTTTAGGCTTTTTATATAAGAAAAAAAGTGATATTGAAATTTGTGAGTCGGATATATTTCCCTAAACATTATGGTTCTTGATCAGTTGTGATTTTATTTGTTGGCTGAGGGGTTCTTTAATGATGCCAGACTCATTTGATATTTTCTTCTTTCTTTATGCAGTTCAAGATTATAGGTCATGGAAACAGAATAGTTTGGGGAAAGATCTGGAGTGGAGAGCCTGAGTGTCTGGCTTAAACCCTTACTTGATTTCCTGGGGAAAAGTACTTACCCAAAAGATGAAGGTACCCACACTTAGGAGGAAAAAGAGTAAAGTTTCTGAAGTGCTTAAACACACTCAAGATTGCCTAAGTTTTATGCATCTTGTTATCGATTCCTCACAACTACTCTATTACCATTCTCATTTTAAGAGTGAATAAACAAACGTAAGAAGTTTACATGACTTGCCAAGTTAATCAATACTGGAAACACTTAATAAATTGAACTCATACCATCTGTTTCCGGGATGCTTGTTTTTCTCTTCTGCCCTTCTGCAAACTGTAGGATGTAGCCAGCTTGGAGGGTCTGGGAAGGAGAAAGTCAGCACCACCACCATCAAACATGTGCAATGGTTAATTTCAGGCTTATGGAGCTTATGCAGACTTAGCCTCCGCGAACAAGACCTTTGGGATAAAAGTTGTGAAAACCTCTTTTCTACTTCTCTTGGGGATCCCTATTGAATTTGAGTTTGAAAACAAGATAGCTCACGACAACCCAAGAACTGCCAAGTACATTATGCATTAGGATAGAAGAGAGTTGTTCTTTTTCTCTCCACCAGCAGAGGAGTTTCAGAAAGTAATGGCTGTAGTTCTTGGTCAGTGACTAAGACACTTTTTTAAACAATAGGAATGATCCTGGAAGCTCTTGGTTACAAAAATCTCTTCTTTAAGTCTCTGTGGAAAAGAATGGTTACCCATCTTTCTGAGTCTAGCTCTGGCTTAAGTATATACAGTTAAGATGATGTTTGGAAATCCTTTCTAAATCCTTTTACACAGTGATATGGTACATTGTATTTTATTTTAAAATTTTTATATTTTTATAATTTGTGTTATGGTAATTCAATACATGTATCTATTGTCTATAATTCAAATCAGGCTAAGAAGTATTTCCATCTCTTTTGCCTTTAATCACTTAAAAGTGATGGGGATTTCATGGCCCTCTTGTCTGGTCATTCTGAAATATACCATAGGTTTTCTCACCCCATGGGCACCCTGCTAAGCCAAAGGAGACCAAGGAGTGAGTGGTTCCTCCACTCTGTATTTGGTGTCCCTTATTGATCTTTTTCTGTCTCCTTTCCTCCCTAACCTCCCCAATTTCTAGTGACCACTGCTCCATTTTATTCTTCTACAAGGTCAACACTTTGGCTTCCACCAATGAGAAAGAACACATGATGTTATGTCTTGCTGGCTTCTTTAATGACATAATGTTCTCCAGTGTCATCCATGTTGTTACAAATGTCAAGATTTCTTTATTTTTATGGCCAAATAGTATTCCATTGCATAAATGTACCATATTCTCTTTATTCATGCATGCAAGGGCCTCTGGGCCAACTCCATATTTTGGCTACTGTGAATACTGTTCATTGCTAAACTTTCTATAATTTCCCCACAGATTTTTAGAGACTAATAAAGTTTTTACTGAAATTTCTTGTAAGCAATAAAAATATACACATGCCTTTATATTTGTATATGAAGTAGTTTAATTTTAATTAAATTGATTGAAAAGTATCACAATACATTAAAGGCTTGTTGAATTGCTCTTTGAGACCAGATGCTGCTATAGATTAAAAAGTTAAATACATTTTAGTATAGAAATAGAATGTAGCTTCACAATGTCTGAAATCTATAATGAAAGCTTATATCAGAGCTACAATAAAAATTATTGCTACCATGTCTTGGTTTTACTGCTGCTATTACTATTGTTTTGTGGATAATTATTTTTAAATATTATTTTTGAAATATTTCCAGAACATGTTTTCAATATTAATGTCTTAAATATACTTAAAACTTAAATGTGTGGGTAAAAGCTCCTTAATAAGCCAAACATTTTAAATTATTTGTTTAATTTTAACTAAGGAAGGTTAACGGGGATGGTCACTGTACATACAATAAAAATAAAGATAACAGTCCATTGAACTTTGGAGGAGTCATTGGCACAGTATTTCCAGCCTTGTAGGGGCAGTAAAAGAATAGGACTTTTGTTTTTCAAGATGATGTGAAGGATTTTGGGATGTATCAATGCTCAGTGTCTGTTTCTTTGACTTAAGATATTGACAGTCTTGATCAAAATGCACATTTTAGTTGGTGTGTTGACATTTCAGTTATTAACACTAACATTTTAATTAAAATGCATATATTATATTGTCTTAGAAAGATAGATGATCAACTTTTCAGAGAATATCAAACGTGAGTCATATGTACTTGGCTTGGATGTGTTAAAGAAATGTCTGGAGTAGGAGATAGTGCCTTGTGTTGAGGGGAGGGCTAGACTTCATGGTAGGAGGACAGTGGTTAGGATAAGGATTTTCATTTTCTTGGATATGGAGTGGATGCTAGCAATGTTATAATACACAGAGATAAAATTCATTGATACCACACTTTGTCTCTTGTTCCCAAAATAGCTTACTATATAACCCCTGTCTACACTGCTTTCTTGCTCATAGTGAGCCAACATCTATCCTCCTAAAATTTGAACCTTGATCCTGGTTTACTGCCAAGGTCACACAGAATTTACTTTGGTACCAGGCATGGTGGCACACGCCTGTAATCCCAGCACTCAGGAGGCTGAGGCAGGAGGATCACTGTGAATTCAAGACCAGCCTGGGCTATATAGTGAGTTCCAGGTCAGTCTCAACTATGCAGTGAGACCCTATCTCAAAAAGCCCCCCCAAAAGAATTTAGTTTGCCATCATAAAGGGTGACCATTGTTTGTTTGTTATGAAGAATGTAACATAGCCACGAAGACACATATGTAGGGCATACTGTGCAGAGACCTCTGGAAGAAAAACTGATTCCTCAATGTATTCATCTTGCTACTAATAAATAGTACAAAGTTTGGTTTTATCCATTATTGTGTGGGTCAGTATGTGCAGGAGACCATAATATCCATTACCCCCAAAACAGGCTGTCTGCAGTGCAGGCTGTCAACAGTGAACCCCACAATTGGCTTGTTCTACGCAACGAGTCCAGCTGAAGCCTACATACTGAGGTCAGAGTAACTCACACCCAAATCCCATTGCCACAATTAAAACTTTCTTAACTAGAAGGACAGTGTTCTAATTACAACCACATCTTTTGCCTATTCTGATCCTAATTTGAGTATGCCGCCTTTTCTTTTTCGAGATTGGTTTACATTAATTTCCATAGAAACCACATGACTTTGTAACCTCACAAGTAGCTCTTCTCTTGCATGTAGCTCGTCTTTACCCCAATTGATTACCAATAAAAATCAGTGGCCGGGACTGGCCAGTGCCTTTACGGGTTGCACTGGTATTGGTCATCCTGGCTCCCTGTTTTCTGTCTCTCTTAGTTCTTTTAGTTTTTTTACTCAGGCCTGTGTTGCACACCGAGTAGGAGACTGGAGCCTGATGCAGAGGTTTCTGGTAACTTATCAGGGGTCCTCAGTAAGTGGGGTGTAAGTACCTAAGGGAAGTGATGATGTATTTTTAAAACTTGGTAAAGTGCTGATAGATTTTTTTTCTGTTTCTCCTTAAATTAAGGAAACAGTAGGGAGGAGTGGTAATTTATGAATATCAGGCAGAAGTAGTGGTAATGCACAAAAGATAAAAAGAAAGAGAGGCAGATTACTGTCATTTGAGTGTATTTATGTACAGATATGCTAAAAACTTCTTTTGTCCTCTTCTATTCAACTGTTTAAACAAATGGACTTAGAAAAACTTACCAATGGCATATAGGTCAAATTCAAAATTTAAAAAATTAGGAAAAATAGCCTATTAGATAAAGAAAAAGCAGGAATCATGACCATCACAGTGGTGTGCACCTATAGTCTCAGGTATTCGGAAGCCTGGAAGGAGGCTTTCTGCAGCCTATAGTTTGAGAATAGCCTGGACAATATAGCAAGACCTCCTCTCCAATGGAAACGAACAAACAAACAACAACAACAAAACAAGTGAACAGAAGAAGGGAGGAATCAAAAATAAGGTTAAAAAGTTAGAGTGCCGGAATGTTTTCTTTTACGTGAAAAACACAAAATAGAAATCAGTGAATGAAATAAAAACGACAGGACACTAGAAGGCGCACTCTTCAAGACTAGCAAGGGTATCCGTGGGAGGCTAGAAGGGCAGAGGGAAGGCAAAGGGGTTTAAAATGATCAAGGAGGGCCAGGGATTTAGCTCAGTGGCACCGCGCCTGCCCCACAAGCCCGAGGACCTGAGTTTGATCCCTGGTACCGCAAAAATAAATAAATAAATAGATGGATAGATAGATAGATCAATCAAGGTTTGCTAAGTACATGTTCCAATTCTTCCCAATTGAATATCACTATCTTCTATTGCAAACATTCACTAGTAAAGAAAAGAAAAATCCAGAATGCTGGAATAAATGTAATGTGGAAAAATGTAAGAGGTCAAAATACAGTTATATAACTGGGTTCAAAAGTTAGATCATACAGTTCTTAGGTACACGCTACTTGGTTTAGCTGAATACAAGCTCAATAAATAAGGAGCAGATGTGTCTGCCAAGAAAGCCCCTATGGTTTTGCATAGATTTATAGAAAGTGTCTCGTGGTCATGCTGGATGTTATGTTGCTTAGACTTCACCAGCAACAATTTGTTCAATGATAGTTAAAGAGATTCCTGAAGGGTGTCCTGAATAGCCAGAGGTCTAGAAACTATCAAATAATCATAGAAGAAAGAGATGTTTAATTTATAGAATGAAGACCTGAAAGGACAGGATGAATGTGTTTACACAGAAGAAGGGTTACATTTCTTCTGTGTGGTTTAAGAAGGCAAAGTTGGAACCAGGGGGTCCAGGTTTAAGAAGAACCACACTGACTCACCATGAGAAATGTTTATGAGTAACATGTGGGTGCCCTGGGTGGAGACCCCAGTCATTTGACATATTTATACTTAAAGGCATTGAATTATTATAAGGAAGCCAGCAATTCATTGGAAAAGGCAATGTTTATACATAGTGTTTCCTTTTGCTAGAAATAGTTAAAAGTTGGCCACAAGATCAGTTTTCAGGGATCTGGTTCTATTTGGTGGCTGTTTAAGTGATTTCATCCTAAACTTCTGTGAAGTGAGTCAGTGGGAATTCTGAAAAGCAAGTAGAAAGACAGGAAATTTGCCTTTCATGCTATTTGTTCTTATGATCATTTTTCTACTTTTGATTTAGGTAGTGACCATAATTCCTCTCTGTAAATAAGACTTTCTTTGACATGTGCCATTACAATTATATTTCCCTAATATCTACTCATCTCTAATATGTAGATTATGGCAATAGATATAGATATCTAGGTAGATGATGGAGATAGATATAGATATTGACATAGATATAGATACAGATACTTTAGTGTTTGAAAATCCTCCTGCCAAATATTGGGCTGTTTGTAACTATGCTCTGTGAGGAAGAGTTTTAAGACTCATTATAAGAATAAAGTTAACTTTACAAATAAGTTAAGAGTCTGTGTAATACATATCTTAGAATAATGGCTAAATTTCTACAAACAGCATTTCATTAGAGGTTGAAAAGACCTTGCCACCTGGCACAGTGTAACAGTTTTAGAATTCTCTGTCCCTGCAGAAAAGAAGGAAACAACTGTGGGAGTGATATTTCTTCTGACAAGGGAAGAAAAACCAGAGGGTACAGAAAAATAATACTTCTCAGGAATTAAGGGAACTGAGTGAGTGAGAAATACTCAGTAAGGCACAAAATGAAATAATAGGAAATCATTCCCAGAGCTGAAAAACACTTAGCCCGGGAGAAAGAGAGAGCTTTCTTCTCATTTGTTTTGAAGGTCCCCGTCCAAGATGACATGGGTCCTGTCCAAAGCCTATCTGGTTCTTATGAAGTGTGCTTGCTTAGATGAACAAAGTGATCACACGATCTCTCATATGGAAAAAGGAACAGAAGCTTTGGTTTTAGGAGTCTTTTCTGCAATGTACTGAATGTCACTCCAACCTGACGGCTGTTAGTAATCAAATCCTTTGAGTGGTCATATTTCAGTCTGTACGTTTCTCAGATATTCTCCTTGCTAATAGCTTCCTCCCCATAATTGCCATTATAACTTTCTCAAGAGGCTAACAGAGTGCAAGAAAAAGTATGTGGAAACTCTTTCTTCATAAACATTTTCTAGCTGCTATTAATCATAGTCACATCCGTCCAGTCACACAGAATCTAAGTGAAGTTTTCAGCACACATAAACACCCACAACCAATTTTCAGAGAGTGACTTTTTGGAAGATGAAAGCCCACTGCCTGGACAACTTGTTCACATTCAGTGTTTTCCATCCACATAAAGTCTTTGATTCAGTTCGCTGGGGAAAACGTATGCAGCTGGCAGTGCAGGCAAACACAAAAGTAACTTATTACCCAGATAAAATGGCATAAGGGATTTGCTTTTCACTGCTTTTGTTTGAGCTGCTGTGCTGGACCTTGAGATGACAAGTCCCTTCACTCCCATGACTTTCTTAGCTATGGAAGGTTTTAATTTCTGAACTCAGGGAGCCTGAACATATCTCATCAGAGATGGGCAAGCCCAATGGCCGGTAGAGGAAGGAGGAGAGAGAAATATGTCTTTTGGCTTTGGCACCCTGCAGGGCAGCAAAAGGAGTGGGTGAGAGCCAGGGGAAAGCCTTTTGCATGAGGGTTAGAAGTGGCCATTGGAAAGACCTCCTTTTAGGTCTACATAAGACATTCAATTTGGGGACAGCTCAGGGAGTAGAGATCAATGGCTCAGACTGATGAGATAAGCCTTGGCATCCTGCCAAATTCAGCAAGGGGACAGTTGCATTGGTGCACATTTACTTTGGAACTGCCGTAGAGAAAGGATGATCCTGGTACTCTAAATAACCTAGAACTTCTTAAAGCTGCACACATTTTTTTTCTATGTGATGAAAAAGTGTTGATCAAACAATAGTGACTGTTAACAATAGGCCTCTTCACTTTCCTCTGCTGGATGGACATGGAGAGAATGATTATTATTACTCTTTTCCTGAAGACTTGACATTGATGAATTCTTCACCGGCCCCCTGCCCCCGCTCCGTGCCCACTCAGAATGTTTTGGGATCACCAGATTTTAGAGCTTGCCAGGCTTTCCTCTGGCTCATTTCTATAGCCCTCCTGCACTACGGAAGATGGGCCTCCCCTGACAGGCACAGACCACCCTCTCCTAATGGTACTGGTGCTAAGTCCAGAAGTGGCAGAAGCACTCCTTCTCAGAGGTCAGCTGGTACCCTTCTTTCCCATACAGCTGCAGATCAAAGGGCAGACAGAAGTTGCACCCCCCTGAGGCTGAGCTCTTGCAGCAGCTGCAGGGCGGAGAGGGCAGAATGTCCACTGGCCTGTGAGCACTGTGTCACAGCAGCCACACCATGGGCCACAGTCTCTGCCCAGGTTGGATTCACAGAGGTGCAGGACTAGCTCTCAAAGCTGCAGCTCCAGGCAGCACCCAGGAAACAGTGCTGCCCTTCAAGCAGACAATGGGTAGAGATGACAATGTTGTAGGGAACATGTACCCCAGGCTGCCAGTTCCAGGGGTGGGTGGGTCTGCTTCCTGTTCAGATGATGCTTTGGTCTTAAATTTATTATTGGATTTATATTTCACCTTTGAAGGCCGACAATGATACAAATTTCATTTCCCAGAATTCATCTTAGTAGAAATGCATGAAGAACACTCAGTATAAGAAAATAACTCATTTTTCTCTGAACCCTGGGGAAAAGGACAAACTTCTTATCGGTTTCCTCCCATAAAGTTTTGCTCAAACTTCTCACCTAATTTCACAGAGATTATTTTAACTAGATAGGTTTGACAGAACCTTTCTCAGGAATTAGACTGAAGATGATATTCACGTTTTGGTCACAGTCATTGTTTCAAACAGGCCCAGTCTTCTGTAGGGGGAGGGCCAGGCCAGCAGCATCCAGCTGCAGTGTCCTATCCCTGTGGCTCCCTGCAACCTCATCCACTGCCCAAAAGAATGTCCATATGCAGACTGAAGGCATCTCCGTTGAGAAACTGGGCTCATTTCTGTATTTCACTTGATCCATATTTTTCGTATATTGTTCTGCCTCAGCTCTTCCAAGTCCCAGATCTGCTTTCTGTCTGAACAGATATCTTGGAGAACAGATTGCTGGGAGAACAGAGCATAGCAAGTGCTTCTGATGCTAAATTCTGACCCTAATGCTTCTATCATAATTTGGCATTTTAACTGTGTTAGTCAGCTTTCTGTCACTATGACAAAATACTTCCACAAACAACTTCAAGGAGGAAGTTTATTTTGGCTCACGGTTTCAGGGGTTTTAACAAAAATGGGCTGGTTCCATTGCTTTGGGCCTGAGGTGAGATAGAAATCATGACAGAATGATGAGGTGGAGAAAAGTGAGCTCACCTCATGGCAGCCAGGAAGTAGATGAAGGCAGGAGGGAAGGAGAGAGAGGGTGGGGAGAGGCATTCGCGTGTGTGTGTGTGGACTAACAGAAGAAGGAAAGTAGCTGTCCCAAAATGTCTGGTGATACTGTAATATTTGTGACCAACACACAGAGGTAAGTGGAAGGTCTCTGTATGAGTGGCATCACGGATCAGTCACCCTTGAGATAAGGATCCCGGAATGTTTGGACCTCTAGGTCTTTTTTCTGAGACATTCACTTATGCTGAAGATCATCCACTCTCCTGACTGAGGAATGGAATGTTGTCAGTTGCCATCCCTGGGCAAAGCAGGCAGGGGAAGCGGGTGCGCAGTCTCCCCTCCTACCTGCTGCCCTGAGTTTAAATCTCTCAAGGTACTTTGGACAGAAAATAAGGCACTTTTCAAAAGTTAATTCACTAACTTTTCATTTCTACTTGTCGATTGCGAGACTTTTGATAGGTTGCATTTCTAAGGCTTTTATAAGAGTTTACCAGTATATTTTTCCTTCCAGTTATGGAATTATACTGTCTAAGCCCTTTATTATTTCACTGTTCTCTAAAATGAAATATTATTTTTAAATAAGATAATTAATGTTTAAATAGCAATATATTTGTGACCACCTTAATGATATTACCTTTCTTAAATTAATTTGATATTTAAGTGTAGTAATTATATATCTCGGCCTCCCTTTCTTTGAAAGTTGTGGGAAAAATGAAGCTCCTCATGGTTAGAAAGCTCTGAGGGAAATAGTACCAGAAATTCTCAGAAGTACTGTTATGCTTTGCATTTTTGGGTCAGATCCTGTAGTATGGCTAAAGTAGAATAAAATAAGATATAAAACACTTGCATCTAACAAATCTGTTTTACTTTGATAGCACACTCTGTATTTTTGTCCTAACTTAACTTTTGAAGTAATATTAAGAATGCTTTAAACTGATTGCCTCAATGTACAAGTTTGATCTTTGTTTGGTAAGGTAAATTTATTTCTTGAGAATCTCACATATGGACTTCATCGTCCAGCTGTGGCATATAGAGAGATGCTGCATTCACCAGCAAAACAGTATCACAGAAGAATCCCATGATAACGAGAGACTAAGAGTTAGTGGTGAAGAATCCTTTCCTTGGGATCTGACTAAAACAACAAACAGTGAAAAACATATGTCTGGTAAAACTAAAATATGAATCAATTATACTCTCAAATCATTCAATGTCTTCTTCTCCTGTCCATTGAAGTGCTATGAGGTAATAAAGAAAGACAGTTGCCAAGGTGGACATTTCGGTCCACAACTTCCTTACTTCAAGATGGAAAATGGAACCTTGAAGTCCAGGGGCTGGACAGATAACATGACTCAGAGAGGTTCATTTTCCTTTTGTCTGAGCTTGGTTCCATCTCAGTGCAGGATATTATAGGTGCAAAAAATGTTAAGCATTGATTCATGTAGCCTCAGCATGTACATGTCCGAGAAAGGAACTGCTCTCCCAGGGACTGGAAAACCTGCAAAGATTGCACATCCTGGACTGGAAAGGAGCAGCCCTCCGTGGTACATAAATTCTGTACACATTCAGTTGTCTGCTACATGGCCTGGCATGAAAGTTCTACTCAAAGTGGGACAGAGAGATCAACTTAATTCTCTCTTGAGAACCTAAAGTGGGTGCATAAAACATATTTTACAAATTATTTTTACTTGTTTCTTTTCACTACACTAGCTACTAGAAAATTTAAAAATTTACATAATTACCACAAATGAAATCTTATTATTTTTCAGTAGTTGTAGTTTATTTACTATTTCAGCAGAGAAAGGCCTAATGATTATTAGTTAATGATTATTCAAGAATTACTTTCTTATAGAGTTTTTAATGATGCCAGTATGGGCCCATCCTCATAATCTCACAAAAATTTAAATGTTAATATGAGCAACTACTTCCAGGGGACATCAATGAAACTACAGAGAAAGGCTGATGGCATTACACAAATTCAGCTTCTTGGTTTAGTCCTGAGCTGGCGGCTCTGCAAACTGTTATACCATCCTAGAGAAGCAGCTGCAGGCCAAGAGAAGGAAGACCCACCGGCAGAGCACAGGCAAGTAAGAAGCAGAAGGCGGACTGGCTAGGCAGGCATAATTGGGCTTAGGCAGCCAATCTGGTATGTAAAGCAAAAGTTAAGACTGTAACATGCACCTGAAGGGAATGTCCCACCGCACCAAGTATAGCATGCACTAACAGGGCAGGTAGAGATTATTTTAGCTAGCAGTTTAAGCGTCACCTTTTATTTCTTCATGAGGAAGACATGGAAACACATGGCTAAAACCAATGTATATCTTTAAAAAATGATTACATGTATATACATTGAGTATATTACATACAGTAATCCCTAAGGTAGAGGGTTCCAGTAGTCTCAAAATATTAATTAGCTTCATGTTTTCAAGGTAATACTTTTGTAAATAGCCATCAAAAATGGTTCACCTTTTTCTCATTTTCATAATCAAGATGTGGGTGTACAGAAAGGAGGCTCATTGAGGCAGACTTATTTCATAGGTCAGCATTACCCCCTTGCAGTAACAACTTATTAGCTTTATCAGACATGCATCTTTCATGGAAGAACAATACAAAATCATGGAATCAAATTCAATGAAAAATAAAACATATTATGAAAATGGTAATGGTTGACCGAAGAAAATTTGAAAGATGTATCAGTGAAGCGGCATACTCCAATCTGGTGAGAAGATTGGAATGTCTTTAAAGTAGAAAGTTACTGATTCAATTTGTATATTAAAATTCCAATTAGTTTGTGTTCTCAGGTCTGGAAAATTATTTTAATGTTCTCTGAAAAATTAATAGAAAAATAGAGATAATTTTAAAAATGGGAGCATTATGATAAGTGCCTGAATTGATCATTATATTTTGAATACACATATCAAATTATCACACTGTACTACACAAATTAGTAAAATATAGTATGTAACAATTAAAACAATGATGTTTGAGCAAAAAATATCTCATTATTTGTATAACATTAAAAAGAATTTTTAAAAATATTAAAATGAGCATGAAAAGGGGCTTGTTTTCTAAGTAGTTCAGGGGTCATTGATTTTTGACATAAGAAAATCTATTTCTAGATCTCACACAGCATATGAATAAATGCAGATGAATTAAAGACTTACCTATGAACTCTCTTCCTCCACACTTAATTGTGGCAAAAAAGAAGTCTTAAGAATTTTAGTTAATTTTAAATTGTCTGGAAGAGAAAGGGCCTCAATGGTTTAAAATATAGGCATGAAATCAGTACAGAAAATATCAGTACATAATGGCCTACGTTTAGAGATTTACCTTTATACAGTTTAGAGGGAAGAACAACTCACCTGTATGTACAAACTTGCAGTTGCATAAATTAATAATTCAGATTTAAGCCACGCATCTCCTCTGAAGGTATTCTGCCTAAACGCTGGGCACAGAACCATGACAAAGGCTCAGTATCATTGTTTCATGAATGTCTTCCTCAAAGGACCAGAAGTATCCAAAGCAAATAAGGAGAGACAGTTTACAACAGTGTAACTATAATTGGTCAATAATCATACAGAAATGATCGAACTACTTAAAATTATTTTTCTAATTAAAATTCTAAAATATTTTCATTGATCATAATTATTTCTGTTAAATTTCGTTTCAAAATTCGCCCATTCATTTTATTTTTTTAATTTATACAATATACATATGAATAATTATGCATATTCATGTAGTACAGCGTGATAATTTCGTATGTGTATACAAAGTATACTGATCAAATCAGGGTAATTAGCATTCTCACTTCATAAACATTTATCATTTCTTTGTGTTGGGAAGATTCAGATCATGATTTTAGTGTGTACCACTGGAATAACTTAATAAAAAAAAAAGAATCTAGGTGGTGGGATTATAGGGATGGACTTTCCTATTTTTTCTGCTTTTCTTATTTTCAAAATTTTCACTGATGACAAATATAACTTTTATTATTTGATATTATATTATAACAAAAAGGCATTGATGACAAGGACAGAATGTCATATACATTTTTGAAGCTTAACCAATACATAAAATCATTAAATTGTATGTATCAGTGGAGTACTATGGCAATGTTTGGACATGTGTACACATTGCATAATAGTTAAATTAGGTTAAATGCATCTATCTCCTCAATCGTATTGTTTCTTTATGGTATCAACTTTTGAAATTCTTCTAGTTTTTTGAAGCGTACAGTATGCTACTGTTTTATAAAATCAATTTTATCAGTACATTTATGGTATACAATTTAATGACATTCATCATTGGAAATCTGCACCTTTACATAATCCATTTTGTTTCTTATTTTTTCCCCATTCCCCTGTCCTCCTTTCAACCCCTGCCTCCTCCCTCTCTATGTGCAGACTTTGTTTCCGTTAATTTTCATTTTCTTATATTAATCCCCTTTCCTTCTTTCCTTTTCTCTACACCTCCCACTTCCCCTTTGTCCCTTTTCCTCCTATTTCACATTATCTATTATACCTTTTAGTCCTTATTTACACTTTCAGTTTCTCACACTAGAGAAACAATTCAGTATTTAAAAGACGAGAAATTAGAGACATTTATAGCTAAGCGGATGCACACTGAGCTCATACTCTTAAGTGATATAAATAGGACACACGTGGAAATACCAAACAGTATGTTAACTGTTATCTACAGTCACCCTAACATCCAGTAGCACCTGAGAAATTCTTACTCCTATCTAACTTGAACTTGGTGCCCACTGACCAAGTGTTCCCATTGCTTCCTGCCCCTCTTTCTCTGGTCTCTGGTAACCACCATTCACCTCTCAAATTCTGAGATTAACTTTTTGATTACTTATAAAAGAGTACTTGGTTTTCTGTGCCTCTGTTATTCCAGTTAAAGTAATGATCTCCAGTTCCAGTCCTGTTGTTGCAAATGACCGATTTCATTGTTTTTACCCATAAATAGTATTCCTATAAATCACATTTATAGAAAAAAATTAATTTTCAAATATTTGTAGTAGTTGAGAAATCATCAAAATTTAAAATTTTTGCTCATGAAAATCTGTTAGAGGATGAGATCAAGCCACAGTCTTGGCAAGAGCATCTGAAAGCCACAGGGGGATTATACCTTGAAAATACACAGTAGTAAAAAGCAAAATCAAACAAACAGCATAATTAATCCACTTAGAAAATAACAAAAGACATGGCCAAGCATTTCACCAGAAAGGCTATGCAGATATATAAAAAGATGTGTGATGCCTTTAGCATTTAGAGAAATACAATTTAAAAGTGTAAGAGAGAACTAGGGTCCTATCAGTTCCTGGGACAACTGGAGTGGACACACTTCTTATCCCTCCTGCTAAAGATGTTAAACACCTTGGACATTATGTATTGAACAGACCCTGGACGAATTTGATAAGTGGAGGGAGGAAGGCAGATGAGCACTTAGACCTGAGAGGTGACGCTGTGCTGGGTTTTCTGGGCTCCCTCGAGAAGCAGGAGCCTGGCAGCTCCAATGGGTTTTTCCTTGGACCCAAGAAGACCCTTCAATTTCAAGTCAAAGAAAAGGGTTAATTTCCTAAGGGGAAAAACTTCTCAACAATGATATCACTCTTCGTGTCAGCGAATACTGTCAACAAAAGTGTGACCGTACGTGAACCCGGGCAGCCAAGGCAGAGAGGGGAACTTAAATTTCTGCCCCTTCCAGGGGGAAGCCATGAAGCAGGAGAGGGAAGCAAGGCTGTTGCCAGCGGGCCGAGTAACCAGCCTCTCCCCCGCCCACCTTCAGTGCTCACGGAGGCCGCACCGGGAGCAATAGGTCTCATTATCCTCTCCTAGTCAGGGTAGCGCCAGGAGAAGCCCAGTGGGGAACCGGACTTATGCACACACAGTACCCAAAAGGGCCCTCTTCTGGTGTCTCCTGCAGCTAAGTGGAAATCTTGATTTTCCTTTCCATGAGGCTGCACTGAGGCACTGGCCTCTCATTTCCTGATGAAAGAATCAGACAGGGACTGTTAATGCAAGTTATTTAAATAAGATCCAGAGTCTTATAAGATAACAGCAAAAATGCCCACATATAAACTTACTGCCATACAAGCATACAGGAAAAGTTCTTATATTGAACAAGAAGAGAAAATTACAGGTGATAAGGCCAGGGTGAAATAGATCTCGCAGTCAAGGATCTTAAAGCAGCCATCATAAAAATATTTGAATGAGACTGAAGCAACTGAAAAAAGCAAAAGCCTCAGCCAGGGGGAGAGAGAGATAGAGAGAGCGGGAGAGGAACAGGGAGGGGGGTGGAGAGAAAGAGGCAGGGTGGAGGGAGAAAGAGGGGTTTTTCAAAAAAAGAAAAAATGAGAAAAACCAAATAGATATTTTAGATGTGAAAACTGTGACAACGAATGTTTAAAAAGTGAATGGATAGGCTTACTAGGAGAAAGGGTATGACAGAGGAAAGAACTCAAGCATAGGACATAGAATTGGAAAAGTGGAGATTACCCAACTTGAAAAACAGAAAAAAATGAACTGAAAAGAAACTGAACAGGGTCGTAGTATCCATGGGGACTACAATGGAAGATCTAGCATTTGTGCCATCAGAGTCCCAGAGGAGGAAATAAAAACAGTGGCATTGAAAAAAGTATTTGAATAAATAATGGATGAAAATTTCTCAGATTTGGCAAAGGACATAAACTTACTTACATATTCAAAAGGCTATGAGGATGCCAAACAGGAAAAATCTACTAAATTCTCTGCCAAGACACATCATAATCAAACTTTTGGAAACTAAGATAGAAAATATCAAGAGAGGAGAAAAAATACCTTAACTACAGAAATGAAACAATTCAAATGAAGGTGGATTTCTTATCAGAAATTATATCAGTTAGTTTTTTTCATTGCAGGGACAAAAGACCTGACATCTACAACTTTAAGAAGACAGCTTTATTTTGGTTCTCTGATCCTGTAGCCCAAAAATCTGGCCTCCGAGGCCTTCCTTTGAAATACTACTGGAAGCTTCTCTGACTCACAACTTGTAAACTCTCCATACCTGCAAATCCAGCATCATGTGGGCTATACCAAGGTCTGTCCTCAGCTTGAGCAGTAGCCAGGGCTTCCTGGGCCTCGGCTGCAGTGGCTTCTGAGTGCCTAGATGGCCAAGCACAGTGAAATGATTGCTGGAGAAGCAATTTCTTAGGCAACCCTTCTGGAGTAAGAGGCCCAGAGACTTTCTTCTCAAATGAAAAGTTTACAGTTTTATACCCTTCAGTCTGGTTGGTTGGGCCTTGCCAATTTCTGAGATATCCTTAAGACATCTCTCTGCTTGTCTCTGTTGAAACTACTTATTTTTTGTTGTTTTGTTTTTTATGTTTTTTTTTCTTTTTGAATGATGCTAATCTCTTCAGCATCAAAAATCTCCTTTGTCCCAACTTTACAGTGCTTCTATTCTGGTGAAACCAAAAGTTTCAGAATCTTTATGCTTGTCTTTTGTTCCTAATTCTCACTATAAATCTAGCTACAAGCAGCCAACGGTGCTCATTTCACACCCTTAACATTGGGCTGCCTTGAAATTTCCTCCACCAGATTAATAAGTCTACCACCTTTAAAATCAGCCTTCCAAGCTGGGCATGGTGGCACACACCTGTAATCCCAGCACTCAGGAGGCTGAGGCAGGAGAATCACTGTGAGTTCGAGACCAGCCTGGGCTACATAGTGAGTTCCAGGTCAGTCTCAACTACATAGTGAGACCCTGTCTCAAAAAAACTAAAAAATAAATAAAATAAAATAAAGTCAGCCTTCCATGACACCTCAGAATGTGAATGATATGTGGACAAATTCTTCACCAGAATGTAATACGTGTGACCTTTAGTTCATTTCTCAATAGAGGCTTCATTTCATCTGAAACTTCACAAGTCATCCTGAGTGTCTACATTTCTATCAGAGTTGCCTGTCAGTGTCAACAGAGTATTCCAGGAATTCTATAGCAACATCTCCAAACCTTTCCAAACTTTTCCTGTCAACCAGTTCCAGAGGCTTTCAAACCACATGATCAGTGGCAACAAATTTCATTAGAACTAGGAAAGCATGACACAGATATACTGTGACAAGTTATTTATGCATAATTTACTATGTAGGAATCAGTAAAATTATACAAATAGACACACTAAAATACTCTAGATCCTCAAAAAGATATTTTGGATGAATCAAAATGAAATTCTAAAGAAAATTCAAAGCAACCCCTAAGAAGGGAGAATAAAGAGATGAAAAAATGGGGAAAAAACATTGAAAACAAAATGCCAAGCTTACACCCTAAAAGATCAATGATGATTTTAAATGTGAATCCTACAAATAAATCAGTTAAAATAGCTATTAATGGAATTGGTTTTTATTTTATTTTATTTATTTTTTGTTGTTTGATTTTTTGAGACAGGGTCTCACTATGTAGTTCAAACTGCTCTGGAACTCACTGTGTAGCCCAGGCTGGTCTCAAACTCTCAGCGATCCTCTTGCCTCAGCCTCCTGAGTGCTGGGATTACAGGCATGTGCCACCATACCCAACTAGAATTGGTTTTTAAAACATAAATACATACTTTATAAATACACACTATATATGTGAATACAATTTCAAATATAGATAATTTGAAAGTTAATGAACAGAAAAATATATCATGCAAACATCAATTCAAATATTTGCCTAGAACAAGACAAATAAGAGAAAATATAACATTATCAGTCAGTCAGGGAGTATTGCTTCAGATTTCAAGACATCAAATTGATCAAACCACAAGGAGATATCACTATACCCATAAAATAAAGTGCAAGGATATCACCAAATCCCAACAAGAATGTGGGAAATCTGCTTGCTCATATAGTGCTTGCTGTGGCTTGTGTGTAGGTGTAGGTGACACCCCCAAAGCCTCATTTGATCATCTGGTTCTCTTTCAGAGGTGGCTGAATCTAGACTGTGTGATTGACTCATGGTATAATGCTAGGATTAAGGGTGTGCGACTACAGAATCAGTCCAGTCTTTGGTTTGACTCTGTCCTAATCTTGGTAGCCTAGACAGAAAAACTTGCTAAGGTCGCTTGCTTGCTCTCGCCTGCTTGCTTGCCATTAACTATTTCTCCTCTTTGAGGCCCCTTTGCCACTCCATCCTACTTTGGAGGCAGCCAACTATGAGATGAAACCACTACAAACTGAGCTAAATAAACCTTTCCTTCTTTAACTTTGAGTGCTGGGTATTTTGTCTTAGCAGAGAGAAAAGTGACTAAGACAGTTGGAAAATGGTAGAGCAACTTTGGGAAATATTTTATCAGTTTCTCTCAAAATTAAACATATATGTGCTTGCTCATGAAATAATTGTACCTGTACATTTACACCAGAGAAATTAAAAGTTATACAGCCTCATTTGTTTGTAATAGCAAAAAACTTAAAACAACTCAAAATGTAATCACAATTGGTTAAAGTAATTGCTACTTCCAAACCTCACACACACACACACACACACACACACACACACATTTTAAATTGTACTATAATTATGCCAGATACTGTGTGAACCTGGACGAAAAGCCTACAAGACTACTGTGTGGATTTTTCTGCAACTTCTTGAGTATTTCCTGTAGTTATTTTAAAATAAAAAATGTTTAAAGGACTTGAGTAAAGTTTGCGTATGGAATTTTTACTTCTTAAAGTGACTATGGGAGATATTACCTGCTTGGCGGTAAGCGATATCAGTAGCTAACAGCTAGCAAGCATTAACTGTATGTCAGGCACTCTACTATGAAATATGCACTGTGTAGTTCCCTACATAATTCTCAGGGTAACAAGCCAGGTAGTCCATTTATGGCTGACAAAGTAGAAACTCAGGAAGGTTAAGTCAGCTTCCCATGTTTCACAAGGAGTACAATGCCAAAGTAAGCTGGAATTGGATGTAATGGCAAAAATCTCCCTCTTTGTATAAATGCATCTTTCTATCATTATTAATGGATACATTTTTGATGTCAGTAGTAAGAACTTTCAGTTCCTGATTACAAATGTGTCTGATCCCATGGCGGGAGAAGGGACACCATGCAGAGGGAAACTGAGAGGCCAGAGATGTGTGGCTATCTGGGACAAGTTGGATTCACTTTGTGATTTTGCTCAAGAAATATTGTCATCTTATCTGAAGATGTGGAGTTCTCTGAATACAAACTTTTCATATTGGAAAACTTTTCCTAAGACAGTATCATCTTGATACTTAAAATTTGAGGGCGGGAAGTTTGAGCAAACTCAGTCAACCCATTTGAAAGTACATAGGAAACAAACAGATACAAAACATTTATAGATACAGTCAATTTCACTCTGTTCAATCAATATTTCTTTTTCATTCCCAATTCAGCAGTAGCCTTCTTTTGAACACCCTTGTAAGCCAAGATTGAGTTATAGCAGTGTTTGATTTTACCACATACTGTTAGCTGAAAGTTAAACACAGGGAAGCAGAATACAGAATATTCAATAACAAATTTATTTTTTACTTCTTTATGAAATTTTCTCTTCATATAGATCATATAAATAAAAAGCTCTCTGTAATTTAGATCTTAAATGCTTCAATGAATTTTTATTTGATTTTTAAATGCTCTACATTCCAACTAATGATTCTTCTCTTGATTTGGTGACTTTTGTGACTGAGTTTAAAAAAGAACAGTGTAGATGTAATGATTAATTTGATATACTTGACTGATTTAAATGCTCACAGTTTAATTTCTGATTTTGAAATACTATTTTTGATCTTATACTGTAATCAAACTTTTATTTCTTTACTTCTAAGTTGTATGGATAAATCTTAAACCCAGATGTTATGAATAATCCACCAATCCATAAAGTTTTCAGTAAAGTCTGTTTCTTCTTTTCACAACACATTATCCAGCATTCAAATGCCAAGTTGCATGTTAAGTGTTGGGCTATATGATCATATTTAAGCTCAGAAGAGAAATTACACATTATTAGGTCTCATAAAAATTAAAACTGCAGGTCCTTCAGTGAAGACTTTACAATCTTAGAGGAGAAACTTACCAATAAAGGGGAGGTCAGCAGTTGATGGCCATCATTCCTGGGCCCTGTGTGTTCATGAGGAGCTGGGCTTGACTGGGGCCTGGGAGATCACATGGAAGTTAATGTAGCAAAGTAGGAGCCATAATGAAAGAGCCACACAAAAGCAATGGCAGTGGGAAGAGTGGGCCAGAGTAAACCAAAGGGACCAGGGAGTGGGAATGAGTCAAAGGGAGAGACCCACATGGAGCTCTCTGGCTTGGAAAACTGCATGTGGAAAACCTAGATAGAAATGCCAAGAACTACGTATGGCGTCAAGGAGAAAGAAAATAGACCAAGTTTTATAGTAGTAGTAGTAGTAGTAGTAGTAGTAGTAGTAGTAGTAGTAGTAGTAGTAGTACTGGGAATCAAACTAGGGTCCTTGCACTTGCAAGGCAGGCCCAGGAACCACTGAGCTAAATCCCCGGCAGACCCAGTTTCATATGTCCAAGTGGACATATATGATTGGGGTTTGACATTGGGCTTTTGAGACCATACAACAAATCTGAATGGAAAATACAAATGGCAGCGTCAATAGCAGAGGCACATATTTAGGGCTCAGGAAGAGAGAGTGGCAAAAAGCTAAGACAGAAGGTAGACAACGCTAATACCTAAGGGATGAGGCAAGGAGGAAAATCCAGAGAAGGAAGGAAGGAAGTGTGGAACATGCAGAGTCATAGGCCAAAGGAAGGAGAATTTAAAGGATAGGAGAGAAGCTCATAATACCGAATAGCACGCGAAGTTCAATAACAATGGAGCTTCCCCAGCTCTTGCTACTGGAAAGCCATGTGTGACCTTTGTGGATGATAAATTGTATGAAGACTTAGGGGTGAGAACTAAAATTGCAGAAGCTTAAGAGAATATTAAAAGAATGAAGAGATAGAGGCATCATGTGTAGGCTGCTCAAAAGCAAACCAAACAACCACCACTTGCTTTCATCTACTAGTTGGGAGAGATTATTTTTCCTTTTCCTCATATATCTAAAGTTTAAGTCTATTGGCTACCTATTTACAACTTCTACACTCGTAGCTGTAGGTTTGACATAATGGCTTCTAGAACTCTGTGACATTTTATTTCCACAGTCCAGTGATGCTGGTAAAAACAAAAACAAAACAAGAATTCTTCTGTTTATAGCTCCCTTTCCTTTACACATGCCCTGATTTTTCTCTCTGACTATTTTTTACTTTTATCAGTACAGGTTTGCAGTGCTTATCTATTGCGTTCACTGTGAGGATCTCATACATGTACATGACATGTTTTTCCTCTTCCCTTCACTCTCTTATACTTATCCAGCATCAGATTTATGTATTTGTTTTATAAGACCTTATAATGTTAATTATCACAAAATATATAAATCTTGTGTATTAATCAGATGTTTGAACACTCCGGGTTGTTTCTCTAAGCTTCTGCTGTCTTCACTCATAACTTCAGCCCGCTTTTTTGTTTTCCTGCTATATATTCTGAGTGATTACTTATCTTTCTCTTTCAATCTATCTACAACTTTTGGTAGCGACACTTTTCACACGTGAGAACTTCTTTAAATTCTCTGGTTGTTCTCTTGCGGCTTCCTATTCTTGTTTTTATGGGTTCAACCTCTTCATGAGTCTTTTAGGATAACAATTAGAAATATTTATCATTTTTGAATTTTGAAGTTTTATTTTGGTCACCGTTTCATACTGACAGCTCTTGTTGAGTTTCTGGTGCATTGTGTCTGCTTATTTATGCATTTATTTATCTATTTTACAAATAAGCCGGTAAAAACATATTGCTATCTCTGTGTGCATGGACAGGACTAACTCCTTGGCATAATGAGTATGGGAGGAAGGAGGGAAGTCTGCATTTGTGATTCTTAGGTTGGGGAAACTTAGTAAGCTCTGTTCCCTCAGAATGTTCAATTTCTCAGAGAAGTCTCCTGGCTGGCACACAGAACCTAATTTCCCGCCTGTCTCTCTTGGAAGTCAGAAGATGTTTGCCTCGAGTGAACTTAGTCACTTGTTCCCAATATGAGTGCTCTGTCTTCAGTGTCATACATCCAGCAACTTTACCCTATGCTGAATCTAGCATTTTTCACCTCCACATATGGCCTAAATTCATTGCAGATTTATTTAGATGTATTGTAGGCTGAACATTTTCTCTGAACTAATTCTTCAGACATTATCTGCTTACCTCTTTTATGTGTTCCATAAATTTGCTTTGTTGATTACCTCTCTATCCTTCTTTTCCTAAACAGTGGACTCATATGGTCACTATGTAATGGGTGTCTTAGATTAGAAATACAATGAATCTTTGACCAAATATTTCTTTAAATAAAAGTTAATTCTGCCCTTCTGATCCATAAACTCCTTGAGGGAAGATTATGGACATTTTCACTGCTGTGAACCCAAAGCCTTTACCTTCATGTCTAGTAATGCGGCACTATAGTTGTTGAAAGACACAGACTTGGGAAAACATCACAAGGGAATACGAAAGTACAAAATGAAATCGTTAAAAGTTAACCCGATTGAATCAAATTTTAAAAGGTTAAGGTGAGATTGTATCTACATAGGGTTGTCTTTCATAGGAAAACATAACTGATCTTAGCTTATTAAGACTCTACCTTAGCTACTTGTGCTTTTAAAATTTTGTATCGGTCCATGTCTGCCGCACATTGTGGAGCCTTGGTACGTGCACACTACACCTCTCAGAGCTGTGTATTCTCCCGCCCACTTCTTTTCCTCCTCTTCTCTCAGCTGTTGGTGTTTGAGCAATGAAAGCGGCGCCACTATAGCAAGTGAGAGTGACAAAGTGGCACGTTCTGGAACAGGCTTCCCTTTAAACTTTACACCTACTCCATGTATAAGTGTGAGTGTGTGTAGTGTGTGTGCACCTGCACGCACAGGCATGGATACACATGCACACAGCAGGTGCACATAAAGAAAATAACAATAGTGATATTACTGTTTTATATTAGATACCATTTTATTATGTTCTCTCTAAGTCTTTTTAGCCCTTAGACGTTCAACTTGTTACTTATGGTTTTTGCCAGCCCACATGTCTCCATAAATCAATGCTGATCTTACTGGTGACGAGAAGCTGGGTTGTGCCCGGATGTCATAGGCACCATTCGCCTTGCTCCCTCGCATTCATACATGGGAAGGCAGATTACCAACTCGGGTGCCTGGATCATAGCTTCCGGAGAGTTGGATATCTAGTTCCTCCTGCTTTTTATTATTAGTTCTGTCGTCCACTCATTAAGGTACTATGAAATACTACTTTAAAAAGCGAAGGAGGTAGGATTTATGGTAAAAGTTACATAAGACAGAATGGGCAAATTGCCACATAACTGTGTGTGAGTGGGATAGCACTGGAGTGACAGAGCTGGACATGGGAAAGAGCAGGGGAGAAGTGCTGCCCTGAGAGCTTTGTGATTGCTTAGGCATCAGTCCTGAGGGCAGAGACTGGAACACAGGGGAGCAATACAGACCGTTCAGTAAGCAGAGATGAGTAGGTCTTCACAGAACAAGGAAACTGGATGGACCCCGCAGGGTTTCCGGAAAGCCCATAAGCCACCATCGACTTGCTTTCCTGGAGGTGATGGCTTTGGTGGACTAAACTTCTAAGGACTGAGGTAACCAGATCAAAGAAACTAATATCGTGGCCTGCATAAAAGGTTACAAAAAGTACTGAAGAACAAAACTGGCATGTTGTAAACTAACAGAGGGGGTTATGTTTATTTCTTATACTTTCTGATCTTTGGAACTCACAGCAGTAGTTTTGATCTTGGCTCATTAGAGTAAAGAACCGAGACCAAATGCAAGCACTGGCATTCGCTAGGAGCATTGACTGGGTGTTTTTGCTAGCAATGAGGAAGGAGGTGGGGTAACAGCTCAAGCTCAGGCTGAAGAAGTGAATTCTCAGGAAGAAAATGTTGCAAGTTTGACACTGTGGAACTCGGACTAGGAGGAAGCAAGAGAGAGGCCTCCTGTGCACATTTTAGGAGGGAATTCGCTCCCAGAGACTGCAAATGCCACTCTGTCCTTGCCAGACTCTTTGAGAGTGAGCTTTTGGTCTTTGTTCTCCCAGTTTCCTTAACCTATCCCTGACCTCGCCATGTAAAAATATTCTTAGAGCGCCCACTTAGGTCAGGCCTTATCCTCTCTCCGCATCAACCCAAACCTCAAAGTGAGTAGCGAAGGAGTTGCCAAGGAAAATAGGAGACACGAGCCTCCACACGTGACCTTCATTCCCGATCTAAAGATATTTGTCCTTACATGTCTCATTTGGTGATTTTTAACTTCTTTTTAGTTCTTGGAATCCTGTTACAAAACAGCACATGCCTGCTAACCATTTTTGGTGGCGTATGCGAGGATAGTGAACATACTTAAGCAAGTTGCACTTGACATGAAGTTGGCAGGCTTAGTGAATAGAGTGCATGCCAGAATCCAGATTCTAAAAGATCTTGACAGACAGAAATGATGGGCCAAATATAATAAGATCAAGCTTAACAGTGATAGCTCTGTACTTTGGTCAAAATTCCAACTCGAAAAAAAATGCATATTGAAAGAAGTAGTTGAAGGGCTTGTAAAAGACTCAAAGATTTCAGTCTAAACAGTTTCACTGAGTTTCAAAGAGTCAATTGTGCAGTGTGTTTAACCTAAACCCAATGAAGTTTTAGGCATTGTTGACAGAGATCAGCTGTCTAAACTGTGGGAGATGATGACTCTCCTCACTGCAAAAAGGATCACTCCCCAAGGAGGGAGAGCAGAGAGCTTTATTTTTCTTTTAAAGAAGGGTTAATAGTGGCCCCTTGTGAATGAAATACAATGTGAATTTACTTAGGAGACAGACTATGCTACAAGGGATGCTACGTTTCCCAATGATAAAACATTGGAAAGTTTTGTAGGTAGAGTTACAGACCCAGAAACACAGCAACAGGCTGAAGACTGAAAGGGGAAAAGGCTAGGGAGGGATTTCTTACTAGAGAAAGTCTGTGAGCTTCCAAAACAGTTATTTAACAGCAGATTGTTTTCTGTCCAGAAGTATAATTTCCCTCAGATTCCCAAATATCTCCTATAGCTCATCTACCTTAACAGGTTTGTTTTTTAATAGAGTACAGTGAGGCAATTCTTCTCTGTTAGTGAATAACAGCCATAGGAAATAAGATGGTATGAAGAAATCAGAGGTAAAACCTAGGGCAGGATGTGGAGCAAGAGATGATAAATGATTCCTGGAAATAATCATTCTCATCCCCGATGAATTCTTAGCAATATCAGCAAGGGTGCTGGATTTTATTTGGCATTAGAATTATTTTGTGTGAGCAAAGAAAAGGGTGATTTTGAAAAAATTGGGGGAAATTCAAGAAAAATGGGTTGCCATTTTATGTTTGGAGATTTTTCCAGTGGAGTGTGAGTTTTTCTTATTGGACTGTGTTTGTCTTACTTGTATCCATAGTGCAATGTACTGGATATAGAAATAACATAAAAAATACTTGTTGAGTGAGTGAGGAGTAAAATAACAGTCTTTGATATGCCAAGGATGACACCGCAAAAAGAAAGATTAACAAGATGGTGTCTGTTCTTCAGTCTGTAGACTTACGGGAAAGTCATTTGTTCAACACACTCATTGATGTGTTTTCCTTGGCATTTGGGCTACAGAAAGAAAATAGCATACAGGGTCTATTTTCTCATGGAATTTAACTTCCAGCTGGAATACACAGATTTTTTTTAAAAAAAGTAATAATTGAGAAAAATATTCAAAGGAGATAATCACTATGCAGAGAATTAAAAAGGTGGGAGTTTGGAGAGCCGCTGTGTAGTAGGGCAGTTGTCTAGCATGCATGGGACCCCATGTTCAACCATGAATGACAGGGAGGAGACCAGGGTTTGTAGGCAGTCCAAAAAGTGAACTCAGCCCATCTGAGGTAGCTATACTTCTGGACTGCGGAAGGGGTGAGACTAGGTGTAGATGAGGTGGGACATTGAGCCAGGGATCAGACAACCTAGAGGTTTGTGACTCAGCATAAGGAACTGAGTTTTATGCTCGGAGTTGTGCAAAGCTATCGAAAGGCTTTGTGTTGGTCACTTTTTTTGTGACCGAGACTCAATTATCTGACACCCACAAATTAAAGGAGAAGAGGTTTATTCTGAGTCAGTTTCAGAAGGGTCAGTCCATCGTCAGCTGGTTCCCAGGCGGAAGGGGCATGGCAGGAGGGCCTTGGCAAAGGAAATCTGCTTGTATCATGGCCACCAGGAAGCAGAGAGCAAGGGCTGGGAGGAAGACTCACCCTTCCCAAGCCAGGTCCTCAGTGACCAGCACCCCCTGACAGCACACTCAGCCAGTGAACTCAGCAGTGGTGAATCCACTAATGAGTGCAGTGCCCCCAAACCACTTTCTCAAAACCTCACCTTCGAGTGCATAAGCGATTTGAGAGAGTCTCCATCTAAATCGTAACAGGCTTGATTGTAGTTTTGAAGGTGGAGACAGAAAATAGCAATATGATATGATGAGTGCTTTGATAGAAATGAGAGATAATCACGAGACTCTGAAGGGAACAACCAGCAGCAAAGGCACTGTTGGGGAAGCGCCTTAGAAAATGGTGTCTTTCATTAGGCTGAGAGGTGCTCAGGTGAAGAAAGGGAAAGAGAACAGGCCCTGAAGTGTGTCCCACTCTGGAATCTGGATAAAGCATGACTTTGTTGTAGAACCACACAGAACTCGGCACAGATGAGGGGATGAGAAGAGACGAAGTTGGAGAACTGAGGGGTGGTGGGACTGTGGAGGATCACGGATCTTGCTATGCAGTTTGCGTGTTTACTCAAAGACCACAGAAAAATAACACAAAATTTCAGCCAGAGGATTTTCACAGCACAACGAATTTGACCTTGCATTATCATAAAGAACAATTTGAAGAGGTCAAAAATGCTGCTCAGGCCACCATGGATGAGGTTGAAATCCAGAGAAAAGATATTGATAATCTGATGAAAGACAGAGGGAAAGGAGTGACACGAATACACAGATCTGATAAATAGAAAGCTAAAAAGTTCTTGGTGGCTGATTGGCCACTAGGTAAGGGGAGATACAATTCACTGGGAAAAACAAAACACAGCACCAAGCCTAAGGGAGTGGACTAAAGGGGATGGGATTTGGTAAATTCAGTTTTGTGAGGATTCACTTCGAGACCCCTGACATATGAAAGGGTGTATGTGTCAACAGAGGGTGGGCTGTTTCTGTCTGTGCTTGGGAGTGTGCCTGTCTGCCCTAGAGGTCTGGTACATCAGCACACAGTGACTGAGACTTCAAAGAGATGATTCAAAACGGTCTGCGGTGGGGGACCAGATGAGACCTAAGATCACAGCCCAGAACAGCATCAGTATCTTGGGGGTGATCGGACCAGAAAACAACCACGAACACCCCAGAGAAGGAGTTCCTGGAGGAGTGGGAGGAGCGTGAGGTAAAGGACACAGTCAAGTGAGAGGAGAGTTTCAAGGAGGCAGAGGTCAAGAGTCTGAAAGGTAACAGAGATATCAACGAAGACATGGGAAAGGTGATAGCAGTTGGAAGGCCATTTCACTGCGGTGGTAAGGAGTGTTCACCATATGGGGAAAGTTCCTAAAAAACAGACTCCTCCAAGGAGGAAGCGGGAATGTTCTTTCTGACTCTGGGCGTATTCAGGTACCACTGTTTTGGAAGTTTCTGCACGATAAAAATTTCCAAGCTAAGATTTTTTTTTCAAGATTTAAGAAATCACACATAGTATTTTATGAGATAAGGGACTGCAGTACCTACTGCCATTTCGCACTAAAAATAAGGAAGCCTGCCTGACAGTTAAGGGAATGTAGCAAGAGAGTTGTATTCATAAGGAAATCAGTGATATTTGTCTTTGCCAATGGAATAAAATATTCACATGATTTTGAAACAATTTCAAATATGGAGAAAAATTGTAAAAACAGAATGAAGATCTTTCCATCTCTCCTTGAATTTCAGAGTAAAAGTGATACTGTGATTCCCCCAAATACTTCAGTGGATATTTTTGCAAAAATGACAACACTCATATAATCTCAGATTCTATTTATATCAATTATTCAGATAAGGTCCTTTATAATAAAGAATACTGTTCAGAAGCAAATGTTGCACTGCGCCCCAAAGTTTCTTCATTCTCCTTCAATTTGGAATGAGTCCCCAGGCTTCCTTGGCTGCATGGGCTTGGTGCCGTTGAAGATAAAGATCTGCTGTTTTACAGAACATTTCTTAATGTGGGTTTTTCTTGTATTTCCTCATCATGTATTTTGTTTCCTGTGGAAATGCCATAGAGAGCGCTTTTACATTCACCTCACTGCATTCTATCTGACAGTACACGATTTGATTTGTCCTATTACTGTTCATGTTAAAACTTAGCACATTTAAAGTAACGTCTGCCAGGTTCTCCACTAGAAAGTTACTATTTTTCCTTCGGTAATTACTGCATGTTTAGTGGGGATATACTTTGAGATTATGTACATATCCCATCTTCATTAATCTCTTAATTAATTAATTAATATAAATATGGGCCCGAGATCCTTCTTTTATTGGATGTTGCAATCTGTTACTAAGCTGCCCAGGCTGGGCTCAAACTTGTAATCCTCCTGCCTCAAGCTTAAGAGGAACTTCTGGAAAATGGACTGAGTAAGGCAGACAGAGCTCTAGAATGTGAGCAGGCCTCATGACCTGAACAGAACAAAAGTACTGACCCTCCCAAGAGGACTGGGGATTGCCTCCTGCCCTACTGTCATTGGCTGTGTCTTTTCTGCCTTCACGACCAAGGGCTCCTCTAGGTTGTCAAGGCTCTGGCCTTTGCCCTGGAACTGTGCCTTCAGCTGTTCCATTTCTCCAGCGTGCTGACTGAAGATTGTCAGCTCCGAAATCCCATCAGCTAAATGCTCATGCTAAATCTTACAGCCCCTGTTTCTTGGAGTACTGACACACATAAATACATTTACTTCTACATCCACTTGTATGTCCACCCAAATATGATGGAAAGCTTGAATTCACATTCATAAATCCAATGCAGTGTCTCATCACAGAATCCTTCCTAGGTTTTGCTCTCTGTTTGTGCCTTCCTTTCTGGCCATGGAAAATCTGACTCTCAATTACCTGTAATACATTTTTGTTTCTGACCAGACTTCCTCTAAGCAGCCACTGCACTGAGGCCCCCTTCCTCTACTCGGGATCTAACACTCCCCTCCAGGCCAGCGTTTCGGCCCCTACCCTGGGTGTCCCCTGAGGTCAGGCACCTATGCCGCGGCAGGGACAGTGCCGCTGGAGACTCCGGCTCCCCTTCCCACAGGGACACTGCTCATCCTGTGGTTCTCTACGTCCTGCTTGGGGTTGTCTTCTTACGCAGAAACTCCCTCACCTAGTTCTTTTTCAGTCCATCAAACCATATGGAAAATCTGCAATAAATGGTTTTGACATCTCCTGACTTAATTCTCCAATTCATCAAACGTATCTAGAAAAATCCCTATATGAATATGGATACTTCATAGCTTCCTTTCTCTATTCCCATCCTCAAGCTTCCAGTTTTAGTACAGCTACTAAATGTGGGAAGGGAATTTATGGCCTTGAAACACATCAAGAGGACTCAATTTCCTACTTGAGGAACAGCGCTCCATGTCCCACTTACACAAGTGGTGTATTCAAATTTAGGATTCGTCGCAGCTGTGCTACCATACTTAGCAGGAGGTTAGGGAGAGAAACTTAATTTTGGCAAATTTCTCAACACGGCTTATATCTCGTTTTGAAAAATGAATTATTTAAAAACAAAACACTTATTTATACAAATGTGTTTTTCAAAAGTGTCAATTTAAAATAATCACAACTTTAGTTGAGAAGGCATATATCAAGATAAATATTTCCATTTCTGGTATGGTTCCTGTACAAGCGTTTTTTGAAAGAGATGGTTGCTTCTAAAGCAAGTCATCAGCTAAATGTTGTCTTTTTGAATTTTGCTTTTTCTTTTGCTTAGAAAAACAATGGACAATCCTTCATAGGGCTCTGAAATGCTGACATATAGAGTGCAGTATCCATTGTTTTGCATGTAGCAACGTAACAACTGGCAGATATGTGATCATTAAGCTTACTAAAAAATGTTGCATATTTCCTTCCCAAGCATCATGGCTGTAAGACACCTATCAGTAATTTATCCACAGTGATACAATTGTCCAGAAATACAAAAAGAAAAGAAATAATATTCTGGGAGGATTCTTCATCTATATAAGTTATTTCTGTCACTAGCTTCATTTCAAGAAAATGACCCTCTACTCACATTTTACAGTATTTATTAAAAATAAAGAAAGCACGAACCTCTGGTAGAAGTAGAGCACCATACAAAGGTTTTAACTCTTCACTGATAGGAAATAGATAGGTTCAGTATGTAGACCACATAGAAGATTGAAAACAGGAACTGGCTGGTTCTGTGAGGGCCACACAGCCTGCTTATGATAGTGGCAGTGTGTGAAATGTCAAAAATGATCCCCATGTATTCATTACTGTTAAAACATAGTGTTAGTGTCGACAGTGATATCACCTCTTTAGGAAATAGATGAGTTGTGAGTAAACCTAAAAATTACCAAACTGCATAAGCAATTACTTTTTATGTATGCTTAATTATTTTTTATAGAAATCGTGTGAAGATAATCTCAAATCAAAATGGTAGAGTTATGTTTCTCCAAATGAGTCATGAAACAGATTTGACGGTTTTCAGACAGTGTATTCAAAATGAAATAGTGGTAAGAAAGATATTAGAAGGCATCATACATAGCAAGGGTAAAGAGGGCTTTTAGGAAGTTTTACTTTCCCTACATATGACAGAACAATAGAGGGCTTGCGACCCAAAATGGCCCCAAAGGTCTCATGTGTTCAGAGGTGGGGTTTGTATAAGATGATTAGATCGCAATCTCCAACTTCATCAGTGGATTATTCTGTTAATAAGATCATAATCTGATGGATTGGTGGGGGGACATGAAAATTCAGGAGGTGGGGTCTGTTTGATGGCCGTCGGTCATGGGCTGTGGCCTTGGGAGTGCATCTTGTCCTGGCCCCTTCCTCTCCGCCTCTTTCCCTTGCTCTCTGTTTCTGGGCTGCCATGAGGGGAGCAGCTTTCCAGGCTCTTCGTCCTCAGTATTTCTGTCTCCCTGCAGTCCTAAAAGCAATGGAGTCCATGAACTCAAACCTTCTTCTTCCTTTTTAAAAATTCTTTTTCTAGGGTATTTTGTCACTGGGATGAAAATTTGACTTAAAAAAATATGATTTTGCCATTGCTCATGAAAGATAAAACTTGAAAATTATTTTGATTATGGAGCCCTATGATTAATTATTTTGTGTCCAGCTGATGGGCAAATGGGCTGTTTCCAAGTTTTAGCTATTACAAACTGTGCCACTATAAACTGGATAAAGAAGATGTGGTTTTTCTATAAAGTGGAATACTACTCAGCCATAAAGAATGAGAAATTAGACTCATTCATAGGAAAATGGATACACATTGAGAATATACTCCTAAGTGAACTAAATAAGTCACACGTGTAAATACTGAATAGTTTCTCTGGCGTGAAAAACTATAATAGTACATAAGATCCTAATGAGATAATTGACAATGTTAAATAGGAAGAAAAGGGCTAAAGGTGTAGGGGAAGTGGGAAGGGTAGGGCAAAGGTAATAAGGGAAAAGAAAAACATGTGAGAAAATGAAAAAATGGAACTAAATGTTTTGTGAATGGGGAGGGGAGGAGGGGGTGAAGGGAGGGCAGGGACAAGGGGAAAAAATGAGAACCAAGACCTGTCATGTAGAGGTACAAGATCCCAATAATGAATGTAACTGTACTGTATACCTAAAATGTACCAATAAACTCAATTTAAAAAAAGAATTATTTTGAATTGACATTCATGTTCTCGCTCAAGCTTTGTTTTCCTAGGGTGTGTCCCTCTAAACTAGTTAAACACAGCACATACTAAACATTACTCTTTTTAGAGCACGATAATAAGCAGCACTAACCACATGGATGTTTCTTCAACACTTACTACATATCATGTTAGGTGGTAGATCCTGGGGTACAAAAAGATAATCTGTTCTGGATAGTTACATTGACATTGAGACTTAAATATTATAAGAAACAAAGCGAGGGTCCTCAGGTATAGATGGATAAGCTCTAAATAGCAGGGGTAGGCATGGGCTCGATGCTGAAAATTCTGTGCCATGACATAATATTAGCATTGACTCTCAAAGGTGAAGCACGGTAGTAGTGGGACAAAAAAAGAAGAGCAAATGCAGACTTGAATACATTGTGTAACTGCAGAGCACTAGGCATTTGCAGCTGGAGTTCTGGGGAGAGGAATTGTGCTGTTTTAAGGGAAAGGTCAAAGAGCTCATTCCTAAAGATGCAGTTTGCTACACTGAGGTGCTGGCATTTTATCCTAAAGGCCATGAAGAAACCCCTCTTTAAGATAATGATGCATAGGAGTTAAGACAATTAAGTCAGCCTTCCTCATACATGGCTAAGATTGAAAGAGTGAACTGGCAAGGGGACCCTAACTGCGGGAAAGAAATCCAATGTGAGCTTAGTATGTCAGAAATAGCAAAGCCCGGAAATGAGGCCCTCAACGAGTAGTTAGAATAAAAGGTTAGATTTGAAATAGAAAGGTAGATCTCAGAGGTGGGGAATGGTTTTACAAATGCATATCTGATTACCCTTGATTTAAGATTAGTTTAAGTTAAATTTTAGGAGAAACGCTAGGATAACATTTTAGGATAAAGACTGAAGTCCTTGTAGCCTAAAATGTCTTGCACGACCTGACCCTCAGTAACTACTCATCTTGCTCTCTGTGCTGCAAGGACATGGCTGTCAGAGGCTTCAGAATAAGGTGCAGCCCAGACTTTCCTCCTACTTTTATTCTCAGCTCAAAGGCAACATCCCTAGGCCTCCAGAGTGGTCCAGACAGGTCTGAGACCTTCTAGCCAGATATTGAAAAACATCCTTTAAAAGACTAATTGCAGTTTGTGCTAATGAATGTAAAGCAGCTGTGTGGTAATGGGATCAGTATCTGTGGCTCCTCCTGGCCTGGAAGCACCACACAGCTGGGGGCCACTTGTTTCTTATTCCTGTTGAATCCCACCCACTAGCACAGTTCTAGCGGCATGGGGGGACTTAGTGACCCTCGGAGTGAAGGAAGGGCCGGGAAGGAATTAGCAGAGTTGAGGGGAAGCTGTGTCTGCTTGGATGAGCAGAGATCTCTTTGGAAAACAGCTCCAGAATAACCTCTTCCTTAGGGGTATGCCGGTGTTAATGTCTTCCTGTCCTGCTTTATAGAGAAAATGTGGACGGTAGTATATTGAGGAAAGATCTTTATTAGGAAATTTTAGGATTAAACGGTCTTCTCTGTAGTCCTCTCGGGCATGAAGAATTAGTCCTTAGGATATTAAATGTGATAGTACTTTTATGCTCTACTTGGAGAGTTTGTACCTAATAATATAATTCTTTTTCCTTGGAGAATATTTTTGATTGAACTTTGTTCTTCCCATTTTTTTTTAGATCTTTAATAGAAAAAGTTCAGTGCAGTATTATATAATGCTTTCATGGAAGAGAGGAAAGAGTTTAATGACTGCGCTTACATAAAAGCAGGAATAATTTTCTTAATATTAGCCTTTGCCTAAATCTGAATAAAATAAAATTTGAATTCGAATTCAAGTACTTGTACATATTATTATGGAAAATCTACTTAAGGAGCATTAATGCTGAGTTCGGCATAGTGAATAATTTCACTAGTAATTTACGGAACATCTCTTACTAGATGACTTTGAAAATCTCTCGTGTGTGCAGGAGGTCGTTTGTGATGAGCTGATGGTAATGGCTTTCACGAGGCTGGAGTGGGGAGCAGGATGGTTTCTGTGCTGAGACTCTGAAAAGAAGGCTCCAGTTTCAGTTTACAGGTCAATTTCTGCCTGCACCCTTTTCTGTAGTCTGGATGGGCCTCCATTCTCAACTTCAGGGATGCAATATGTGTCCAAGGCCTAAGTGTAGGGGTGTGTTGCATCTTGTATTCACTGGTCACAGTAATTGATTGAGTGATGGACAAGTGACATACTCAGAGAGAATCAGGCATAATGCAGCTCTCCTTCAAAAGGGAAAAAATAAGAACCAAGATATATTATGTAAAGGTACAAATTTTCAATGATGAATGTCATCATATTGTATAACTAAAATGGACCAATAAACTTAATGAATTAAAAAGAATATTTTTAAGGACATTTCAAAGACTATTGAGACACAGTGAGTCCTCTAGTAGACTGCAGGAGGAAGGATATGAGGCTGTTGGTGTTGCAGGCATCGTGCCTCTATGAAAAGGGCATCCAGGTGAGGCCTGAACCCAGAGGAAGGGTGGTGCCGATGTCTACTAACCTCTGCACCAAACCACTTCGGAAACATTCCCTTGTCTTCTCCAGTTATATAATCATTGAATTCATTTTTATGGATTTATTTTTGAGTGATCCACTTGGAATCAGCCTTCTGTCACACATAATTGAGAGTGCTAATGTAGGTGCTTTCAAGAATTTGGAGAAAGAGCTGAATCTAAAACAGAATAGTCATCCATTCAGGAGACCTTTGATATTTGTAAAATGCTCCCTACACCTTCACCATTGTCAGGGGAAGAGCTCTGTAATTTTTAAGCTTCCTTGGGGATAATTTTCAAAACAAACAAAACCCCAAAAAACAAAACACAAAGGTTTCTGTCACCTCAGGAGATGCACTGGATTGTAGAACAAGAGTCAGTTTTAATTAAGGAATTCTCTGTTGACGTTCGTTCAGTGTGACCAGCTGTTTTGTTCTCTGATCTTAGCCTTGAATGGCAAAATTTGGCGTTGTGTTTGGACAAGTTCCAAGTTGCAGTGCCATGATTTGGTGTGGTTGCTCTGAAGAAGTCAACCCTAAAACCTAAGTATCAAGGAGAATTAGAAATAGTTCGATGTTTGCTTGTTTATACTCTTTCTGAAAACATAAGTAAAGCTTTGCCAAGATCAATATGCATAATGCTCACTCAAATCTATGATGAGAAATTACACTTTTAAATATGGCACACTGCACACCCTCTTGCTTTTGTGAGAAAACGAGTTTACGTTAGTAGGGTAAAGACTACCACGAGTTTAATCTAGGTAGGCACAGAGTAGCTAAGGGGATGTGCTTCCAAAGTAGAAGCAGTATGGAAGTATTTGCAGGAAAATGTGGGTTTCAATTGTCCTTTCAAAATGAAGAATACTCATGAATGGTTTGTGAACAGTCCACTCTGAATACAGCTGGATCTTTCTGAGTAGACCCACTCCTCTCCAGCAATTACCATGATGATGATCAGACTCCTACAGGAAGTCTGACCCAGTACGTGTCCCTGTCTGTTAGCAGAGAGGGCTTTGCCAAGACTCCATCACTTCTGAGGTCATTCTTACGCTCCGAACATCCGAGAGGCAAAGACTCTAGGGAGCCTGCCTTTGCATGCCAACATTTTGTTTCCATCTAGTAATAGGAAAGTTTACACAGGAGGGCAAAATCAAGGAATGACTGTGTTGCAAAAGTAAAAAATTGTAATGTTCCCAAGTGGCTGTTCCTCTGTAAGCACACTACAGCATCTATATTTTCACATGTCTAAACACAGCAGATACAAGGGACAAACTGTCCTCCACAGAATCCCTTGCATCAACTCACACCAAATTCACAGCCTCCATCCAGGATCTGTTCCAGGAGTCAGTGCTAATCTTACCTTTGCCCAGTGCCAAGGCAGTATTTATGCAGACTCTCTCCAGTGTATTATTTATTGACCAGCTCACAAGAAGGGGACAAGTGTGGGCATCATGAATCATCTAATTAAGAAAGTTATTGAATATTTTTCCCCTTGGTATATTTGTTTCACTTTTTTACATTTTCCCTTTATTTCTTATGTGTCACTAGAGGAAAAAAGATGAAATCGTGCACTCTCTCATTATTTCATAAAATTTTAAAAAATCTATTTTGGTGAAAACACGCTTTCTTTTCCAACCCGTGGTTTTAAAATTCAATGAAGCTCTCATCTCATGTTTTTCCAGAGTATAAATATTTAGACACCAATATTTTCTTTATTAGCAGTAATGAAAATACTGTCATTTATATTTTTTGTTTTATATATGAATACACTGTCAGAAGCCAGTTTGGTTATTTTCCACCACAGTCCTCCAAAATGAGTTAGCAAGAAGTCCTTATGCTGAGATGGCCATGTGAGGAATCATTCTTGTTATTTTTATTTTCATTTGAGGAACTGAATTATAAATTGGAGTTATATGTAGGGGTGTCATTTTTCTGCTATTTTTTAAAAAAGTCTTCTATTCAAGGAAATTTTGCTCAAAGACGAAATAAGTGCACTCCCATGTGTATTCAGGGCTTCTCATAAATGACTTTTTAGTTTGGAAGAAATTGTCTTGAGTAATGAAGTTGAATGGTCAAAAAATTTTAAATGAACTCTAATTTTTCAAAATGCAAATAAGCAAGAAGAGATACTATCATTAAACATTTGTACTGTCTTGTTTTCTGATGCATATGTAATCAAGTAAGCTTTTTAATCTTCTGTCATGCTTTTAGAGATTTGGAAAGGGTGTCTACAAAGATGCAGCTAACAGGGACATTGCATCCCTTGAGCACTGTGAGGATTCCTGTAGAGTAATGGCGGTGCCTAATGTATGTGTTTACAAACAAGGCATTCAAGTACAATGATGGAGTATTCTGTTTAATAATTTTAAACTCTATCATTTAAAATGAGGGGGCTACAAGGCACATGTCTACAGAAAAAATTTCTTAATATACTCCTGTCCTTCTAGTGATGGGGATAAAATGTGTTCCTGGAGGTATGAATGTATGTACATATGACTAATGTTACACATGCAGGTGTGGATTATGCTCTAGCAGTTCCCAAACTTTTAGAGCTCAAAACTTCATTTTGACAGTAGCAGAAATCTACATGTCCATTGTAAGGGAAGAAACAAGCCACATGGATTGATTTATGCTGTTAAGTAGATCTATTTTTCACTCATCACATTATCCACATACTTTTTGTAATATGTAGTACTGGGGGTTGAAGCTCAGATCTTTTTTTTTGTTTACTGAGCCCTTTTTCATTGTGAGACAGCGTCTTGCTAAGTCTCTAAGTTGTCCAGAGTTGTGATCCTCTTGCTTCAGCCTCCAGCATCCTAGGATTACAGAAGCGCCAAACCAAGCTGTTCCTCCTGCATTTCAGTAGCATCGCCGGCAGGTGTGTGAGGTGCCCTGCAGCCCAATTGTTTATTTGTAAGTGTGGGGTCCCCGTCCACTTAAGATGGCACTTGGTGACCACGGTCCAGAAATACCACCAAAAGGGGATATTTATGCAATTCTTTCTGACCGCCACTTTAAATGACTCCCAAGATATTTTGTAATGGAAAAAAAGTGTAATGTTCTAAAATAAATGTGGATTCTGTATTCTTTTATATTGCTAAGAATATATGGCTTACAATGTCAGTTACCTAGGAAATCTTGAGTTATTTTCCTGTCTGCACTGTGACTCTCCTAGAGTTTCATTAAAGGCCTGAGTAGTTTTTCTGTGAACTGACAATGACTGAATGCGAACAGATGGAGATGGGGAGATACGGCGGCAAGGAGGAAGGACAAGGAGACAGAAATGAGACCGAGCTAACACAGATGCTTTCTTTTTTTTTCCGGTTGATAGTCTTGCATTCATTGATACAGACTTCGCTGAAGCCTGGTCACCTTTCAAAGGCTGAACTGACAAAAATATCTAATCATGAATAGAAAAGAAATGATCCCTGCCCACCTGTATTCTCCAGCTCTTCCTCACTGTAAGGACCTATCTGACAGAGCTACTCGAGAAGAGAGGTTCGCCTAGTTCATGATTTTGGAGTATCTGACAGCCAGCGCTGTAATAAAGGCTCAGTGGGCACTGACCCTTGCTGACAGCACCTCGTGGGGTAAACAGGAATGGGGGAGCATCAGTGCTGCACCTTACTCCAGGTGCACAGTGAGACAGGAGGGCCAGACTCCCTTGTGTAACAACCCAGGGAGAGCAGCCCCCCAAGGACCTCCCATGAGGAGGCCCCACCTCCTAATCTTTCCACAGCTTCCCCAGGGCACCCACCCTTCAAATCACACAGCCTTGGTGAGGACATGGTTAAGCCAAGGCCAGGCCGTGGCACCAGCCAGACCATAGCCTCCTATCGTTACTTTGTGCATCCTCCATTGAGACCCTCCATGCAGATTTTCTTATTGTTCTTTGAACCAGCCTTTTCTCCTTTCAGGAGTCCAACTCAGATTAAAGTCTATACTTTCAATGGGCTTTAAGATAGGCACAGAATTATCCTATTATACTTACCCTGTACTCAGGAATCCCTACTTTACAGCTCAACAGGATTATACCTTCTTTTGCGCTCTTCTTCTCCCCTTCCTTCTGGGTGACATTTTGTAGACCCTTTCTCTCCATCTCTCATTTCAACCTCTCTTATTAAACTTTCCTCACAATTTCAGTCTCTGCTATAAAAAGACAGGGTCCAGCAGTGACATTTCTTAGAGCATCAGTCCCAAGATAAAGGAAGGACTTCTTTATTAATATAAGAGCAGAAATGAAGAAAAATTTAAGATTTATAATGGTAGAGTTGAGCAAGAAATCTTATGATCTCACTTGAAAAACATGATAAAAATAGCCAAATCTCTTACACAGCAAATAGGTGAAAAAGAAAGAAAACCTTATGTTAAGAATGAGAAGTATTAGACAATCACAGATTAAGAGGGAATAATTATAGGAGCACATGACACATAAATCTTGGCTAATAAGAATTACACATTGAGAATATGAATAAGTTTTCTATGAAAATCAGCTTACCAAGAAGAAACCCAGGATAGCCTCATGACCATCTTCCTCCATTAGGCTCAAACAACTTCAAAAGTATTATTTCAAAAGAAAGATGATTTCTATAGCATTTAATGAGTCCTTAGATAGAGAAGTAGTAGGAAGTTTTCGCACTTTTTGATCATGGTAATAAAACTCCAATATTAAAATATGACAAAAGCAGCATAACATATTAAACATGTGTCAGCCACACTGGGCATGGAGGGATGTGTTCAAAATCCCAACAGTGGGGCAGGAGAGTTGCAAATTTGATCCCAGCCTGGTCAATTTAGCAACTTAGCGAGCAAGACATTGTCTCAAAGTAAAAAGTCTAAAAAATGCTGGGGATATGTTCATCTCAGGGAGAGGGCCCTGGGTCCAAACCCTGATACCATTAACATAAAACTCTAGAGACCACTTTAATTTATGGAAACAGTTACAGGAACTCATTATTTTAAAAATAAATTAGATCAAGACTAATCTCCCCAAGGGACACAGGAAGCACAGTGTCTTTCACCCAGCACCTCACTTTTAGATCAAATAAAATATTTTAATATATAATTTTAATATACTCATCTTTCTACCAACATAGTCATAAAATATAGTTTGAAGAATATTATTTGAAGGAAAACATGCCTAAGGTCTACGAATATCATCACGGGTGAGCCTGGCTTTCTCAAATGGTGATTGCGGCAATATTTAGTCTTTACAGAAATGTGACAGAAATTTCTCTGTACCTTGTTTTTGTTAGGATATGAGCATCTGTTTGGAGATTTGCTTTCTTATTCATAAATTTACCATTTTCTCTACCTGGCTCATAATGTCTCTTTGAAGACTGACGTACTTTTTCTGAAGCACCAAGATTTACAGCAATAAGGCACAATATGATTCTGCTTTGTTACAGCCACCAGGGATGGGGATCAGACAGGCACCAAGTCCGCACAACAAGTGCTTGCGTGGTGTCTATGTCTCAGTCCTCTTCAGCCCCTAACAGGGAGGCCACCTCACCATTTGATGTTTGATCCAAGGCACTCATTCGCTGAGGGGTCCCATTCTCCTGGGCTGTTTTCACAAGTGGAGAAGAAATTCCTCTTCCTTTTCGCACCCTCCACAAGTCCTCACGGACAGTACCTTGTTGGTCTTTGATATTATCTAAACTCTTGCCGAAGGTGAGGGCTGCTGTTGATGGGCAATGAGAATGCCCACCCTGAAATTAAGGAAAGGCCTAGGCCCAAGACTACAGGGGAGAACCAAACCAGTTTTCTCCCCCTGCCCTCCAGACAGAGTCTTCAAATGTTACTAAGGCTGGACTCTAACTCATAAGCTCAAGCAATATTTTTGCCTCAGCCTCCCAAGTAGCTGTGACTACAGGTGTGTACCACGCACCAGCCCAAACCAGTGTGTGAAGGGTGAGTAAGATGCAGTCAGTATGTAAATCACTGACATAGCAGGTGAAGAGGCTGTGCTTGTGCAATAATTACAGTGTAAGATGCTAGAAAATGTGTCCTATGGTGAGAATAGTAATAACAGTACCTATCTCTTCAGGGTCATCATAGAAATTAAAAAAGAATGTACTCCAAGTCCTTAGTAGGAAGCCTGGTTTATGAAAGATGCTCAAGAAGGAAGGGCTCTGACTAATAATCAGTAGTATTGGCTTTAACTAATGTCTAATCAAAGTCACACTCATGTAGTTGCTCCCTAATTTATAACTTGATCTTATTTTTAAAACCTTGAATAGGCCTGGGACCACAGCCCAACCCCTCTGGGCCCAGCAGAGGAATGGTGAGAGGCGCAGTCCCTCCCTCTATCCCCCTACCCCCTACCAAGTGCCTCTGGCCTTCTGGTTGGGTTGGTACCTGGATTCATACCACAGAGGCTCAGGGGATCATGAAGGCCATTGTTCTGATCTCTAGCCTCAATTTTTATTTAATTCACACAGTTTAAAGGTGGTAGACTAATACATACCACAGATTGTCATTTTTCTAAGCTGTGCTTGATGTTATTGTGTTGCTGATTTTATTACTTGGGCTAAGGTGTTGTGATTGATTTAATCAGTTGTCCTTCCTGGTATAATGAAAATAAGATTGCATCAGAGTCATTAGAGACTCAAAACCTAAAGACAAGATATAACACGAAGATTGAAGCATTAATTCAGTAACTAAACCAAGAACAGGACCAACAACAAAAAGAGTAAAGAGAAGACATTCACACAAGGCACAAGCACAAACAAAGGCTGACTGTTCATCAAAGGCAAATTCTGAAGAAAATGAAGCGGAAAAGTCTGATAATCAACCAACTGGACAGTCTGAACTGTTAGCACAGGAAGTAACAAAACAGATAAATGAATCTCTAGAAAAATTCAAAACATAAATAATTTCCAGGATAAATACAGAGAAGGTGAGCAGAATGAAAGATATGATTAGAGACTCTAGAACAGAAACAGAAAAAAAAAAAACCACATGCACTCAGGACAGTGATAGAAGCCATGAATGCCCAACATAGGAGAGAAATGGAATCCACGAAACAGATTCAAACAGATATCCAAGAGATTAAAAACTCTATTGAATTTATACATAACAGAAAGAACCAGTGTGAACACAGGATAGCAGATATAGAAAAAGTGTTGGTTTGGTAGTGAGTGTTAGTGTTAATTTTAGGATTAGTGTTAAGAGTGATTTAGAAATGTAAGTACCTGTGTTAGTGCTCATGGCCGTGCCAGGGTTAGGATTAGGATTGGGATCAGTGTTAGACTTGGAATTTCTCTACCTGGGTACTGCAGTGTGGGTTTCATTGTTAGTATCAGTATCAGATATGGGATTATGGTTAGGACTAGTGTAGGATTTCAAGGACTGCTGTATTGGAATTTTGGAATCATGTTGATAGTTAGGGTTACAGTTAGAATATGTGAGCAGGATATGGATGGAATTTAAGTGCCTGAAAATTTGCGTGTGAGAATGAAGGTCAGGGTAATAACTTTTATGAGGTTGAGGTGTACTGTGGGTTTAAAAGTACTGGAGCATTTCAGTGTAGATATAAAACAAAGAGTTTGGCTTCAGTGTAGGATTAGCATTAGGTTAAGGGGCAGGAATAGATTCAACTTTTCACTACCTGTATATTGTGGTGTGGGTTTGATGGTGAATGTTAGTGTTACTTTTAGGATTATCGTTAAGAAGGAATTAGGAATATAATTACCTGTGTTATTACATGGGGAAGGGGTAGGGTTTGATGTCAGTGACAGACTTTTAATTTCACTACCTTGGAATTGGAGTGTGGGTTTCATAGTTAGGATCAGCATTAGATTTGGCCTTAGGGTTAGGAATCATGTAGGATTTCAAGGACTGCTGTATTAGAACTTGGGAATCATGTTCATGGTTAGAGTTAGGGTTAGGATTGGTGACACGGATACAAATGGAATTAAGGTACCTGATAATTGCATGTGAGAATGAAGTTTAGGGCAATGATTTTTGTGAGGCTGAGGTGTACTGTGGGTATCCAAGGACCTGAGCACTGCAGTGTAGATATAATGCATAGTGTTTGCCTTGAGTGTAGGGTCAGAGTTAGGTTTCTGGTAAGGAATAGAGTTGACATTTCACTACCTGTGTATTGTAGTGTGGGTTTGAAGGTGAGTGTTACTGGTGATTTTAGTATTATGGCTAGGAATGATTGAGGAATATCAGCACCTGTATTTTTGCTACTGGTATGGTTCAGGTTAGGGTTAGGGGTAATGTCAGTGACAGCCTCTAAATTTCTGTATCTGGGAATTGGAGTGTGGGTTTCATAGTTAATTACAGAATTAGATTTAGTCTTAGGTGTAGGAAAAGTGTAGGATTTCAAGGACCGCTCTACTGGATGTTAATAATCATGTTGACTGTTAGGGTTAGGGTTAGAATAGGTGAGCGGGATATGGATGGAATTTAAGTGCCTGAAAATTTGCATGGGAGAATAAAGTTTAGGACAATGATTTTTTTGAGGCTGAGGTGTACTGTGGGTTTCCCAGTACCGAGCATTGCAGAGTAGATATTACGCATAGTACTTGCCTTGAGTCTAGGATTAACCTTAGAGTTAGGGGTAGGAGTAGACTTGACATTTCACTACCTGTGTATTGTAGTGTGGTTTTGATGGTGAGTCTTAGTGTTAAATTTAAGATTAGGGTTAGGAATGATTTAGGAATATAAGTACCTATGTTAGCACTCCTGGTAGGTTTAGGTTTAGGGTTAGGGTTAGGGTTGTTTGTCAGTGATAGACTTCTAATTACTGTAACAAGGAATTGGAGTGTGTGTTTCATAGGATCAGCATTAGATTTGGCCTTAGGGTTAGGAATAGTGTAGGATTTCAAGGACCACTTTCTTGGAATTTGGGTATCATGTTCACTGTTAGGGTTAGGGTTAGCATTGGTGAGAGGGATAGGGATGGAATTCAAGTACCTGATAACTTGCTTATGAAAATGAATATTAGGGTAATGATTGTTATGAAGCTGAGGTGTACTGTCCATATTCAAGGACTTGAGCATTGCAGTGTCGATATAATTTGTAGTGTTTGGAGTTAGTATTGGCTTAGTGTTAGGTTTAGGCATAAGAATAGACTTGCTATTTCACTATCTGATTATTGTAGTGTGGTTGTGATGGTGAGTGTTAGTGTAAAATGTAAGATTAGGGTAAGGAATGATTTAGGAATGTAAGTACCTATGCTAATGCTCCTGGTAAATTTAGGGTTAGGGTTAAGGTTATTTTCAGTTATAGTCTTCTAATTTCTGTACCTGGGAATTGGAGTGTGGGTTTCATAGTTAGGATTAGCATTAACATTGTCCTTAGGGTTAGGAATAGTGTGCTATTTCAAGGACCGACGTATTGGACCTTGGGAATCATGTTCATGGTTAGGGTTAGTGTTACAATTCATGAGAGGGATAGGGATGGAATTCCAATACCTGATAATTTGCATGTGAGAATAAAGCTTAGGACAGTGATTTTTATGAGGGTGAGGTCTAATGTGTGTTTCCAAGGACCTGAAGATTGCAGTGTAGATATAATGCATGGTGTTTGCCTTGAGTGTAGGGTCAGCGTTAGACTTATGTTTAGGAATAGACTCAACATTTCACTATCTGTGTATTGTAGTGTGGGTTTGAAGGGGAGTGTTAGTGGTAATATTAGGATTATGGTTAGGAATGATTAAGGAATATAAGCACCTGTATTTTTGCTCCTTGTGTGATTAGGGTTAGGGTTAGGGCTGATGTCAGTGACAGCCTCTGAATTTCTGTATCTGGGATTGGAGTGTGGGTTTCATAGTTAATTACAGCACTAGATTTAGTCTTAGGTGTAGGAAAAGTGTAGGATTTCAAGGACCGCTGTACTGCATTTTGGGAATCAAGTTGATAGGGTTAGGGTTTGAATTGGTGAGAGAGATATGGACGTAATTCAAGTCCCTGATAATTTGCCTGTGAGAATGAAATTTAGGACAATGATTTTTTTATGTGGATGATGTGCACTGTGTGTTTCCAAGTGCCTGAGCTTTGCAGTATTGATGTAATGCATCATGTTTGGTTTAAGTATAGGTTTATTGTTAGATTTAAGGGTCAGAATAGACTCAACATTTTACTACCTGTTTATTCTATTGTTGGTTTGATGGTGAGTTTGAGTGTTAATTTTAGTATTAATGTTAGGAATGATTTATTAATGTAAGTACCTGGGTTATGTACTTATGTCATCTCCTCCTTATTGCTTTCTTTCTCATTTCCATTACCTTTTAACTGGTTATCAATTTCCTTACATTTCTGAAAACATTAGTGGCTCATTCAGTGAAATGTTGCCTTTGAGTGAAAGCTCTAACTGAATTGGGAATAGGTATATTAAGACTTTGTGTAAGTACCTGGAAGAAAATTTAACCAAAAGCTAAGTGTGAATTACTGATTTATGTAGTGTGTTGCTCACTGCATGACTGGCCACTTCTGTTGAAATCAGAGCAAGACTTCAGAGAAATGCTAGACAATACTCAGGGAAATTGGGGGATTGAGAATCAGATCTATTCAATTAAACCAGTCCTGTTAGACAAGAACAATTTGTCTTATCAAAAGGATTATATATTTATTTGCTTGAAACTTCAGGAAGTGAGGCACTGGGTACATGGAGAGAAGATTGCAAGAAAATTGTATTATTATTAGATTATTCGATTATTAGATTTAATGAGCTTAAGGAATGAATTAGTACAATCCAATCAAAGACAAAAACACTCACACTGCTGAGGGAATGAAACAGCCAATGGCTGGGCCCAGCAGCACAGCAGTAATACCTGTGGTCCCAACTGCAACAGCAGTCCCTGTAGCTCCATGTTCTGATCTTATGATGCCAGCCTTACTCCATGGAGACATTGTTCAGACGTCTGGAGGTCTATGTCCTGTGCACAGAACCGGTACTTTTATTTAAAATGGGAAAGATAGATCATCCTTGTGAAGTCTGTTAAAATATGCTAAAATCAGCACATCAGCAGAGCTCTAGGAGACCAGACAAACTTGCCTCACGCTGGGGTAGGGGTAGCAAATGCCTCTCTCTTAACTGAGCACTTAACTGAGCAGCCATGGATGGCTTTATTTGCTCATTTGGTTTTCACTGTGATGCCAATAAATACTGCAAACTGCCTTGGAAGCCTGAAGCCTTTTAGATTGGTTCTGTTTTCTTGATCTGTAAGGAACAGCAAATAAAACCAGACATCTCAAAAGTGTGCTTGTCTTTCCTCTTCAGAGTGTAGCCCAAGAGTGCTGCACACTCAGCTACGACTGTTCACTGGTCATTGTCTGCTGGAAATATCACAGATCTGCCAGAGAACTGCTTTAAAATGGCCACTGGAAAGGCTAGTCATATGTGTCAGAATGGATTTTAAAGCACAACTCAGGCCACCGGCTGAAACAACAACATTCTATGGCTGTGCTACTTGCACTCTGAGAGGGACGTTAGGGTCACCCAAATTGCCAAAAATAGACAGTTATAAGGGCCACTGGCTTTGTCCTCCTTCTTTCAAATGTCCACGTTTTCCTTTATTGTTTTCTACTCTAGTTTATTTAAGATAGATGTTTGTGCCCCTTCCTCCCCAGAGAACTGCTCCCCTATCCTCATTCTCAGGGTGGTTCTTTAGCATGCAAGCAGTCATCCATGGCCTGGAGCACTAAAAATAGTTTAGTTTAACATTGCTGCCAGAAAGAACCGAGGGCACACTCTGCAACCACTGTTTCCTTGAGCTTTTTGGGGAGTGCAGATCCACACTGTGTCCTTTCATGGCTATTTTATTTACCTATGTTTGTCTGTATAATTTTTAAAAATCACATATGTTCAGGGATTTGTGGGACAATTTTGGCACTACCGTCCCATGACCTAAACCCTTGTTTAAAGAAGATTTTGGCTCGTTGTTAGAGAAATACAATTTTTTCAAAGTTTTTAGACTTTAAAAACAAGTGACTTGATTTCTCCTTTGGAGATGCTGGGAATTAGGGTTCGACAAAATTTTTCTCCAACAGCCCAGGTAGTAAATATTTTTGTCTCTTGGAGCTACTTGACTCTGCTGTTGTAGCTTCAAAGCTGCCACATAAATAAATAGGAGTGACTACTTCCCAGCAATACTTTTTGGACACTGAAATATGAATTTCACATTATTTTTACATGTCACAAAATATTATTCTTCTTTTGATATTTTCCCACCATTAAAAGATCTAAAAACTATTTTTAGCTCTTAGTCATTACATAAATAGGCAGCAGGGCAGATCTAGTCCAGGGGCTATGGTTTGCTGACCCCTGCCGTGAATTTAAGGTTTCTCAATGCAACGAAGTCCGTGCTGTTCTGAACAGTATGGTAGTTCCGTAGCTGAGGGGAAAAGGTACTCTTTTGCTATGGAAAAGCTGTAAGATCTCAGCAAATTCCTGAGAAGGAACAGCTGAACACCAAGACACTACTTTCAATACCTTCAAGTTCTCTGGCCATCTGAATGCGGAATGTGCATTGCTTGATTTGTTAGGCAGTGCGTGTGGGTTATGACAAAGAGGTGTTTGGAATTAAACCTCCTGACGTTGTTAATTACACTGTTAATTTAGTAAAGAGAACAGTTTTTCTATCAATAAATTGGCAATTCTGCCTTCTTACATCCTCACTTCCAATGGTTTTGACATTAGGGGAACGTGGTCTTCCTTTTACTGAGGGCATTTTCTTCTGACTTAGCCATATAATGAAGCCATCAGCAGGGGAAAATTGCTCAATGTAAGATTAATAGTTTGGTTATAGTATGATTATTCTAGCTATATGCATTTTATTTGTAATTTTTCAGCTGGTCTCACTGTTAAAGGCCAGTTGGCATATTCCCCTATTTCAAAGGATTATAGGTTTGAAAATATTTCTAAACTGCCACGATATGGTTCAAAATAATCATGATTGTTATGCAAGTAAGGCCATTTGGAGAACACAGATTCCTTAAACTAAGGCAGTTCCTTACTAGGTGGTATTTACTTAACCTTATGTATTTACAGAACACAATATTCATCCTTCTCTGCTTGCAAGAAACAAAGAGATTGATGTCTGAGGTTGAACTAAACAGGGTTCAGTACACGTTTCCCAGTGACAGTTGCCATTGGGAGTCAGGTCTCATGTGCAATGTTTGGATTGGCTACATGTCTGTGGTTTCATTTGCTTTTAACACTGTATAAACCTTGCACATTTCTTTTCTTTTCTTTTTTTGAAGGGGGGCAGGTCCCAGGGATCAAACTCAGGACCTTGCACTTGGGAGATAGGCACCACTGAACTAAAGCCCTGGCCCAACTTTGTACATTTCTTTCCTCCTGGTTTCACCCTTTTTAAGCTCACAGGCTTTATATTTTTCTTAAAACCAAACTGAGAACCCAGAATGGCCAAGGCAGTCCTGACAAAAAAGAATGGACCTGGAGGCATCACAACACCTGAAATCAAGTTATGCTGTGAAGCAATAACAATAAACTCAACTTGGTCCTGGCATGAAGAAGACATGCAGACCAGTAGAATGTACAAAAAGGTAGACACAAACCTAGTCACTCACAGCCAACTTGTTTTTAACAAGGGGGTCAAAGCATACACTAGAGAAAAGATAGCTTCTTAGCAAAGGTGCTGGAGAATCTACACATCCACATGCAGAAGATTAAAACTAGATTCTTATCTCTCCTCCTGTACTCAAATCAAATAAAAATAGACCGAAGAGCTACATATGCAACCATAAACTTACACTACTGGAAGAAAACAGGGGAAATAGTTAAATCCATAAGTTCAGGAAAGATTTCCTGAATAGGACTCCAATGGCACAGGAAATAATAATAAGAATCAACAAATAGGACTACATCAAATTATAAAGATTCTGATCAACAGAGCAAGCAATCAACATAGTGAAGAGAAAACCTAAAGAATGGAAGAAAATCTTTGTTACCTATTCCTCTGATAAACAGAGGATTAATATCTAAATTATATAAAAATTTTTTAACAACATCAAAACAAAATAGCCCAAACAATAAATGAGCAAATAAATTGATTAAGAATTCTCAAAAGAAGAAATACAATGAATGGTCAAGAAATATATTTTTAAAAGTTCAATATCTTCTATCTATTAGGAAAATGCAAATTAGAAACCCATGGAGATTCTATCTCACTCCCATTAGAATGGCTATCATTAAGAATATCAAAAACCAGTGAATGTTAGTAAGGATGCTGGTGGTGGTAGGGAGAGGAGTCTTCCTACACTGCAGGTGGGAATATAAATTAGTACAAGCACTATGAAAAGCAGTATGAAGGTTCCTCAAAAAACTAAAAATAGATACTACCAATAGATATACCACTTGATCCAGCCCTACCACTCCTTGGTATATTTCTGAACGGGTTCAAGACAGCATATTATAGTGATATAAGTATGCTTGTTTGATCACTGGTGCACTTCACAATAGCTAGACTATGGACGTGTCTGGGGACCTATCAACAGGTGAATGGATAAAGAAATGTGGTATATGGATGCAATGAAGTACTGCTACTCAGTCCCAAGGGAAAACACAACTGAAGATCCAGTATGGCTGAACAGAGGAGGAAGCGTGACAGAGAGACTCAGAGCAGTTCAACTAAAAACACAGCAAATTAGAAGAAGGGGAGAACCATACACCCTGATTCAAAAAATTAATTTGAAAGAAGAGACTTGTAGATCAAACAAACATAAGCTAGCTGTTTAAAAGAGGCGCAGTGGTCTGACAGGACTGCCTACGGGGACTCAGCCCACACCCAACAGGGGAACTGCCATTTTGAGATGTTTCCAAATAGCTGGCAGGATCCAAGTAGGGGGGCAGAGTCAAGCTGTGCAGGATGGATTTGGGGTACATGGGCCTTCGCCTCATCATCCCATCTCCAAACGGAGGACGCTGCAGCTTGGCATCACTTTTCATTGTCACACACCAGGGGCAAGTGACCAAGGATCTGCTCCCTCTTCCAAACTGTCTGTTATTTCTCAGACTCTGAGTGAATAGGCAACCTAACCATTGCCCGTGTCAGAAGCCTTCAATATTGTACCTCAAGCAAACCTGAGCCACTGCTGGGAGCCTGCAGTTTATCTCAGGAAAACTGGTGCATTCATCTGGCACATAGAACTAATAGCAGTTCAGTTTTAGTCCATGCTCAGCACCCTGGGCTCACCTGAGGCTACACTGGGATCTCACTGCTCTGTTCTAATCATAGACCAGCCAGAGTCTCTGTCTGACACTCAATACCAATCCCTGGGCAACTGGGGCTTACATGGAAATGTTCCGAGCACCCTGGACACAGCAGAGTCTCCACTCTGCATTCAGCCAGACCCCGGATGCAGTCTCTGCCTGACACCACAGGTCAGTCCCCCTCCTGGTGGATCAGCAAGAGTCAAAGGCTGCCTGTTCTTCGCAGTACTCTAGACACCCATGAGACACCACCCAGTGCTCTACACCTCACTGGGCTTACAGAAATCTGTCCTTGTAAGTCCTGCACAGATTTGTTTCTCTTCTGAGCACCCACATGAGAGTCCACAGGAGCCTCCACATTTCAAGAGCCTGTCCCACAGCCACTTGAAACTACATCGGATGACCAGTGTTGATCCTCAGCCAGAAGAAATCTGTAACAGGAGCCTCAGAAACACCTTTCAGTCGGTCTGGTCACCATGCTTGAATGACTACCACAAACAAGGAGTGACAGAGAGGCCCACTTGACCTGAGTAAACTCCGCACGATCTCACAGAATGGAAAGAGAGGTGAAGAGGAATGACATAAGATTAAACTCAGCTGACCTAGAAGAAAACACTCTGGAAAGACATAGGATCCCCCCCCTTCTTCTTCTTCTCCATTAATGGTGCATGTTTTATTTTTCACTGTTTTTTGGTGAAGGCTTGAGTTTTGCCGTGCATTTCTTGTTCTCCCATTTTAACATGACTTTGATATATTGGTTGGAATAGGCCATTCTTTTACTCTCCCCCTCTCACCCCCTCTTCTTTTCTCACTTTCTCTCTTTCAACTTGTTCCCTCAGTGTTTTTTCTTATTTTATTTTCTTCTACTTTAATCTCCTCTCCCTATTATTTATTCCTTCTCCTGGGGGGCTGTCTCTGTTACTGTTATCCAATACCATTCATTTCCCTTCACTCCTGAACAGGACCTCCTATACCACCTTTACATTCTTCACATTTACCACTGCTTATTTTCCATAATCTATTTCTTTTGCTATTTTTTCTCCATACAACCACACCCATACCACCTACCCTTATGAATCTGTAGGTAATTTATGTCTTACTATGGCTGAATACTGCTGAAAGGGGGAAAATTGCTCCAGTGAGGGGATATTATATATATTATAATGTATATATATATAGATATATATACCTACATACATATATATATGTGTGTGTGTATGTATATATATGTATATCTATATGAATCTAATATATAATATATTTACTATGTATATATTCACTATATATATGAATCTGTGCATATATAATTTTCTTATTTATCTTAGATCTTGTTGTATAACTGAAAATTCTATACCTAGGCTTAAAGGTGACAAAGTATTAGTTATTACAGTGTGTCATTTTCCAGTTTGTGTTTAATGCTGTAGTTATGACTGGCTGTACTAAGGTAGCCAAGGTAACATTGCTATTGTAATCAATTGATCTTCCTTGTACACTAATACCTAGATTTTCTGGTGGCCATAAGTAATACTACAGCCCAGTACCAAGAACTGGATGCTAGGCCAAAGGGGCTGCAATCTTTCATCCTTAATAAACAGAAAAAGTAGGGTCCTGGGACAGACTCAAAGGACACAATCCAGCTATGCCTAGAAGACCGCTCTGAAAAGTAGTCCTTACCTAAAGTGGTCTTGATACTAGTGATAAAACTATGACTATAAGTAACTTTTAAGCCTCAACACAGGAAACAAATAAACAAAACAAAAAAAAATAGAAAATGAGAAAACACAGAAGCAAGATGCAATCCAACAAACCCAGTTCACCCAAAGCAAGTCCAGAGGGCATTGAGGTGAAATAAATCAAAAGTCTCCCAACTGAGTGTTATGAAATAGTAGCAGCAGAAGTAACAAAGCAGATAGACAAATCCTTAGATAAAAATAAAACAATCACAGGTAACTAAAAAGGTGCTAACTATAATGAAGGAAATGTTAGTGAATCTATAGAGTAGATACAGATTTAAAAAATAAAAGTCTAGAAAAACTCTGAACTAGGAAAATTAGATGCTCTAAAGCATATCCAAAAAATATCGATGAGGTCAAAAATTCTATTTAAAGCACATGCAGCAGAATAAACCAAGGAGAAGATAGACTATAAGATGTAGAAGACAGGGTTTTGGCTGGAAATTATTGAAAAAAAGTCGCAAAGAAGAATACTATAAAGATTAACTGGAATCAGTGAAAAATCAGAAGACAACCCTAAGTACATAAAAAGCCTGTAATAGGAGAAGAAATAGCAGAAAACTTCCCAAGCATGGGGAAAGAATCAGACAGGTAAGTGACACATACAGGACCCCAATTAGCCATAAGCAGAAAATTCGACACCAAGGCTTGTAATAGTCAAGATGCCAGAAGTACAAAACAAGAACAGAATAGTAAAAGCTGTTATAGACAAATCAACTCTAGGAAAACCTATCAGAATCACAGCAAACTCCCCAAATCGTTAAGTTAAGGAGAGGTTGGAGTGAAGTATTTCAAGCCCTAAAAGAAAACAACCTTCAACCCAGACTGCTTTATCCTGCAAAATTATCTTTCAAAATTGATGGAGACATAAAATATTTTCATGTGAAAAAACACCGGAAGAAATCCATGGCCACCAAATCAGCACTCCAAAAAGTTCTGAAGGATATTCTAGAAAGAGTTAACAAAGACACCGATTTTAATAATCCCAATAGAATGAATCCACCAATCCAACAGTCAAGGAAAACATCTAAGTAGAAGGGAAAGAACGGGAACCAACAACAGGAAAATAATATAATAACAAGGATAAGTCAATACCTATCAGAACCATCAGTATGAATGGTCTCACCTCACCAGTCAAAAGAAACAGATTGGTAGAACGAATCAAAAAGCAAGATCCAAAAATATGTTGTGTATAAAAAGCTCATTTAACTCCAAAAGAAATTCACAGACTGAAAGTAAAAGGATGGAAAACAACACCCCATGTAATAGGAACCTGGAAAATAGAAGTAGCTATGCTAACAAATACTGGCACACCCAAATATATAAAACAAACATGAATGGACATGAAAAACCAGATAATGCTAATGAAATTGTAATGGGAGACCTTAACACCCCACTGTCACAAATATGCAGATTAGCTAGATGAAAAATCAACAAAGAAATCTCAGAGCCGAACCAGACCTATGAGCAAATAGTTGACATCTGCAGTGTTCTACTCCACAACAACAAAATATACATTCTTCTCAGAAACACATGCAACTTTCTCTAAAATAGACCACATATTAGCTTATAGACCATGCTCAAGTAAATGCAGAGGAACTGAAATTATTCCACACATATTATCAAGTCATAGTGCAATGAAATTAAAAATAAATGGTAAAAGAAACCACAAGAACTATATAAATAAATGGAATTAATTAATACCCTCTTGAACAAGCAATGAGTGAACTAAAGAAGAAATCAGACAGGTTCTAAAATAGGGTGATAATGCCAGTACTACATACTGGAACTTGTGGGATACAATGAAAGCAGTCCTATGAGGAAAGTGTATACCAGTGAATTCTCACATTAAAAAATTGAGCAAGTTAATATAAATAACCTAATGTTGAACCTGGACAAATAAGAAGTAAAACCCAAAGCTCATACCAGGAAGAAAATTATAAAGATGAGAATAGAAATTAATGGGATTGAGAGTAAGCAAACAATACAAAGGATCAACAAATCAAAGAGTTGTTTTTTTTAAAAAAGAGTAAATACAATAAACAAAGCCTTACCAAACCTTATCAAAAGTAGGAAACTAGACTCAATTACACACAATTGGAATTGAAGGGGAGAAATCACAACAGATCCTGTAGAAATTCAGGAGATTAGAGTACCTCCTTTGAAAACCTGTACTCAAAGAAGGTAGATACTTCCAAAGAAAAGGGTAGATTCCTAGATTCATATTAATTACCAAAACTGAATTAAGAAAATATAAAAATTCTAAACAATCCAACATCTTCAATGAAATTGAAGTAATAAAAAACTACCAACAAAGAAAAGCCAAGGTCCTGATGAATTCATTGATGAATTCTACAAGAACTTTAAGGATCTAATGCCACTACTCCTCAAACTCTTTAATGAAATTGAAAGTGAAGCAATACTCCCAAAGTAATTCCTAGAAGCAAGCATTACCCTAGTACCAAAACCAGGCAGAGAAGGACACAACCAAAAAGGAAAACTACAGACCAATCTCTTTAATGAACATAGATGTAAAAATCCTTAAAAAGACATTGCCAGATAGAATGCAGCAAATAGCAAAAAAAAAAAAAAAAAAAAAAAAAAAAA
>NW_022900939.1:39412884-39481119 GCF_012274545.1 Fukomys damarensis
AAAAAAAAAAAAAAAAAAAAAAAAAAAAAAAAAATTACACACCATGACCGAGCAGTACTCATCCCAGGGATGCAAGGATGATTTAACATATGCAAGTCAATAAATATAAAGAACCACATTAACAGAACCAAGGACAAAAACCACATAATTATCTCAATAGATGCAGAAAAACTATTGCCAAAATCTAACACCTTTTCATGACAAAAACCATACCAAAAATGCTGGCAAGGATATGGGAAGAAAAGAACACTTCTCCACTGTTGATGGGAATGTAAATTTGGATGACCACTACGGAAATCAATATGGCAATTCCTTAAAAAAGCCTAGAGGTTCCATTTGACCCATCTATTCCTCTTGGAGTTATCTTCCCAAAAGAGATAAAAGATTGTACCACAGAGATGCATATATACACATGTTTATAGCAGCACAATCTGTAATAGCTAAGTCTTAGAAACATCCCATGTACTCATCAACAAATGAATGGACAAAAATATGTGATTTTATATACTATGGAGTACTACTCTCCATGAAGAGGAATAAAGGAAGACATTTTTAGGTAAATGAGTACAAACTGAAAACGTAATTTTAAGTGAAATACATTGGGCACACATTGTTTAATTATTGCATTGTTTCTCTTATGTGAGAAACCCAGAGGAGAAATAAGGACCAAAATTCAGGATAGATATTGGGGAGTAGGAAGAAAATCTTCAAACGGAAAACTAAACAAGGGAGCCTCGGAGGAAGAAAGGAAAGAAAGGAATAGGGATTTAAAAAAAGAATGGAAATAAAACAAAGAAACAATGTTTTGTAAATGGAAAATGGAAGAAGAATTGAAGGGAAGGGAAGGGAATAGGGAGAGAATGAGAACTGAGCTGGAGACGCGCACACCTGAAGCCAGACTTTTACTAGGGGTAGGATGTGTCGGACCAGGTGCCAGGCTGTCTCAGACAATGGCAAGAGCAGCGGGGAGGGGCTGGCTGGGGAGGTTTATATGGGCAAGGGGTCACAGGGGAACGTGGTGGAGGTAGATGTCTGTCTGCAGCCAGAGGTGAGGTTTAAATCCATTAGCAGGCTTGGAGTTCCCAGTGGGAAGGACTAGAGGTGGGAGAGCTTGGGGTGGGAAATGTGGGTCATTGTTTCCCGGAGCGAATTATTATCTGCTGGGAAGAGCCATTGAGGATGTGGGGTGAGGGCCATTTTCTACAGCAGAGAACTCTGTCAAATAAGAAAAATAAAGAAGCAAGATGTATGACACACAGGTAGAAACTCCCTGCGATGAATGTGATCATTGTGTATGTCAAGAATGTATCGATAAAATTGATGATTTTTATATTTCCAAATTGAATTAGAAAAACAAAACTTTTGAAACGTGTATGCACATTTAGGAGGAAATGAAGGAAAAAGGGGATGACAGCCAATATTCAACAGCAAGTCTTTCTGGTTCTGTAACGCAGATCTTGCTAGTCAAATCCCAAGTTTCCAAGTTTATTTAAAAAATTTTTTCTGTACATTTCCCCATTTGAACAAGAACAACATTAAATAAGTTAAAAAATATATGGTCTAGGAAATTCTTTATATTTATTCCTGGCAGAAATATCTCACCTCTAACACTGATGTGCCAGTATAATGAAAGGCTCTCTCTGCATTGCATTTAATCATGTAACATATGTGTATCATTTGGACATGAAGTATTAAAGTAAGGCTACTGCTTAATGTACCAAAATCCTGGTTAACAATACAATTTAAGAACTGCCTTCCAGAGAAGAAAAAAAAATAATTTCATGTTTAGAAGGCATGTATTTTGTTACATTTATGTATCTTGCACAAAAATATTGACCAGATGATTATGCTTTTTCACACTTCATGTTCACTGAGTTTATACCACAGTTTTAATACAACAACATATCTTTGAAAAGCCACTCTACGGTCATTATGGCCAGGCTTATTAAAATGCAGAGGTAAAGATTCCACTTGTATAGAAACTTAGAAAATAATGCTTGAAAAAAGCAAAGATATTCCATCAAGCTGAATATTTTTACTATACTAAAATATATAAAAACATTTCTTGAATTAGTTTTATAGTCAATTTTGATGTAGTGTCAATTAGCGGTGATAAATTTTGAGAGGTATTCACTTAAGAAATATCACACTTAAGATTACAGTATCAGGTAAACATTTAATACACAATGCCAAGGTAGTTTCCTTTTTTAATTTTTGTACCAAAAGGTCATACATTTAATGCTGACATTTCTCCTCATCTGTGTGCCTAAGACCAATAAAGTATTCTGCATTAAAATTTAAATCTTGAGATAGTAGTAAAGCGTTGGAAAAAAAATTATAAAGCAGCTCATATACATTAAACCCAGATTTTACATTTTCATTTGTCAGACTGGAAAGTAAAAAGTAAGCTTGAATATCAACTTGAAAAAGATTATTCTCTCTCAAGAAAAAGTATAAACAATCTGAAAATGATGAACTAGTATGAATGAAACAAATGTACATAGGTAAGTCACATTTAATGGCTGCTAAACATACTATTCCCTCCTGGAAATTACAGAACCATCTACATGTGAAACTAAGTCATCTTCATTTTCATTATAATGTTCATCACTGACAAACTTCATTGCCATTTTCAGATCTTTGTAATAACCCATTGGTCTTTCAGATCTATTGAGATTTTCTATATTGTTCCATTGAGCTTTTCATGCTCTTCTATATAGTCTTTTCTTATTAGATTGTTCACTGGGTTTTTGTTTTCTTACACTGTCTGGGTAAGAATCCAGCTCATCTTGTCAGAGAGCATCTATTGGAGATTCTTTTTGCATATCTGATGGTGGAATGTAGCGCTTGGCAAAGTCGGCTCCACGAAATGTCCATCTTCTCCTATAGCATCCAGCCAAAACACGTACAAGTACTATGAAGAGAGCCGCACCCGCTACACTAGCAATGTCAGTGCCAATTGTATCATCTTTAATTATTTTCAAAGTTGACAATGGAAAGGGCAATTTTTAGGTTCTGTTGCTAGATCCTTGATGTCAGCAGTGGATACCAGTGAACTGTAGGCTGAAGAGTGGTAGCAATAGGAGGATCAGAAACGTAGATAACCTTCTGATCACTTCTTTGACCAAGGGAATTTGTCACTTTATAGATATAATCACCAGAATAATTGATGTCAGTGGATGGACAAAATGAAGGGTATTGTCCGAAGCCAGTGAACCGTCAGGCCACTGCCCACCCAATCTGCTCCACACAGATGCAATGGGTGATGGATTTGCATCAGCATTACACTTGAGATTAACACCTTTTCTTCCTACAAACCAGTTTCCATCACACCCTGTTCCTGAAACTTCAGGGGCACACTGTATATCTCACACGAAAGACTATCAGATGTGCTTTTCCAAGACTGGATGCTTTAGAAAACAAGGGATGCCCCTTCCTCTAGCAAATAGGGTTGGAAACAGTTTATACCAACTGGCAATCGTCGCTGTTTCATTTGGAAAAGAAACTGTTGAGGATTCCTCTTCACCAAGATCACCTTCCCGGTCAGTCTGTGTACCTGGTTTTCCACTGGCTGCTGTGCAAATGGCTGCTATTGTTCCTCGTCCTCTATCAATTAAAGAATCTTGCCCTTTCATCAGGTGCTCAGTGGGTTCAACTAACACAGTTACGGTTGTACAGGACTGGGCATTTCCAAGTGGGAAAGTAACAACTCCCAGGCCCTTTCGCCACTGCCTGAGCTGAATTGAAGCTAGAGCCTCGGGCCACAGCTGCTGCCACCCCCTCACCCCAAAACTCCACCAATACAATGAATTTTTAAAAAGAAAAGAAAACTAGAACCCTATCTTTTGCAGAAAAAAATGGAAAAACTGGAGATTATCACGTTAAGCAAAATAGCCAGCGTCGGAAGGTTGAATACTGCGTTTGCTCTTATATAAGTAATCTACAAATAAATTCAAAATAATACCAATTTTGATTGTAGTTTCTTTTGCTCCCAACATTCAGCATTCACTAAAAAGGTCAAGCATTTGAATCAGTTTGGTTGCTCAGTGTCTCACTAATTTGGTTTCCCAGTTAATCATTTTTCATTTCACTATATCTCTTCCTTATCACTCTTTCACAATGGTTCATCAGTAGCCTTCTCACTGCCTCTGTGTCTCTGATCCACAATATGGCCTCACTTCTACCTGCTATGTCCTTCCCTTTCCTAGCTGCCTGCCAAAGCGCTATTCATCATTCACGGCCAGGGATTCTTAAAAACCATATTATGGCCTTTCCCCCCTCTGACGACTGTGGTTTTTTAGATTGCTTAGAAGAGAGTTGTTTATACATGTGAGTCTCCTTTTTCTTCCAGGCCATAAGCACATGGATGAGAAATACCTACATAGTATGATGTTTTGCAGACCTTAGATCAAAGAGCTGTGATTTCCAGAGAGAAAAAGGCCCTTTCATTTTGGAATCCACCTTCATCACTGAAGGATAAATGTCTTCACTGAAGACCATGCGTTCATAGAGAGCGGAGAGAGGAGAAACACATGACACTTTTTCAGTTGCCTTAGTTTAACCAAGAATCTTGATGGGACCAGAAAACTTATAATTTCAGGACTATTTTGTTATATACAAAAGCTAGCAGTTAGAAATCTCTTTTGCTTCAGATTTTTTTTTTCACAGATAAAAGATTGGTGTCTACTGTGTTTATGTACAGGGGGTGGAGAGGCTGAGTTGCTTTGCTTTGGCTCTGCACAGCTAATGGAAAGCCCACAGCTGAAATGGAGACTGGAATGCTTCTCTGGCTAGCAGAAAAACATTTTCATCAAAGAGAAAAGAATGGCATTGGAGAGAAGCTGTTTTTGAGGGAGCTAACTTTGAGCTGCCGGAAAGATAGATGGGAGAGAGCATTTCAGTCTTCAGAGCTCCCCAGCTCTGACAACACAAAGACAGCAGGTGTGAATCCTTCCAGCGACCTCATTTGGTGTTTAGAGTGGTGCTGTCAAATGGTCAGTCAACAACATCCGTAGGTCTGTGTGAAGGTGGATAGACAAAAATAATGGAAAAGTGAGAGCTGGGCAGAACAATCAGACGGAAGATGTGAAATACGGACTGCAGCTGACTCATTAACATGAACCCAGCCTCATCTTGGAGGCTATAACCATTAAGTATTGGGCCCTCTGAAGACACTGACATGGTGCTACCATAAATTGAATTTATTTAAGTTTGGGAATTACAAATTGATCTGAAATCATCTTGTGGCCATAGATCAGAAAACACAGTTATTTAATGGTTTGATTTAATAAAATTTTGTCAAATTTAATTAGAATTCTGGGCAACCCAGATTCTCACTTCAGTGTAATTGTTTCATGTAGGAAGTTTCCATCTACCATCCTAGGAGGACTGTTGAGATGACATCCATTAGATTTAAGGACTTCTTTAGCCTAACACAGAAATACATATAGCATTCAAGATCGTACATTTGGGGAATTTTGACATCTGAAAAGTAGATATTATATCTTCTTATTCATTTCAGTTTTCACCAAGTGTTCTTAGTACCAGGAAGAGAAGCCCTGTGGTAACTTCCGGGAGTACAATCAAGCTTGTGTGTGCTTGAGCCTGGGAGTAAGTACTTGTCTGTCTGCACAGCCTGCCTTCAAGTGCTACATCACTCCAAGTCTATTATTCTGAGGAAAAAGGAACCTGTTTAGCTCCAGCACTTAGGCTAGACAGGGTGGGCAGCAGGGTATATCTTTCCACCACATCCACACTCTAGAGTTGCCAGGAACTCATTAGCATCCTCACCTGCAACTCCGTGTTTAATTTTTCAAATGTTGGTTCCCTAGATACATTAAAATACCACCTCAATTGCAATTATTTAAAAATTCTCCCTTTTATCCTTCTCACTGAGGGAAATATGTTATGCAGGACCTGTTTTATATGAGAAGAGACAATTATGTAATATATAGCTAATTTTCAAGGATGCTAGATGAGTTTTCATTTCTGTTTCCTTGCCACTGGGTGTCTAATGACAACATGAAGTCTATCAGGCAGACCTCTTAACCTGCACCAATATGCTTTGGATTTAAATTTTAATTAGACTCAGGGTAAGCTCTGTACATCTCTCCCCTCTGGTTATCTTTTCTGGTTTTTATTTTAACCAGAAATATCATATACTTCTTTTCATTTTAACAGAATATTCTCATCCCATGGTTATTCTCTTCACCTTGGAAGGACAGACTTTTACTCCATTTACATCTATTCTCATGAGTATTTAAAAAGAGAGTAGTTTGGGAGAATGAAAGAAAAGCAGCATAAAAAGCAATGCTAAATTTTATGGATTTCCAGGTATTTTCCCGAATGTTGATAATAGCAGTTTTGGTTCAGGGTTAAGCAAAAAGAGATACAACTGCATATTCCCAGGTAGGCTACTCAATAAGTGTTGTTTCTCAGCACAGTTAAGTCCACTTCAGTGGTCCTGCAGGGCATCTGCATTACCTTCTGCAGCAGGGCCTGTGCAATGGGTGGCAGTTGGTGGTGGCTGCTATCCTGCAGACGTGGGGCCATCATACTGAAATCACACCCCTGGGCTCCTTCTCCTCCTGGCTTGGCCACATTTTTTTGGGTGAGGTCACTCAGTAAACAGGTTCACTGGTAGAGTTTGGATACAACCACCTTCTGAGCGCTGGTCTGGATGACAGGCTGTGGTGAGCACAGTGGCATTTTCAGTGCAGGTCACTTTGTCCCTGAGTCTGAAGCTGCCTTCAGAAATGCTGTGTTTCCACAGAATGCTGATACACATGGATGGAGACAGTTGGCAGCAGATAATTTGAGTTCCTCCCTTGGGAGCAGGATTCGTGGGGAACAGGGGAAGAGGGACTTCAAAGCGTCTGTGGTTGTCTCATGGCACCCCAGAACTACACTTGGCCTCCATCAACAGCTTCCCAGGACCCAGGGTTGTAGAGCTTCTCAGCCATCCTTGGCTTGGCTCCCACAAGTCAGTTCAAAAGTACTGTCATGACTGAGGCCAGCACTACCCAAAGACAATGACGAAAGGTGAAGAAGACAAGTGGAGTTTCCTCTTTGTCTGCCATGGGTCCATATACAGGCTTCTAAGTAGAAGCATTCGTATCGGCAAACATATTCCCAAATGGTCTGTACTAAGATTGTAATTCCAGATGTAGGAGTAAAACCACAAAAAAACATTTTGAGAGAGAGGATATTTAATTGTGTAAATGATGGAGGGTGAATATGCTGATGTCCAGGCCATAAATGGGAGAGGGGAGAGGGAAAGAGTGGAAACAAAGCATCTCATTGGTAACAGTGAGGTAGGGGGAACTAATTTGAATTGGAGGAAAGAGAAAAGCTCTTTGGAAATGAAGGAAAGTGTAAATTAAATTATTCAAAACCATAACTGGGTGAGAAAGAGATCATCATACTTAACCAAATGTGTGAACCAAACAATAAGCTATTACTGTTGAATGGCATCGGGGACCAGTGTTCACCACAGCTTCATCCCGTCTGCTGGATATTGGTTCAGGCAGTGCTGTGAGATGTTTTGGAGATTTGAGCTGCCTGTTTATTTATAAATCCCCCGGGTTAGGATTGTGCTGCCAATGTCCCAGATACTGACAGCTAGTTTCTTGAGGGAGGGTCATGCTTCTGAAAAAAATCCAGATTTTCATGTCACCATCCTACCACAGGTTTGCATTTGATAGTTATCAGCTAGCTACAAAGGACACATTGCTGGAACTGTATTATTATTTTCATGGGAAAACTCCCAAGGTTTAGTGGACTATTCTAGAGAGGAGAAAATAATATCTCTAATTTAGATAAGCTTAACTTGCAATATAAACATAATGCTTTTGTAGTTATAGGACTATTCTAGCAGAAAAGAGAGGAAAAAATAATATCTCTAATTTAGATAAGCTTAACTTGCAATATAAACATAATGCTTTTGTAGTTATAAGTTGGGAGCATGTGATAAGAATTGATTTCATGGTTTTCCATGGGGTTCAAAATAGAAAAAGAAACATGTACATTCATTACGATAATTATCTGGTGGTGCTGGTGATGATGTTTATTTAGTTGATGAAAATAGTCCAAGACCTGCAAATATAAGAGTCAGAATTCTAGAAGATAAGAGCAAAAGAGAACTTGGAGAGGCTCTAACCCTGTTGAAGCCCTGGGTAGTCACTGGCACCCAAGTCCACACAGCCAGCTGATAAACAGCATGGACTCCTGCAAGGGTAGGACTGGGAAATGTAAAGTATGCGGAGTATGAATTAGCAATTATTCTTCCTTTTTGCTGAGTGCATCTAAACTGAGAAAAGGTGGTGAGGAAGCATTATAATGAAATAATTAAGGAAATGCTCTGTGCACACTGTTAGCTCTATTATTGTCACCTATGTGTGGTTTGGTGTGAGAAAAGGTTGAAACATCTGTGAATTTTAACTCCCTATTTGCAAAAGATTAGTAGTTAAATATACAACTACTTGGTGAATATTGTGTTTCTCAAAGATGGTAGTAACTGTTTCTCGTCCCACAGGCTTTCACAAAGTGACCTCCCAGAGTTGGAAACTCCATCCCGCCTTTCCCTGGTTCTTACGCTCAACCCCTCCTGCCACCTGCTTATACCTGAGTGGTCCTTATGGACTCTGCTGTGGAAGGCATTCTATGTAACATCTGAGGCTAGATCATGGGTGACAATGCTGCTCCCACCTCTGTTTTGGTACACTTTTCTGAGCAACAAGTCACCATGCTGTGAGGGGTCGCCCAGGAAAGCTAGGGAAGACCCTGACAGCTCTCTTAGCCCTGGTGGAGGTCCTGTTGAAGAGCAACAAGTGGGAGAAAACCATTAAGATGACTCCAGCAGCCTCCATCATCTCATCCGACCCCAGCTGCATGAGGGCCCCAGCAGGAGCCCTGGAATTCAGCCCCAGGTTCCCTGACAAATAGTAACAAAATAAAAACAAACGGTTGCTGTTACATTACATTACTGAGGACAACTGGTTTGTTATGAGGCAATGGACCAAGAATATGCTACCAAACACAAAAAAACAAAGTTATTGTTATCCCTTGAAAAGTAAAATAAAACTGGAATCAAACTCACATTCTACCACTCAGATGCAAACTGATTTCAAGGAAAATGTAAAAGTAAAGCTCCTAAATTTCTAGAAAAATCCATAGCTAAGAGAACAATAATGAGGGTCAACAACCTTATGTACAGTTGAACTGAGGAATTATGTAAACTTAAGCATTATTGCACACACATTTTTGTATTTGCTCAAAAAAAATAGGCAAGGTGACCTTCTGCAGCGTTTCTACCTCTAACTTCTGTCATTCTGTCTTCATCGTGTGGGTGTGCAGTTTGCTGAAAAAGCCAGATTTTAGAACAGCTTTCTCTCGGAAATGATGTTTTTAAAGTTAAGAAAAAAAACTCTTGCCACACTGTAGAAATGGCAGCTATAAAAATAGATATAAAAATAAATTGAAAATTCATAACAATTGTGCTGCAAAAGATGCATTGCGACTGAATTATAAAGTAAAATGAACAAAGTGGGCTTTTGATTAAATGAGTAAGCCAAAGTATTTACAGTATGAGAATATGTTGAAGAAAACGCTATGTGTGCAATAGTAGGATTGAGCTAGCATACAATAAAAATTTCAGAAAGTATGATTTTATAGTATAAGTTCGGGGTCAGAGAGCTGGGTTAATTCTTAACTCTAATTGGAAAAAAATGTACTTACATCTGTGTTTAGAAAATGCAGAAAAAATGGGAACTGCAACACAGTAAAGAAGTTGTGTACTGGTGGAAAGATGCTAAGGTAGAAAACCCAGAGATGTGGATGGGTTGTGTAAGATAGAAGTTCACTCCTTCCTTCTCCCTGCATTCCGCCCCCGCCATGCTGACACAGATCAACACCATCCGTTTTTAAAGAGCAAAAGTGACTCCAAGTTCCTCACTTACATCTGCACAGATGGCAACAACAATTCACCAGTTTCATAACAACTCATCAGCACTTCTAAGGAAAGGTTGGAGACCTCTCTTGGATTGAAGTTTTAATAAGGCGAAGGGTTTTGTTGAAGTTCTTCTTCTGAGAAGTATTTTTGTGCCTGTAGTGTCTGCTCAGCATGAAGAAGGATACAGACATCTAGAGCCCCTGAGTCCCTAGACCCAGCAGAGGAGATGTTGTAAAGTAGTAATGAATACTAAGTCCCAGAAAAGCCCAAGCAATGTTAATGGGAATAATGGAGTGAATTTGAAGTTCGAAATACTGGCGAGGATTGCCAGATTAACTAATCTCTTATTCTTCACCTGTTGTATAGAGGGTGCTCAAGAAATGTATAGAGAAAAACCAAGGAGGCAAAGCAAAACATCTTAAAAATCTGCTTAAAACTGATAGGTGTAAAAAAAAAAAAAAAAAACACTGAGTAAAAAAAAAAAAAAAAAACACTGGAGGTGTAAACTGGTACTGAGGGAGGCTGAGGCAGAATTGAAAGTTTGAGTCTTGCCAGGAAACTTATTGATACCTTGTCTCAAAATAAAAATTAAGAAGGGCTGGGGATGTAGCTTTGTGGAAGAGTGCCCCTGGATTCCAATCCCAAGGTAGGAAGGAAGGAAGGAAGGAAGGAAAAAAGGGAAGGAGGAAAGGAGAGAGAGAGAGAGAGAGAGAGGGCCCACTTGATAACAGTTTATCCTAGCTAGAGACAATTGCACAAGGTTAGATGTCAGGGAAATCACTTCGAGGTTCCTGGAAAGGGGAGAGACCATGCATTTGTTTTCTGAGACAGAAAAATGAGCATAAATAAAGCTGCCTGCCTCTCAAGAGAGAGTCCTCCGATGCTGAATGTGAAGTGGAGCAGAAAGAGCAGCCAGTGGGTGGCCTCTGTTTCCCTCATCCAAGCCCTGGCTGGCTCGCGTAGAATGTCCACCCTCTGTGCTTAGCTGACTGAAACAACCTCAGGCAGGACGAGTCCTGGGGAAGGGAAGCTTCCTGCGACCCTGCGAGGCGATTATGGAGCACAGCTGGAGCCAACTCTGTGTTGCTTCTGACTACGCCAGGGGATGCTGGGCAGTCCAGTTTGAACCAAGCCTTTGAGCACACGAGCTTGGAGAAGGCCAGCTGCAGAACTCAAAGGCTGGGCAGCACAGAAGTTCCTGCAGATCAGCCGCGAGGAGTAGTACGACCTCCTTCGGCTGGGATGAGTTCGGAGAACCAGGTTTTCTCATCAGAAGATAAAGCCGGCCACGCATCTCTCTTTGCTGAAGACATGAGGAACATGACAATTATAAACAAGCAAACAAAACCTCGGCTGAGTGCTGCCTACACTGTTTGTCCCCTTTTTTTGGCCCACTGACTGCCTGGTATAGGGGATGAGAACTTTCAGGGTCAGGGGTCACCAGAAACGGCAGCAAGCTTTGATTGTGTAGACACAATGAAGATTGCTTGAGTTTGGTCATACCCCTCCCTCCATCTGTGACTTCAGGAAAGTGATTTATCTTTGTGCTTTCATTTTTGTCATCTGGAAAGGGGGTTGATTCTAAAAGCTTCCAGATTGAGTTGTCAGGAGGATTGGACAGTATTAATTGCACCCGAGGTGTTTAGAATAGTATTTGTCTCACAGGAAATGTTCAATAAATATCAGCCAGTATTACTACTTTATTAAATTTGTCTTTTTTGTTTCCTGAGGCAAAAAGATGATTATTGCTATCAATTTTATTTTCTGTGATAGAATGGCCCAGAGACAACAGAAGTGGCTTTTAGAAAGCATTCTCTTCGCAAATCCTTCTGACGGAGAGCCATATTTTACTTTTCAGTAACAAAGCTAAAACATATATACTTACTGAGTTAAACAAAACAGAGACACAAATAAATTAGTCGCATTTTGCTTTTCCTGTCTGAGAAAGCCTGCAAATATTTTTCCTTTTCATCTGAAAAGACATCTAAAGAGAACCAGAGTACACAATGACCCTGTTATTGTACTTGAAGGTAAAACACATCACAGTGGACACTGTCATTTGAAAAACACTTGATCATTTAGAGGAAAGTTATTTAGATGGAAATTGTTGCTTTTGGGGAACAGCTATAAGGAGAGACATGGCTATGTTTAAAACCTCCATCCTTTGCTTTCTAATACCCTTAACTCCCTCTCCTCTGTTATTGGCTTGGCTTTCTGCAGGATCTAACATTAACGTAGAAATCCTAGAAATAGTCACGTCTTCAGAGCATTGTACGCACACCATATGCCAAGTGTGCTGTGTGGACACACTCAGGAATGTTCACGTGTAACTCAATAGTACCCTGCAATTACCTGACTTTCCCAACTAAACAGAAGAAACTACACCCACAGGGGCAAAGTCTCTTGTTCAGGGTCACATAGCCAAAAATAGAAATAGCCATTTCTACATAATCTTTTCATTTCTACCTCGAAGTAGTCACCCAAGTGTAATGTCACTTCAGGGGTCTGGAAACCTAGGGATTTCCCTTGGCTTGATGCTCTCATTCTCCGTCTGAGACTCCTCTCTACAGCCTTCAAAGTCTCTCTCCTGTACACAGGCAGACCTCAGGGTCCTTAGAGAGACACTGGCCCAAGATTTCTTAGTGAACCCCACACAGGAAAGGATAGCGTAATGCTCCTTCCAGAACTCTGTAAGGCTTAAATCTGTGTCTGAGACCATCTGGAAGCACAAACAACAAGCATTTGGGTCATAACTTAACACTTTGTTAGTTAAAACTAAAATTCCAGTCATAACCCAAATTTTTTATATGTCCAGCTGGCCATAACTTGAGGGTCCACTGTGGCGTGAAGCAAAGGTTTATTTATAACATTGCGAAGTCAAGGACAAAGCTGTCCAGCAACAGTTTGCTCAGCAGGGAGAGCTCAAAAGTGAGCTACTTGGGGTGGTGCCCTTGCTCTATCCATTTTATAGGATTTTAAGCCAATCAGGGTCTTAGCTTTTGTTGCTTGGATGAGCTTATTGCTAAGGAGGGCTAAAGTTTATGGAATTTTATGGGTTTCTGGTGTACAAAAGTGGGTCTGTAAGAATAACTCTTCTATACCTGCAAAGGTATCACAAAGTGCACTTTCCTGTACACAGGTGGTCATTTTTATAACCATCAATTATGCCATGTTAACCATGTCCTACTCTTCTGCCTATCTCCCCTTCCCACAGTCCCTACATTCTCCCCTCTTACTCAATCATCCTATTGCCGTAGGATGGGGAATAGGTAGGGATCTTGCCTTTACCCCCTTGAGGGCCAACACTTGGTGGATTAGATACTGGACTTGTTGCTAGGGATTTGGTCTTGTGGGCTAAAGACCCACACAGCCAGCTGCAATAGCAGGGCAATGTTGCTTACACAGAGGCAGGTGTCAAACCACAGACTTCTAGCTCTAAACCATGAAGCTGCTTGAAAGATGCTTGTTGCTTGTAACCACATAGAGCCTCCATTTTCTGCCCTCTACAAAGGGATTGGGTGTTTTAACCTTCCTCAGGGGTCACTTCTGACCCTACACAAAGATATCATTCAAGATCTTTGAGTCAAAATAATAGAAAACTTAAGAAAAAGTGGGGCCTCAGCCTTCAGGAATTACTACCTGAACAGAAGTGCTGACAGCTTAGAACAGGATTCAAAGGAGGACTTGTTTTATCACTACACTTCGAGCTGCCTGGTATCCATGAGTGTCATGTGTTTAATGCACTTCTAGTTCTATAAACTTACAGGAAATTCAACGTTTCTAGGGGGAGGTCTATTTCTTGGTTCTTCTTGAACACAACATCCCTGCTGTTTTGACACAATCATGTTCTTGGTATGTTATTAATATAAGATGAAATGACTTTTCCCATGAAAGATACTTGGAATGTTAGATAGAAAGGAAAACTTGGGTTGTTGATAACAGTGTTAAACTAAAACTAATTGCCCAGGTTTTGTTTTAAAAAATGGTGACCTCAAATATTATCCTTTGAGATGTCTTTCTGAGGAAAATCATCCATTTATTACAGATTATGTGGTATGTGTTACTAACAAATTTATTTTCCCACTTGCATTGTTTATTTACCGACATTTGAAATTCTAAAAATATTCCCATAGCTCATGGAGAATAGTAAAACAAAAATTTGACATAACTATGGGGCTGTGAGCCTCTCAGCTAAGCAAAATTGGCAAAACTATATGCAGGTACAACCAATGAACTCCTTCTTTCCATATTATCAACAGCTGTTTTAAAAGACTGTAGGAATAGCTGACATCATTTTAAACAAGGAAAAGCTAAATTCTTTTCCTCAAAATAAGAAACAAGATCAGGATGTCTGTTTTTCGCCACTCTTATTCAACATAATACTCAAAATATTAGCCAGAGCAATCAGACAAGAGAAAGAAATAAAAAGGACACATAAGAAAGAAGTCAAATAATCACATTTACAAATGATATGGTCCTTTACATATAAGACCTAAAAATTTCTGCCAAAATACTTCTAGAATGAATAACCAAGTTCAGCAATGTAGCAGGATACAAGATATGCTCACAAATTAGTAGCATTCCTATACACCAATAATAAACCAACTGAGAAAGAAATTAAGAAAATAACACCATTCACAATTACAGCAAAAAATTAAATACTTAAAAATTAACCTAACCAAATGTCTTAATTACTTCCTTGTTGCTAGGACAAAATATCCACATCCACAAGTTAAAGAAGGAAAGGTCTGTATTAGCTCAGTTTGTAATGGTTTCAGTCCATAGTCGGCTGGCTCCAAGGCAGGGCAGCATGGCAGAGGAGCAGCACAGAGGAGAAAAAGTCCATGGCAGGGTAGGCTGAAAGCTGCAAAGCAGCCCCTTGGAGCCTTCCTTTGCCTTTTATTCCATTCAAGCTGTAAGTCTATTGGTTGGTGCCACTCACACCCAGGGTGGGTTTTCCCATTATCCACAATGAAATTGTGCTAAACCAATCTGTGGACTAATTTAATTGTCACGCCTTTAATTTATATTCAGACACCCTAGATCCAGGCACGTCTGAATACAGCCTCTGCATGAGGCTTTGGGGGGACATCTAGATACAAGCCATAACACCAAAGAAGAGAAAGACCTCTACAAGGAAATCTATAGTATTCTGAAGAAAGATTCACAAGGACATCAGAAAATAGAAAGACATCCCCTGTTCTTGAATGGTAGAGCTAACATTGTTAAAGTGGCCATACTTTCAAACTGTGTATAGATTAACACATTCCTGCTGGTTTGAAACACTGGTGGTTCATGGTGACCGTACCATTAGGACATGCATCATGATGTGTCATGTACATATACCACTGCTGGTACAAATGGATTTTTTTATTAATAAAAGTAATAAAAATGTATACATGGATTGAACCTGATTAATCACTTGAATTGATTAATTATTACCCAGATAGAAGCATTAATTAGTACTATCCATACAAGCAGCCCAGTGCATGTACCACTGCTGGGACAGTCACACAAGTATCACTGGTAGTTCAAGCCACCTGAACAATTGAATTCAAAACAGAAGTGCGTGGCAGCAAGATATACAAATCACAGTCCTGTCACAATCATCCAATCCCAATTCAAATACCAACAATATGCCTCACAAAAGTAGAGAAAACAATCCTAATATTCAAATGGAACCAAAGAGACTCATTATAGCAAAAGTAATCCTGGGTAACAGCAAAGCAGGGAGCATCACAATCCCAAATTTCAAGTTATATTACAAAGCTACAGTGAGAAAAATAATACAAAAACACTACCCATAGAAAAACAGACATGTGGATCGATTGAACAGAACAGAGGATGCAGAAACAACCTCAGACACATACAGCTGCATAGTCTTGGACAGAGAGGGCAAAACATATGCTAGAGGAAAGAGCGTCTTTAGCAAATGGTGCTGGAAGAACTGCCTCTCAATTCAACAACTGGAAAAACATTTGAAAAATTCAATATTCATTGATTCACACCAAAAAAAGAAAAAAGAAAAAAACCTTTAAAAGAAGAAAAAAGTAAGTTCCTTAAGTTGGAATAAACATATCTACAAAACAATTTTATAGGAACCATAGCTCATAATGGTATAATTAAAATAAAAACCAAGGATTCCACTCTCACGGCTTCCTTTCATCTAGGCAGTGAGGTCCTTAGAAACTGCCAAAGGGCAAAACCAAACCAAGCCAAGCCAGCCCAAACCCAACAAATATACATACATGCATATAGATAGATAGAGAGAGAGAGAGAGAGAGAGAGAGAGAGAGAGAGAGAATCTGAAAGGAAATGTTAATTTTAAATAAATTGTATAATTGTTTAAAAATTTGAATTTGCAGATAAATTTTAAGTATTAATACAATTTAGCAAAATGATTTAATATATATGATATATAGCTCCATGCCAGCAATAAATATTAGGAAATTAAATTTATTATAATAAGATACACCAAATCCTAATAAAAATATCTAAAGCCATTCATGAAATTAAGAAGATATGCCTAACACCTCTATATAAGGATTCACTCACACACACATGCACACAGACACACACAGACACACACATGTATTTATGTATAATATATATTATATATGTGATTTATATAAATTTTTAAAGATTGTGATAAATGTAGATATATACTATGTGCATACTTCAGAGGACTTACTATCATAAGGATGTCAGTTCTTCCAGTACTCAACATTCAGTATTCTACATTATGTCATTCCCAATCCCATGCACAACTTCATGGAACGAGTTGAATTGAATCTAAAACAATATGGACACACAGAGTATCGAGAATGGCGCAGACACCCTTGAAGTACAGCAGTGTTAGGACGGGTCCCAGCTGTTAATACCACGCAGTGTGAAACGTCCCGTCCGGACCCTCAGGGTCCCCTACCACTGTGTTCACATGATTACATGTTTTTGCAAAATGTGTTACATAAGATCATTTAAGGACAGTCAGTCAGGATTGCTGTCTTTCCTTCCTCTTTCTTTCTTTCTTTGTATGTCTCCGATACATACCCACACATATCAGCAGACTTTGGAAGGGCAATGGTTCCTGGAAGGATGTGAGCGAGGACAGGTGGAGTTAGCCTTGCATTTAATGTTAATTCATTGAGGCATCCGTGTGGGTCCTGGCTGCTCCTGTATTGATTACTTCATTTCTAGCCTTAGCCCTCAGAATGGCTCCCAGAATGTGCTCAAGCCCTCTGTGCCTCCACTGCCAGTACTGTGCCCAGAAGTGTGAGATCAGTTTTCACTGTGCCAGTGGGAGGGGGTGAGGCGGGATAAACAAAGTTTAACAGTGGTGCCAGAAGCTCCTCTGAGGAAATTTTCCAATCAGAAGATATGTCAAAGAGTAAGGAGAGAATTCATTTCAATTGTCACTACATAGTATCTTGTTTCAGAAATACATTTTTCAGTGTGCATCGTTCTTTAAGTTCATCACACACTTTTAAATGGAAAACGTCGGAATTCTTGTGTTTTTAGGGCATATACCTGTAGCAATCTGCAAATGGTGAGAATATCTAAACCATGCAAACGAAAAATTTGGGTGGATGTTCTTACAAACTTGACAGAAATCTTCATTTATCTACACCTTTAGCAATAATGATTTGAAAAGCTGAAAAAGCTTCTCTAAACTATACAAATTTTTATTATCTGTGCCACCAGAAGGAGCGATTATCTCTCTTATAGAAAATGGTACTACAAAGTCATCAACATATAAAATAACAATCAGACAATATGCGGTCTAAACCTAAAGAGAAAATTTGAAATTAAGCAACAAGCATAAAGTATATTATTTTCTGGATTTCATGGTTTTTAGAGATTTGGTAAGCTTTCTAAGATTTACCATTTGTTGTAGTTTCTCATTCACTTTTGGGCTTAATTTCAGATTCATCCTTATGTATTTGTCTTTTCTTATAAGAGAGCATGAAACCATGTAAGATTTGTGCTCCTCAATGCCTAGATCTGTCTCTAGTTCTACCAATTAATAACCAAGCAATTGGGTTGGAATTTAGTTCAATGGTTCTGCTGCCTGACTCACAAGCACAAGATTCTGAGTTCAATCCCTGGTACCTAAAAACAAACAAACAAGAAATTAATAGCAATTTAGGAAATATTTAAACTAGTACAGGAATTAACAAAGTGCAATGAAAACAATAAAGAGCCTAGAAAGCATATGATCACCGATTTATAACAAAATGGCATACAGGGTTGTTTTCAATGATAACATTTTCAATAAATTGAACATTTGGGTACACAGGGGAGAAATCAGACTCAGCCTCACACCATTTACAAAAACAGATTGTAGGTATGTCAGATCTATATGTGAAAATCAAAACTGTAAAACTTTCACAAATTAATATAGAATAATGTGTTCATGACTTTAGAGGATACTTTTAAAATAGGTCATAAAACCCACTAACCCTAAACGAAAAGGGTAAGCATAACCTCACAAAAATTAGGAACGTATGCTCACCAGAATGCCGTTGAAAAGGCAGCCTCACTTGGGAGCATACATACACGCTTGACATATAATTGGCTACAGTGCATATCTAGAATACATTGACCCAGAATCAATGAAAAACAGAAAAATGAGTAAAAACCTCAACAAAAAAATTTGCTTTATAGCTAGAGGAAATTCAAGTGTCCGATAAATATATAAAATGTTCTCAGTTTTTTAGTCACAAGGAAAGGTAAATAAAAATGGTAATGAGGTCCACTTTATACCTAGCTTACTGACAAATTTTCAGAAGTCTTACACTCCTGGGCCTGGTGGGGACAGAACAAATACAAATACTACTTTTCCATTGCTGGTGCCAGCAGGAGTGCAAATTAGCCCAGCGGTTGTGAAAAATAGTATGGAGGAGTCTCAAAAAGTTAAAAAATCGAACTACTAACTGGTCCAGCAATCCCTCAACCAGGAATATGCCAAAGGAAATGATGTGAGTGTTTTTAAAAGATATCTGCACTCCCACAATCACTGAGGCACTATTCACCATAGTCAAGAAAAGAAAATAACTTAAGTGATCATCAACTGAGGGCTAGATAAGGAAAATGTGATACGTATGTGATATACAAGGGAATCTATCCAGCCATTAAAATGAATTATGTCTTTTTGTCATAATTTCCACTATTGAGAGTCTTCCTAGGACCTGCACTTTTCTTATTCCTGGCTGATAAAAATGGTAAATGGAGACAAATGTTTGTTAGGCTAGGGACAGCCATACACCACCAGACCATTGCTTTCGACAGCTTCCGGTGATGTTTATCTTTGATTGACAGGGCTGTGAGCTCAATGTGTGAGTTCCATATCTGCCTCTGAAGACTCTCCCTGGGTGTCTTTGATCATATGCCCCTCTCTTAAAATTGTAATACAGCTATTAAAAGTAGATACATAAATAAATGTACACATTTTTAAAAATCCCACTGAACAAAGATTATTTTTAGTACAAAGTTTAGCCCTTGATGTGGGGCCTGGAGGTGATTAATGAGCATGTTTTAAAATTTTTTAGATCTCATTTTCTAGTCAAGGAAGACTCAGGGTGACTTTTGCATAACTCTCCTGGGACTAAGTTTTTCTAGGTCCAATTAAATTATAAATTAAATGAAATTGATATGTTTTAGTGCTTAATGAAGAAATCTTATCTTACAAAATCATTTAAAAATAATGTTAGTAATTGAATGAATTCTTAAATGTATTTCGACTGATTCATCTCTATTTTCTTGTTTTTCCACAATGTTGTCAACTTTTTTTTTCCATCTTAAGTTGATGTGTTCATTTTTGATGTAGGAGAGGTGTAGTTAAAAAAAGAAGTGTTTATACTTTTCAGTTAATATATTATCTATTATGTCATTTTGAGGCAGGCTGCAGAACCACTGAGCTAAATCTCTGACCCCTATTATGTCATTTTGGGAGATACTAAAATCGCGTCATTTTTCTTTAGCCAGGGCCAAATTTCTGAGCACTTCTTACAGTCTGAGCAATGCTGAGGCTGATCAAAATGACAAATGGGAACTAACAGAAAGCTGAGTTGTGGGGAACATTCCACAGGGCAGCTGTTTATATTTGTCAGGAATATTTACTGCACATCTTGAGGGCACTATGAACCTGTGTGTGGTGGCTATATTGTTCAGAATTCTGGGGCCAATAAAGGAGGCAGTTGATATAGAAAGGAAACAAGTAGTGACAGTTTTCAGCATAAGAATATATTTCCCAGCACTGGGGTTGTTTCCTGGGTTATTGAAGGTTGGGAATCCTGCAGCCCTGGGTAATCTGAAGGACCTACTAATGAAATGCAGGTCCATTAAGCCCAAGAAGGTAGGAGATTCTTGAATAAGCTACGATATTCTTGGATGGCCTGCACAGTTGGGCTCCTCAGGGATGACTTCTAAGCAACCATCATCCTATACTTCAGTACCTCAGAACAGCTGCTTACCCTCAGACAGTGATGCCTACTGGGGAGGATAAATCTTCTCTCATAGCTTCTGACACCAGACTGGGAATAGACAACTACAAGTGAGCAGATTAATTTGTAACCAAGAACCTGAAAATGTATCAGCTTGAAATTCAAGACTGTACTGCCAATTGAATTTACATCTTGCATTCTGCTCATACCTACAAGCAAAAACTCTCAAGTAAGGCATTTGAGGGTAATAGAGAACAAAATCCATCTGAAAAGAAAGAAATACTTCACAAAGCATATTTGGCATATGCCAATATTTGGACAATGAATTGGCTCAAAGCTTTCTTATGTCCAGGAAAGGCATAAAATATGTAAATTCATCAATAGCAATAAATTCCTAATGACATGGCACCAATAATCTATCTGATGTTTCATGGCATCACAGATCTGGAATGGATCTACCCCACTTCTACCTATGTAACAACTGATGCTTAGAGAAACTGGGTTAATAATCAATCAAAGCCTGCACATATTCTTGTCTAGTTCTCTTCCAGGAAGTTCTAAGGATGTTTGTAACAAAGACAGAGCATTGACTCACTAATAAGGATAATTCTTAAATTAGAATAGACATTGTCAAATGTACAGTCAAATAGCTTTGATTTCTCAATGAAGAAATCAAGAGTCATAGAAGTAAAAACAATGATAACTACAGCAACAAGAGAGCATCAGGAGTTAATAGACAGGGTAAGAATAATGATAGGATTATGAAGATGACATTCTTGTTTACCACCCTATCTGTAGAGTGAACTCTAAAGTCAGATCTCTATTTCTATACCCTTTTTATGGTTTGGGTCTGGATGTCACCCCAAATCTCATTCAGTCAGAGGTGGGTGAATCTGAAATGTGTGGGGCTGGGATTAAGGGCATGTGATTACTAAACTACCACCTGTGAGTGGTTTTGCACTGCCCTAATTCTGGTAGTTTGAATAGGATAAAAGAGGCAGAAAGATGTGGTGAAGCTCTCTCTCTTGTTGCCTTTGCTACCTTGTGTGCACCATGTTGTTTATCCTCTATGAGGCCTGTTCATTATTGCTGTCTTGGAACCAGCTAACTATGGACTGAAATCTCTATGAACTGTGAGCTAAATAAACCTATTCCCCTCTAACTTTGGGCATCTGGTATTTTGTCTCAACAATGAAAGAAAAGTAACTAACCAAGCCTCAGATCCTCTCCAAATGTCTAATAAAAATAGGGTATTGGTCTTTTCAAATAGTTGAATACAGGACAGAAACAATATTTACAACCATGTCAGCACATTTAAGTGGTCAATAAGAGGTTTGCTCTAAGAGCTTAATTTCTTAAAATAGGCTATTATACAGAGCAATAACATATAAAGGACCAGTGAGCAGAAAGACCACCTTTGGAGGCAGAGAAAATTAAGAAGTTGAGAATCATGTCAACAGGAATGAAATTGAAACCAAATGACAGTCTAATTAAAGCCCTAGCTCAGTGAACTTGATATTCACATAAATAGCTCCATATGGCTGGTTCTCCGCAGGTGTATCACAGGGCAGAACATCACCAAGGACTACAAAGGAAGAGCTAATTGCACTGGTTGCTTTGAAGTGGTATCAGGCAAGGGAGAGGAGAGAGAGATACAGTGAGAAAGGTAAGAGACAGAAACTACAGAAACAGGATAGATTTTATGAAATCTGAGAAAGTAATAATCACTTCTTCCTTGACTTATGAGTATTTTGTGCCATTAAAAAATGTTATCTACAGTAAGAACATTGAGCTGTGATGATCTTACTACCTCATAAAAATGACTGAGCTGCTGGCTGGAACATGACTGATGTCTTCTGAATCTTGCTTTACCTGAAGCTTCTGATTTCCTCCAGTTATTAACAAAAACTCTAGTTCTCTCAAAAAAAAGAGATTTAAATACCATTATTTTCAAGAAGGGGGGAAATGGAAAAAATTAGGAAGAATCAGAATAAACTGCATATTTATGTTGCTGATTTGAAACTCCTTTCTCAATGAGCCTCAGCCCCAAACTACCCATTAAAACCTTTCCAGCTCCCCTCTCAGGGTCTTACAGGCCAAAGGCTTCTCAAAATTTTGAGTAGGAAAGAAGCAAAGAACTCTGCTTAATTAAATGGGGAGAAACTACTTTTTAGATAAGGTGTTGTCTGTATTATTAAGTCACAAGATGGATGTTCTTTACATTATTTGATGCATCCTAAAATAAGTATAGATCTATTTCTCATGAAACTAGATAAGCAATGTCTATCTGGTTTGGCAAGAAGGTGTGGGGTACCACTTCTAATGATACCCAAAGGCCCAACATCTGAGGGCTCTGAGAATACTTAAGGACATGATTCTGCTCTCAGGGACATGCACATAATGGGCCACAGTTATTTAGGAATGAACTAACATACTCAACCATGCATGCACGGCATAGACAAGGTCATGCAGCAGGCGTTTAGTTTCACCATACCTTAATAAACTGATAAAACACTATAACTTCTGTGAACTAGAGAACACTGTAGCCTTTTAGTAGCTGTTTTGCTAAAGGAATAAAGACATATAGTTCTTGAGTGCTGGAGCTATAACTTCAACTCTCATGCTCTGATTCTTCCCTGATGCTGATGATTTTTTACTCTCCATGTTTTGTTCTTCTTGGAGTTAATTAACTCATTCACAAAAGACTATATAAACTAAACAGACCCCTCCCTATGTGCCTTCTTGGAGGCTCAACCTCACAAAAGTTTTAAAAAATATGTTCTTCATAATTTAGATTCATATAAAACAATGCCTTAATTAGACCTATTTATTTTTACACATGGGCTTTTCCCCCCTTACACAAGGAGGCCTACAAAGGAAAGAAGTTCAGTGATATGGCTTCCAGATCAAAGTCAGCAATTTGGGTTTGATTATCAGTGAAGCCAAATATTGGGGGACATAGATTCATGGTGAACTTACAATTGGTGAAGAGCCACAAGATGAAATTTTAAGTTCTGGTCAGAGACATTCATGCATTTTAAAGTCCAGGATGCTGCCTGCAGAGTCAGGTTCTAGATGCAAGGTGCAGGGAGAGCCTACCAGTATACCCAGAGAAGAAAGCAGAAAGGGTACTTTTAAAAATCAGAATTACCTTGTTTTATGCCTCACGCCTATTCTTGCAAGAGATAAGTCAGCATGAGAAGAATAAGAAATTAGGTCAGCTTATTGCTAAGCAAACCAATTTATTGTATTAATTGATGAAAACATAGATTTAGATGCCTTAATTTAAAGAACATAGACATCTGAATTCTATGAATGCAAAGATTTCCCTTCATTCCCTGATTTATAGAAGCAAGAAGAAATTTGGAAGGAACAAATGATGCCTAGTTGCCTGAGGTTGTTAGCAAATCATAGAAATGTACTGAAATGAACTTATTAAACAAAACATGAAGGGATTATTAATCAGTAGGCTTTAAGGAGGACTAGGAGATCCTGGGACTTGCATTAAGAATAGGAAAGCTTACATGATGTAGATGCCACTTTCTTCTTGAATTCTGCTTTCTGGCTTCTCATCTGCATTTCTCTCTGTGACTCACTTTTATTCTCTTCTCTTGTGCATTGGCCTCTTATTTTCTATATTCCCATCACTAACATAATCTTCCTATAAAACTCCTACTTTATAAATATAAAGTCCTAATAAAATAGGCTTAGTGGGAATAGCTAGTTTTTATCTCCTTACATGGCTCAGGGGGTCCAGATTCCTTCATACAATGGGAAATTTGGGGGTTATGGATGTTAAAGATCTCCAGGTTTTACCTCCTGGATGATTGAGCTATTCTCAGAGTAGATAGGGGAGGCATCTTGATAGATAAACTGACGGTACCACAAGAAATCATAGGCTAGATCCTGGATTGCCTTGTTTTTTTAAGTTAAATATACTTTAGAAAAAAATGTTGCTATGCTGATGGCCATTCATAGCTGAAGGCACTTCACCCTTGTATATAAGATGTATTTAAAGTTAATGGTCAGCATTGTAACACATACTGTATCAATTCTTATTTAAGAAGAGAATAGTTTCCATTGCTTTGTATTTGGTACTAGAATGCATAGTCAAAATTTGTGTCAGAAATTGCCCTGAGCTGGGACTTTATGGTCAGTCTTGCAACGCTACCCTTGAAGCTTCTTACGGTACTAGAATGCATAGTCAAAATTTCTGCGTCAGAAATTGCCCTGAGCTGGGACTTTATGGTCAGTCTTGCAACGCTACCCTTGAAGCTTCTTGTGAAGGATGGCAGAGCCCCTGTCAACCTGGATCCCTGAATGCCTGTGTGGACCAGGGGTATTAAGAAAACATTCTCATTAAGAAAAGAACTAAAGGGGGCATGTGCTCAGGCTATGTGGGCACAGGCACAGCAAAGCATAGAACAGCATAGCTCTGGATCACCATCGTGGAGCTGCAGCAGCTCTGGGTGGTGGACTCCATGGTGAAGAGTGTGGTGAGAGAGAACATCTGGAGAATGACGAGCTTCTTGTTCCAGAGCAATGCCAAGTGTTATGAGACAGCCAAGTGTCCATGCAGCAGGTGTAACAGTGCAAAAGTGCTACCATGAGCCTGTAGCTCAAGCTCAGGCCTTGGTGACCAGAGTTGGAAAAGTTCCAGGGCTGCCTAGCTAAATCCCCAGCCCTTATGCTAATTGATTTTTAAATTTAAATAGCCCTTGTATATTTTGATCAGTCCTTATATATGTATCATAATGTGAATAACCAGTCCCCCATGTGTAGACATGTACAATGTTTCCAACTTTCTGCTATTAACAATGTTAATCATAATTGAATGCTACAGAGACTTCATTTACTTTTGAGCACATGTAACATGGATTCTCCTTGTCGTGGGACACACATACAAAATTTTTGCAGCTGTTACCAACCTGCCCATCAAAGAGGTGGTGACCATACCTATTCCTTGCCAAATGAATTTGAGAGTACTTTTCCTCTGTCTCCTCATGAGAGCTGACTGTAACTGAACAGCAACATTTTACTCAATCTGATAAATGAATAATGTTTCGATTTGAACTGCTTTACTGATGAGTGCAGATGTACTTTTTTTCCTCACAGAGTTCTATCATTGAGGGGCAGATCAGGTAAGGACATTGTAAAAGGTCATCAAGGAAACTAAGCTCTGGAAAGTAATAGGGAACAATAGATTTTCTCTTTCAGGACCCCCTTGCCCCAATATGTAGCTAATCTGATGATATTCCAGCACCAGAATTCAAGCAAGACGGAGTAGCTGGTATTATGATTTCATGTCCTCAGAAGAAGGAAACTGGACCTATGTATGAAGGGCACCAGCAGTACCATCAGTACAGACATCATCTGGATTCAGGCGTAAGGGAAACAGGATAAGTAGTGCACTAAGAAGATACTAGAAAGATATCCTGAAAGATACTTGGAAGACATCCATTCCTAAGATTTCATCCTATGGTACTGATTCATCACCTAGGACTGTGTTTCCTCTTAAGTAGTAGTTTTTGATATCCCAGTCTATCACAGGCTTTCTCCCAGCCTTCCTTATTACCACTGCAGGTGTGCTCTTCATAAGTTAGTAAGGCCGTATATTATTTGACCTTTCAAATAATGACCCATCATTTCCTTCCATTACACCTCTTGTTCAAACCTACAAAAATTTCCACACCCTTGGTCTAAAAACTTTCACATGACAACTGTGAATTAATTCAACCATCATCTTTCTCTGCTATACAACTTGATTCTGAGAACTGCTAGGAAAAAAAAAAATCCTCAAAGCACATAGATTATTTAAAGCATGAAAGTTTAAAAAAATTCAGCAAGCTGTTCAGCATTGCTTGGCAATCCTGTGCCTGGTTCTGGGCCGTGGACTTCCTCAGTGCCAGCCCTGTAGCTTCTGCTCGTCCGGCACCAGGCAATCCCCATGTGGCCGCTGACCTCTGCTCCCCTCTTGTGTCATCTTTGCTTAAACGCCTCTAAGGATCCTTTCCACACTGGCCCACAGAGTCAGTGCTTCTCTGCACTTTGTACGGTGCCCTTCAGAGGGACTCCTGATCACTCCCATGGCATCCGCCCTTTTCACATTGCACCCCACATTCCAGTGGCCCTGTAACAGGGACTGCAGGCTCTCCACTTCACCCTGCCTGGGCAGACACTCCTTCCTTTGTCTGAAGGCCATGTCTTCCTTTGCTCAGTGAGCTTCTCCTTACTCTTTCTTCTCTGTTCAGTTCAGGGATGACTGACTTCCTCTGAGACTCTTTGCATACTGTTCACTTTGCACTCTGAGAGTGAGGGTCTTTCTTCTCTTTGTTTATTTTTATGCTCCCTCCTGTGTATCAGTTCTACGACTCTGCACTCTAGGGAGATCTTAGGCCTCAAAAACTAAAACTCACACCCACCGCCATGAACACTCAGGAAATGTTTCCAGAATGAATTGACAGATGGGCTCATAATGTGAAAAACAGGACATTTAGTTCAGTGATGGGAGCTGTGGCGGAGACACAAGAAAGAATGCCTATTACTCAGTATTTTGCTCTCCTCTTTGGTAATTGCAATGAAATCAATGACCTAGAGCCAGCAACAAAAATCTCTCAGCCTGAGAGAGAAGTCTTCTCCTCAAGTTAATTAACTTCAACAATATTTTATGAAAAACAAGTTTTTAGTACCTGTGTCACGTGGGGTTGACAACGTGGTGTCCCTACCTCCTGCCTTCCATTCCCAATAAAGAAGTAAGGGAGATCTTTGATGCAGTAGAGATGAATACCCATCAACCTAGCATTACCTACAGAGACCCAGCATCTCCAGCCTCAAAGCGCTAAGGTGGTCAGAGAAAGACCATGTTCACTAGAGCAGGAAGGCTCATAATTCAGGAAAACAAAATGGGGAAGGGAGATACCTGGAAATCCCTGAAATTTCACAGGGACCCGGGATGTTGGGGGTAACTGAAATCAGTGTCTGGTTTTAAGGTGTTTCCTTTGTTAACTAGAAGCACGTGTGACTCTTCCCGAAGTTTCCCAGAGCAGGAGAAAAGGGCTTAGGTGTGGAGATGGACGGAGCAGGACCCTGAAGAGATCAGATCACAGGTCTTCCTGCCCCGATTTCATCCCATGCTCAGCACCGTCCAGCAAGTTAGTGTGCACCTGTCCAAACTACTGAGAAAACTGCAGGTTAAACCAATTCTGACTGTGGCCTTTTCCACCGTGATGTTTCTCATTAGAAATTAACAAATTACTGCAGTTATTGGTATTCAGGATTCTGTAACCTTTTTCTTATGAGTTGAAATGCTGAATTTGATCAATTGCTTAGTAATTCCTTCACACACATTGCACTTCTGGACATGATGCCCTGAAGATAAATCTCGTTCTAACTCCATGCAGCTCTTGCTCAGAAGCACCTGTAGCCACCTCTCTTAAATCCCCCACTCTTCAATCCTTCTCTCCCAGCACCAAACTCATTATCTCTAAACGATTTTCAATGAATGTATAGTAGTTTTATCTGAAAAAGTTAAATAAAACATCTAGCTGGGATGTTTGGGAAGCGGGTTCAGAAAGAATGCTCCTTTACAAAACTGGAAGATGGAACTAATCTTCGCTCTCCTATAGAGGTAAGGCCAAACCCGGAAACAATACTTTTCACCAAGGGGTATTTCCGGGGGCCACTTGGCAATATCTGGTGATATTTTCAGTGGTCACAACTAGGGCACTGTCTAGGTACCAAGTGGGCGGAAGGCAAGAGTAGTGTTATTCACTGTACAAGGCAACACTACGGCTCTCTGTAGACCAGAGTTATCTCATGTAAAAGTACATGGGAACCCTCTGTACTTTCTGATCACTTTTTTAAACTTCTCAAAGAAACTCTTCCAAAAATTACCTATTCCAAAATGTCAATAGTAACAAAGCTGAGAAACCCTTCCCTGAAGGAAATCACAAGAGGTTTCTTTTCTTATTTCTAAATATACTTTCAACTTTTACAGCGAGGCAGGGCAGCTGTGTAAAGGGTAGGCATTTGTGTGTGTTTGCTTCCAATGTGAGTTCAAATGTGCATCTCTTTTATTTTTCAAATCAGAAGTGATGTTCTAATTGAGTAGCATATGCTACATGACATCACCCTCAGGATGGAGCCATTTAGCTACACCACAAACGTAAGCCATGCCGAGGTGAGAATTGAATTCACTTTTTTAAAAATACACTCCTGTCAACAGAGCTCAACTAAATTTGAAGTATGAGATGAAAAATTTGGTCTTAGAATTTGGCTATACAGAATGACCTACTTTGAGGGGGGTTTCATTTTTGATTTCCCAAATCTGTGTTTCCCTCAGCACGAGTCTCCCATACCCACATATCTTGTAGGCCATCTGGTGCTCTTTGGGAATGACTTTCATTTGCTTTTCTTCCTCTGTTAGAAATATTTCTTCTGTTTTCACTTAGTCAGAAAATGCCGGGTTCCTTCAGGATGGGTCTTTGGTTCAAACATCCTCCTTGCCAGTAGTCATCTGTGATCACTCCACTAGGACTTTTATCAGAACAGTATATACTCAAATAAAAGAAACATAAAACAGCATTGTGACCCTGTTGGTGAAGTGTAAAAAGCATTTTATAAAACCTAATTGGGAAAATAAAAGAACCCGTTCTTCATTTGAAGTCACAATGCCAAGAGTTATGGGAAAAGCTGACAGATTCCTTTGGACAGGATTATGCGGCAGGGGAAATGGGCAAGCAGACAGATGAACAAGGGGTTAGCAATGCATAACATAAATGCTTCTGCTTGGGGACACTTACTGGCTGCATATTTCCAGGAGGTGGAAGAAAGGCACTGAACAGTAAAACCGTGACTTCATGATGGAGTAGTAAGAAGGAGAAGAGAAAGTGGTTAACCACTTCTTACAAGGACAAAGCCAAATAAATGGAAAAAATTAACTATCTGTTAGTATGGAGATGCCAACAGGGTAGCAGAAAAGAATCAAGACGGACTGAACACAGCAAGTGCACTTCAGTGTGCCAGAGTAGAGCTGGGCCGTTGCCATGACTTCGCATTTTCTGCCCATAAGGCTTCTCCCTTGGATGGAGATTTTCAGTTCAGTGTACTGCCTGTTTACTGATGAGGCCAGGGCAAACAAGTTTACTATATTCTTCCTCCTTCATACTATATATTACTTAAGACCTTTCCACCTTTGCATCTGCCCCAGAAAGCCATAGTTGGTGAGCTTCTGGTTGGGAAATTGCATCTCAGTAGAAGTACAGCCGCAGTCTTTATCTGTAGGCTAACACCTTCTCCAGTGCTTAGTGTGAAAGATTAGTGGGAAGAGCTTTCCCAGCTGACAGTTTGCTATCATCTGCACAATGCCAGGCAGCCTGCGAGCCAATTTCAACATGCCATTACAGCCAAAAAAACATAAATCGGAACACCAGAGAAATTTAAAAGTAATTTAAATTTCTGTTGCAATGGCTCACTACAGTGTTAAAAAGGGCATATGTTCATAGTACACAGAAAATAACTTCCAAGCCTCTCCTCGTCTCTCTACAATGATCTAATTGGGCACACAAGTTACTGGGAAATTTCTGTGGTAATTAACCGATTGTGTCAACCTGAGTGAGAAATGCCCAACTAACTTGGGTCAGCATGATTCTGGATGTAACTAAAGGGATATACTGAAGTCTACAGAAGACCCTCTGCGGGTGTAAATGGCACCAATGAACAGGCTTCTAGCCTGAATGGAATAAAAGGGAAACAAAGAAGAAAGGCTGCTTCTATTTCTTCAGAGGAGCTCCAGTCTTCACCTTCATTTGGACGTTATCTCCTGGCTTCCAGCACACTCTTCAGCCTTTTAGAACAAATCAACCGGCCTCCGGATGTAGACTTGCACAGGACACTACAGTGAGCTCCAGGCCTTCCCCTGGATCCTTCAGATCTCCAGTCCTTCTGTGCTCTTCCACACCTGACTCTGTGGGCGGCCACTGTAAGCCTTTCTTGTAAATCCTTACATATCTGGCATCTTGCACTAAATCTGTTTCGCTAATGAGCACTAACTGATACATTTTTTAACCTCTAACAGTATCCAAACTCAGTCCATGTTAGGCTAAGTATTTCTAACCATCTTTATTGACCTCAAATTCTTCATCAAATGCTGTTCCTCCATTCTAACTTTAATTAACCCAGACTTTCAAAGCCTTTTTCAGTCCTCTTTCAATGATTACATGGCTCAACAAAAAAATCAATACCTGAGCATTTGCCAATCAATGAAGACATGCTTCAGAGTGGTATTAAAAATAAAAGCAAAACAAAATCACTTTCATTTGCACACATTAACAAGGCACTCTGTTCTTCTTAAAGGAGAGATTATCAATTTTTATATCTAATTATTGAAAGTATGTCTAGACAGGATTAGTACTTTTTGTTTGTTTTTTAATCTTTATTAAATGTATTGGTACACATTAGGTATACAACACAGTTACATTCTTTGTAGGAACCTATATCATATTGTACCTATACATGACTTATCAGGTTCTTATTTTTCCACATTCCCCAGCCCTGCACTCAGCCCTCCACCCTTCTTTGTTTACAAAGACACTATTTCCATTTAACATACTTTTTCTTTTCACTTTTCACCTTTCCCCTACCCCTCCTATTTCCTATAATTTATTAGACTTTTCTTCCTATTAAACAATATCAATTATACATTTTAATCCATATTTACACTTTTACTTGTTCACACTGGAGAAACTATTTGGTATTTATATATGTGTAACTTTTTAATTTCACTTAAGAGTATGGCCTCAATGTGCATCCACTTAGCTATAAATCTCTCTAATTTCTCATTCTTTTTGGCTGAGTAGTATCCCATTTCATAGCAAAAAACATCTTCTTTATCCATTCTTCAGTTGATGGGCAACTGGAATGTTTTCAAGTTTTAGGTATTCCAAACTGTGCCTCTATACACATGGGTGTGCATATATCACTGTGGTATGATTCTTTTAATTCTTTTGGGAAGATATCCATCAAAGGAATAGCTGTGTCAAATGTGACTTCTAATCCTAGTTGTTTGAGTTATATCAATATTGATTTCCACAGTGATTGCACCAGTCTGCATTCCCACCAACAATGAAGAAGGGTTCTGTCTCCCTATAACCCCACCAACATTTATTATTAGTTGATTTCTTGATAGCAGCCATTCTTACTGGGGTGAGATGGAATCTCAGTGTTGTTTTCATCTGCATCTCTCGAATGACCACTGATGTTGAACATTTTTTCATATGTTTATTTTCTGCTTTTGCTTCTTTGTCTGAGAAATGTCTGTTCATTTCAGATGCCCATTTTTGAATTGGGTCTTTATATTTTTGGGGTCTGAATTTTGGAGTTCTTTATACATTATAGATAGTAGACCTTTGTCTGAGGAACAGCTGGTAAAAAAATTTTCCCACACTGTGGGTTGTCTCTCAGCTCTACTTGTGATTTCTCTGGCAGTGCAGAAGCTTTTTAAAAAGATGAGATCCCAATTGTTGATTCTTTGTGCTACTCCCTGTGCTACTGAGGATTTGTTTGTAAAAATCTTCTCTTATGCCATTATCTTCAAGATTTCTACATAACTTATCTTCCAGCAAGTTAGTGTTTCTGTTTTAATATTTAGATCTTTAATCCACTTGGATTTTAGTTAGTGCATGGTGAAAGATACAAGTCTAGTTTTAATCTTTGGCCAGTTGAAATCTAATTTTTCTAACACCATTTATTAAAGAGGCTATCTTTCCTTCCAAGAGGGTGTTTGGCTCCTTTGTCAAAAATGAGGTAGTTGAGTATCTTGGGAGATATTTCTACATCTTCTAATCTATTCCACTGATCTTCAGTTCTTTTTCTTTGCCAGTACCATGCTGTTTTACCATAGTGGCTTTGTAGTATAGTTTCAAGTTGGGAATTGTGATACCCCCTGCCATGGCTCTGTTGCTTAGAATTGCAAAGGAATTTTTGAATTGTTTTTTCTAGTTCCATGAAATAAACTTCAGATTTCAATAGGGATTGCATTGAATCTGTATAGCAGTTTTGGAAGTATGGTCATTTTCACTATATTGATTCTTCCTACCCAAGAACAAGGGATGTTTTTCCATTTTTTCACATACTCTTCAATCTCTTTTTTTAGAGTGTTATAGTTTTCAGTATAGAGGTCTTCTGTGTCCTTAGATTGATTCCTAGATGTTTCATTTTTTTTGGTTAGTATTGTGAAAAGGAGTATTTTCCTAACTTGACTCTCAGTGAGACTGTTATTTGTGTACAAGAAGCCTATTGATTTTTGAGTATTTACCTTGTATCCAGCTACTCTGTGGAATGTGTCAGTGAAGTCTGGAAGTCTTTTGGCAGAGTTCTTTGGGTCTTCTATGTAGAGTATCATATTGTCAACAAATAATGACAGCTTCACTTCTTCCTTTCATATCTTTATTGCTTTTATTTCTTTCTCTTGTCTAATTGCTGTGGCTAATGTTGCCAAAACTATATTGAACAGGAATGGTGATAATGGGCATCCTTATCTCTTTCCTGATTTTAGCCTGAAGGTTTTCAGATTTTGACCATTGAGTATGTTGGCTGTTGGCTTTTCATAGATAGTCTTTATCAAGGTGAGATAAAGACCATCTATTCCAATTTTCTGGAGGGTTTCTATCATTTTTTTAATGCTTTTTCTGCATCCTTTGAGAGGATCATATCATTTTTGTCCTTGATTCTGTTAATATAGTGTATTACATTTATTGATGTACATACATTGAGCCATCCTTGCATTCCTGCGATAAGCCCAACTTGGTCAGGGTGTATAATATTCTTGATGAACCTCTGTATTTTGTTTACCAGTATCTTTTTGAGGATTTCTGCATCTGTGTTCTTTAGGAAGATTGGCCTGTAGTTATATATTTTTGGTTGGGTCTTAGAATCAAAGTACTACTAGCTTCCAGGAATGAATTTGGAAGTATTGCTTCTCTTCCAATTTCATTGAAAAGTTTAAAGAGTAGTGGCAATAGTTCTTCTCTAAATGTCTTGTAGAATTCAGCAGTAAAGCCATCGGGACCTGGGCTTTTCTTTGTTGGTAAATATCTAATTACATTTTCAATTTGACTGATTGGAATTGGGGTGTTTAGAACTTTTATATCTTCTATGTTCAACTTTGATAATTCATATATATCTAGAAATCTGTCCATTTCTTCTCTGTTCTCCATTTTATTAGAGTATAGATTCTCAAAGTAAGTATTAATGATCTTCTGGATTACTGATGAATCTGTTGTGACTTCACCTTTTTTATTCCTAGTTGTGTGAATTTGACCCTTTTCTTTCCTTTTCTTGATAAGGTTGGCTAAGGGTTTGTCGATTTTATTTATTTTTTCAAATAACCAACTCTTTAATTTTTTATTTTTTGTGTTGTTCTCTTTGTCTCTTTTGCATTGATTTCTGCTCTGATCTTTATAATTTCCTCCTTTGTGTAAGGTTTGGGTTTCTCTTGCTCTTTTTTCCTAGGAACTTAAGATTGTTGTTTAGTTGATCTTGCTCTGTTTTCCTAGTGTGGAGATCCACTGCTATGAATTCCCAGGTAAAACTGCTTTTACTGTATCCCATAGATTCCTGTACATTGTACTTGCATTGTCATTAAATTTTAAAAACTGTCTAATTTCTTCTTTAATTTCCTCTGTGACCCATTGGGGGTTCCAGAAAATGTTATTCAATTTCCTTATGTTTGTGAAGTTCTTATGGTTTCTTATGCATTTGATCTGCAGTTTAATTGCACTATCTATTGGTTGTTTCAGAGAGTGTTATTCAATTTCCATATGTTTGTGAAGTTCTTATTGTTTCTTAATGTTATTGATCTCCAGTTTAATTACACTATAGTCTGACAATATATGTGGGATAACTTCAATTCCTTTGCATTTACTTAAACATGTTCTACGAGCTAGTAAGTGGTCTATTTTGGAATATGACCTGTGTGCAAGTGGAAAGAATGTATATTCTGATTTTGTGGAATGGAACACTCTATAGACATCTATTAAGTCCATTTGTTCTAAAGGTTGGCTCAGTTCTAGTATTTTGTTGTTGATTTTAGTCTAGATGATTTGTCTGTTTGTAACAATGGGGTACTGAGTTTCCCCATCACAATTGTATTTGTGCTAATTTGGTGTTTCATGTCCCTTAATATTTATTATGTGTAGTTGGGGGCCATTAGTTTTTGTTTTTCTTTTGAGACAGGGTCTCACTATGTAGTTGAGACTGACCTGGAACTTACTATGTAGCCCAGGCTGCACCAATCCTCCTACCTCAGCCTCCAGAGTGCTGTGACTGGGGGCCATTAGTATTTGTTTCATACATATTTATGATCGTCATCTCTTCCTCTTGAATTGTTCCCTTTACAAGGATGTGGTGACCTTATTTGTCTCTCTTAGTTTTCATTTGACATTTGCTTTTTCTGCAAATAAGATAGCTACCCCTGCTTTTTTCTGTATTCCTGTCTCATTGAGAACTGTTTTCCATCTTTTTACTTTCAGTCTATGAGTATCTTTTTCAAGTAGATGTACTTTTGTATACAGCATATTGTTAGATCTTGCTTCTTAGTTCATTCTATCAGTCTATTTATTTTGATTAATGAATTGAGGCCATTAACATTACTGGTTATAACTGATATGTATTGACTTACCATTGTCATATTGTTTTCCTGTTGTTGGTTCTGTTTTTTTATTTTTTTCCCTCTCCCTTTAAATTCTTGCCATTGGATTTGCTCTGTTAGGCCTCATGAAGTTCTGGCCTTCATTGTGTTTTTCTTTCTCTTTCTTTTTTTTAGGGGGGGGAACCGGCGATTGAACTCGGGTCCTTGCGCTTGCAAGGCAGGCCACCGAACCGCTGAGCAAAATCCCCTGCCCTTTTCATTGTGTTTTTCTAGGATACTCTTTTTTTAAGTTGTGTGGAGTGCTGGTTTGCTATTCATGAAGTTTTTCAGGTGTTCTTTGTTAAAAATATCTTACTTCTCCATCAATTTTGAAAGATACTTTTGTAGTATACATTAGCCTAGGTTGGAGATTTTTTTTTTTTAAAGCTTGAAATACTGCTCACCAGGCTCTCCTTGACTTGAGGGTTTGTGTTGAAAAGTCAGTTTTGATTCTGATGGGCTTTCCTTTGCATGTACTTGGTTTCTTTTCTCTAATTGCATGTAGTATTTTGTACTTCTGTTGGGTTTCTGGGATCTTGATTATTATATGTCTAGATGTAGATTTTATTTTATTTTAACTAGTTGGAGTCCCATATGCCTCACTTATCTGTATGTCAAGTTCTTCTGCTCTGTTTGGGAAATTTTCTATCAATTCTGTGGAGATTTTTTTATGTCATTTGTGCTTTCTCCTGCTTTTTTTGTGGACTCTTATTAATCTTACATTATTCTTCTTTGCATCATCTAGGAGTTGTTGGATTAATTTCTCATTGTTTAGTACTTTGATGGCCCAGGGCAAGGATGAATATTTCAGTAAATCCCCCAGGGGGAAAAATGCATACTTCAAGGCTATGCTATTTTCATTTATAAATAGTACTCAAAATGTTCTGATTAATGCTGCAGAACTGTCCCTTTTCTTGATGTCTTAATGGAACTAAACTATAGGCACAAATCAAGGTATATCAGCAGGATTCTCTCATAAAGGATCCTCTTGTCAATTCTGTAGTAAGTTAACCCTGCAGATGGCTTGCCCCATGGGAGCAAATGTCCAATTGAGCTGTTAGCAAGTCCAGATGGCAGACCCTTTTCCATTCTGAGAGAGTCCTAAACAGATTATGGCTTTGAAAACAGTGGTCAGAACCCAAGGCTTGAAGCAGATAAAGGGAGGCATTCTTTCTTACTAGGCACTGAGAAAAACAGTACCCTATCACTGTTTACATGTATGTACACCTGTATGTGAATTTTGGAAAACAATCAGTCCATAGATAGATAATGAAGGCATCATATAATTTCATAAACACTTACTAGTTTGTTAAAATATGTTATTTTATTTCCATCAATGTATTACAAACATTTTATAGTTAGGATAATCATTGGCTGATATTGAAGAATCAATCTACTGATCCAGTAACAATTTTTTGTATGTGAGAGATTAGATTTGTTAACCCTTTCCCATTAAAACACAGTTCTTAAGTGTTAAGTGTTACACTCAACACTATAGGTTAGGTAATTGAGGGATGAATAAGTCCTGGAGAGAGGAGAGGCTGGAACTATCAGCCAGGAAAAAAGAATGATTTAACCATGAGCTCTTTTTTTTTTTTTTTTACATATGTCCAAAATTTAGAAAAAATTTACTAGTGCATGCTGTCAATTCCTAATGATAACATAAATCTCTTTTATTTCCCTTTCCCCTCGCTTCCATCTCCTGGTCCTTTCTATCTTTTATTTTGTTCTTTCAATTATTTATATTTTGGGCTTTTTAAGATCAAAGAAATGTATCCAAATATTTTCTCTGTTTTGCATCATCAGAAGCTTTCTGTAAGTATATAATTTCTTTTGTACTTGGAGAAGAAAATCTAAATCATAATTTAAGACAGCTGCATTTAAAATCAAGAGATGGTGTACAGTGTTTGGTTCTCAAACAGTGGTACCACTACACAGGCTGCTCTACCTGTTGAAGTTGACTCCCCTCTTTTAACTCAGTTTCTATCTCTGTCCCTTGGAGAAACTAACAACATTTACCTCCTAGTGTTGTTGTGAGCAAAAAATAACTTGGCACATATAACACACCTTCTAAAAAGCATCAGACACAAGATGCTCCCTAATATATTAATAAAGATGAAGACAAGAAGAGGTTTCCCTAAATAACAATCCTAGCCACAACAAACCATTGAGTGAAACGATTTTCTTCCTAATGCTGATCTTTACAGATAATTGATAGGTTATAATGAAAGGAACGAAGACTCTAAATTTAGACCTGTTCACTAAGTTACCAGATCATGCACATTTGTTAGTGTTCATAGAGATTTTAATAAGGGTTCAAGAGCTCTCTAGCTAAAACTTCCTGTTCCATGTTTACAATGAAAAAATCTTATCATTCATAGTTGAACTGTGTGTTTTTCTTTCTGATAAATATATTACCAACACCTTAAAGTTCAGGTAAACCTTTTTTGATATTGCAGAATCAATCTGTTAATGCAGGAACAATTTTCTAGGTACATAATTCATCTTTTATTTCATTATTACAAGTATATGTTGATTTCTTTTGGTTGCTACAGGAATATAGGCCTGGGTTTGGTGGTGTGTGCCTACAATCTTAGCATTCTTGGAAGCTGAGGTAGGAGGGGATCATAAGTTCAAGCCAAGCTGAGCAACTTAGAGCCCTAGTAAGACTCTGTTTAAAATATGAAATCCAGTTGGGAATGTTGTTCAATGTGAAGCGACTAAATTCAATATTCAATCTTCAATACTGAAGGAAGAACTACAGATACTCCCTGACTTGTGGTAGTTTGACCTATAATTTTTGACTGTACAAGGGTGTGAAAGTGATATACATTCAGTAGAAATCAACTTCAAATTTTAAACTTTGATTTTATCCCCCCGGGCTAGTGCCACTCGAGATGATGCTTTCTTGTGATGCTGGACAGTGGCAGTGAGTGACAACTTGCAGGTGGCCATGCAGTCCTGGGCTTCGTAACTGACTGTCCGCAGTGGGCTCCATGGCTGGGCCACAGCATTTGGTAGATTAGGTGGATTAAACGGACTCTGGGCTCATGACATTTTCAGTTTATGGTAGGTTTATTAGGATTCAATCCTATTGTATGCCACGGAACATCTGTGCTCCACTCTGAGGATTAAAGGATGCTCATTGCAAAAATATGATCAAGAATACCCTCCAGACGCTATGAATACATGTTCATTCCAAGAATTTGGAAGCTCCTGCATCCCACCACTCAGAGATTATTTATGTTAACAATCTGCTGTGTTCTTTTCCATTACATTTTTCTGGAAAAATGATCCCCAATATTTTGATATTTTATGAAGAAATTCTGTAATATTTTGAACATTTTATTATGAAACATAGCCATCTATGAATATAACCACTCATTGTGTTGGCTTCCCATTGCTGTGACTAAAGACCTGACATAAACAACTTGAAAAACTAAAAATGTGTTCCTCCTCACTGTTTCAGAGGTTTCAGTCCATGGTCAGTCGGCTCCATTGCTTTCAGGCCCCTGGTAAGGTAGCAATATCACTGTAGAAAAACATGGCAGAAGAAGGCTGCTCACCTTGCAGCAGCCAGGAAGGAAACGGAGCAGGAGAAGGGAAAGTGAGAGAGAGGACAAGATTTCTTCTTCAAAGGCACACCCCCGTGAACTACTTCCTCCAACTAGGATGCATCTCTTCAAAGCCCACTCAGCAATGACCTCATCAGTGCATTGATCCAGACGTGATCTTCCCACCCTTGCGATCCAGCCACCTCAGTAGGCCTGACCTCTGCACATTGCTGTATTCCTCATGCCCTTGTTACCTGAGGCTGTAGGACCCTTCGTATTTAAATGATAACACCAGTTGATTCTTCTAGCCCTGGAACCACGCACCAGCCAGACTGGTTTTTTAGCTATCAACATTCAGTAATTGTGACCTTTAATAATTTGGCACTTAATTTTTTTCTCCAGCCTCAAATGAGTCTTCCAAACACTTCAAAGCATCCTAATGGAAATGGCGACTTGATGGGAGTAAAAAGCTACCTGACCTTATGAGTAGTTTCTGGATGTCAGTCCTTCCTTCTCCTCTACCATCTCCTCCTTCCTTTTTTAACCTATTTCAAGTGTCCAGAATTTTAAGAATAGTTTTCTATTACTATCATAAAACATCAGTATCAAATGACCATGTACCTTTTTTGTCAACAATGGGATGACTCCCTATTTTAACAATAACATGACTGCTTCCTCACAGGTTTGCAGGCTTTCCATTGGCCCCTTATTTAAATTTAAGGACTTATTTTATTTAGTTATTACTTCATTTTCCACATGTCGGAAGTACCTTTAAAAATGAAACAGTGTAGTAAAATCTAGTGTACTCGTTAGGATTGTGTTTGTTAATAGGGCATTTCCAATTTAATAGAGTTCTTCGTGTCCCACTTGAACACAATTGAAAGCATCTAAAGCCCTTCATGTTATTCTCCATTGCTACTTTGGGATCATGGCTTTCCTGTATTTCTCTAAGACTCATTTCTGGAATCACCCCGTGCAGCTCTCCCATGAGACTCTGCTACAAATAATGCAGTCGTGCCCAAGTCTTCATGTCACGGGTGCAGCACTGAGGATTTTAATATCAACCTCAGTCATCATTTTCCCCTGAACTCCTGCCGTAAACTTGAAGGAATCTAATTTCTAAAGGAATAAACCACCCCCTAGATGAAGCCCAGTTTCAAGATCATCTTAAATCCAATTATCTCTATCTCGTTATTAATCGATATGGTTTTATCTGAAGTGCTAAATTTAAAACAATAGCTTTGATAGTCTTCCCCACAACCACACCCTTTGCTTCTTCCACTCCTTCCATTCGATCTGCCCTCTAACTAACAGCGTCCTCGAAGTCTTTGTTTGCTGTCTTTAATTCCGGTTGGTTCATCGTAGCCCAGCGTGGGTCCTGAACACCACCTATAATAGGCACCACCTATAGCAAACCCACCCAGCCCGCCTTGTAGACTCCAGACTTTGTTCTCCCTGACCCCAGGGGAATGCGGATGAATGACGGAGACACCAAGTCAGTTTAATTTGCTGGCTGCTAGGGGGCTCTGCCTCTTACCCCGCAGAGCACACCCCGGCTTCTCGCGCATCCCGCCTTTATTCACGCAGACATGGGGTAAGCAAGCAAAGCAACGTGAGATTCATCCGGTTTCCAATACCCACGGCCCCCTTGGCAAATGATCTGCCTGCTACTTCCTGGTGAAAAGAAGGTAGCGAACGCCCTCTGCTTCCTTCTTCTTACTTCGCATTTTACAGGAGCAGGTGTTTTCTTTCTTCCTCAAATGAGTCCCTCCTTGACACTGTTTCCCTAAAGATTTGCTATGAATTGTTTTCTCTTATTATTTATAAATGTCTTCTCCTGCAGCCAATATGCTCATGTTCATTTCTTCTGAGTTATTATTAAAGCTTATATTCTATGCTTTTAATGATTTTCTATATTGCTTTTGTCACCCTGTATGAAATATAAACTGATGTAATAAACCTTACTGCTTCCCTCTCCTTGGACAAACTTCTCGAAATAATGATGTCATCTAGATACAGCATTTCTGCTTTTTTACTTCTAATTTGTAATGCAGACCCATGCTATCATCTCTTGGCCTTCCCTTTGCTCACAATCACCTAATCGATGCAGTGATGATGTTCCTTTATCTAAGCTGTCCGGTGCGTGCCATGAATTGAGTCTTTATGACTCCCAGGTTCACCTTTCCTCTTCTACAACCTGATATCGCTGGGTGCTGGCACCTCTGTCCATGGCTTCCTGGAATGCAGTTGTACCAAGGACATCAGGGTTGGTGTTTCTCCTGAGCTCCTAAATCACATCTCAGCTCTCCACTGAGGATCTCCTCCTGGGCGTGTTGTACAGGCATCAAGCATCTCAGATTCAGAAGGTCCAGAAGGGAACATCTTCTCCACCTCCAAGCTCCTCTTTCTTCTCTGTTTCCTGCATTGACGACTAGTAGTGCCGTGATCTCATCTTCCAAACTAGAGGTGTTGTCCAGGTTCATTTGCTTCACATTTTACTTACTTAGCAAATCACATTGCTTCCAACAACTGTATACATAGAATATGCCCTATAGTTTCATCCTTAATATCACCTGTTCCATATTAGAGGAGAATGATTGTTTTCTAACTCCTTCGGATAAAGTGGCTGCTCAACTCACAGCAACTCACTAACAGCTCCAACAGACAGGTTGCTCACGGCCCATGTCAGCGTTAGCTAACCCCCCTCTGGACATTAAACAATCAAATTCTTTCCCTTGAAAATCTCTATCACTGGTTCTTGGAATTGAGGGACAAAGTGACCATGACTTTGTAGGACTGACACACATTAATGGCATCATATTAGAGAGACAGCCGGGTCTGCAGCTGCCCTGGGTCTGTCCATAGTATTGGTTGCTCAGCAATTTCTTCAATGAAGGGAGATAATACTTTGCAACAGATTCCATTTTTAGTTAATTCTCCTGTTGCCTGAAACCAAAATATCCTTAGGGTATGCCATAAGGTTTCTAATGCTCTCTTTGAGTTACTTTTCTGAAATACAAGGTTGGTCATAGTTTTCTTCTGCAGTTATTCCAGAAAGAATCTCTTGATTCAGGCTTACCCACATCCCACAGCAAAGCATAGCACAGTGATGATGAACCTTTTAGAGCTTTCAGTGATGCAAACAGGCTGCCGCAGCACTTGTGTCGGAGGTTTGCCACCACTGGCCTAGCAGAACCTTTACAATTTGGATTCGTCTTTCTTCCCAGTGTTCTCTCTACCAACGCTTCCCTTCAAGTAGAAGGAATTTCTACTTTATGACTGGCAATTATGGGATTGTGTGTGTGTGTGTGTGTGTGCATGTGTGTGTGTGCCTGCTCCAAGCTGCTAAGCCTTACCATGCCTCCCTCTCTGCTTAGTCCTGTTGGTGTTGTGCCCTGTGGGGATGCCCTCTCTGAGAACTTCAGAACAGTCAGCTCCTCCTTCTTCTTTGCTTCCATAGTACATTTGCAAGAGTGGTTTACACTCTAGGAGCTTACAGTGCTGATAGGTTGGCTTATTTGTTTATTGTCCTATTGAACCTCCTTCCTATAAGCAGAGGAAGGATGGCAAAACACAACGAGGCAGGAGGTAGGGTTCTTTTAGAAAGTAAGGACAGTGGTTCCAAAATGGAGCCAGGAAGCTCAAAATGGAATCTGCTGAGTCATCACCCTCCAGGAATCTTTAAAGACACCCTCCAGCTGTCCTGAAGCTGTCAGGGACTTCCCCAGAGCACGATGAGGCAGGCCATTGGCTCAAGGGCACAAGGGCCCTGTGTGTGCACTGCATGAACACTGCACAGATTGGAGCCTGAAAAGTATGTAGTCCCTGTAGGATAAAGATCATATCGCTTGCTCAACAGCCAGAGCTCCCTTCTAAACCCCTTCAAAGCCCCTAGACAAGAAGCCTTTGTGAATATCCTGCTCAGGACCCCCTCTAGAATGGGAAGTCTACTTCTTTGCCTTTATACCTTTTACTTTCTTGCCTTTATATCGGTTACATAAATTTGCCTGCATCCTACCTCTTCTGTCTGAGGTTTCATTCTTTATCACTGTGGGACAGGACTCTGGTGTTCAGTAATAATAAGGGAGCCTTAAAATGATTGGGGAATTGCTATGGTTTCTCTCTAGGGGTCACCCCAAAGCCTCATGTGCTCACAGATGGGGCTTTGGAAAGGGGATTGGATAATGGGGGTGTGATGCTAATAAGTGGGTCATCCACTGTTGAGTTTATAGCTAAATGTTATGTTGGGAGGTGAAGCCTGCTGGGTGGAGGTAGGTCCCTAGGGGCATGGCCTGGAAGACTACATCGCCCTCTTTGCTCCCTTGATCTCTGCTTCCTGCTGCCAGGCCATGAGAAAATCTCCTCTGTCATGCCTGTCTGACTTGCCATCTTGCCTTGGAGAGAGGTGACTGTGGACTGACAACTCCACAAACTAAGAAGCCAGGAGAAATCTTTCTCCTTTAAACTAGGGGTGTCAGGTATTGTGTGTCAGCAGCAAGAACAGAGAACATGACTACACCAAGAATCATGATGGCTCTTGGGATGGCAGCTCCCAGGATGAGGCACACCCTGACAGGAGAGTATGTCAGGACCCAACAGACTGAAGTTAAAACAGAAAGATTCACAATATTGTGTTGTTAGAGACACAAAGAGATGTCTCCCTCAGTTAGAGGTACAGAGTTAACCACACACAGTTGGAAGAAACCCCTGTCCACGTCAGCACAGAGATGGCGAGGATTTAAGAGCCTGTGGCATTAGCATGGGGCATGGAGGACTGGAGTGGCAGCTTAAAGATGTAAGGGACACAGCTAGCAATGGCTGCACAGGACTGAGCTGAGTCTTGGCTTCCCTTGTAGACATCAGAGATCTTCACTGTTTCTGGGTCTTATTTGTAATGATGGCTGAAGTGGGTAAAGGTAAGGCCCAAAAGTCCCACAGATGACTTAAAAACAATAACAGACTTTGGGGTTATTCCGAACCTCCAGTTTTCATGAGTCCCGTGACAGTGAATGGATGAACTGAGTCAGTCTCAGCCTCTGAATGTGAGCAGATGACTAAGAAGCCAGGAACAAAACATGTTGAAAGGAGGTTAATTAAAATTAAATTTGGCTACCACTAAAATTTTGGACAGCTTTAGAACTTAGCATGTTTCCACTTTGATCTGCCCTTACATCTCTACTTATTTCTTTAATTGCCATCTGTTAAGGGAACAGTGATAATGAAGTAAAATAAAGTATTTCCAAAGATTTCAGTATTAAACCTACTTTAGAAACTTGCCTATGAGTGTTTATTTTTATTTATATAGTTTTCTTTTTTGTTATTCTTCTGTCTAAGCCGGCTATATCCTTGGTGCTTTTGCTGAAACCAATATTCTCGGCTTTATTTTGCGCTCGGTGACCTCTGTGCTAATGTCCCTGGGATGCTGCAAATGAAACCCTCAGCTCTCTCTTACCTCGTGAAAATTATGTGCTGGGCCTGCTGATGAAAAGTAATTTTAAGTAATTTTAAGCCACATTGTATTTGTTAGCTAATTTTTCATCTTTACTTTTGATTGTCTGAGATAACTGAACATCATAAAGGTTACAGTGGTAGATTTCTGAGATGAATTTAAATGTTAAAGTATAAAAATGAATATAACAATGGGCATGTTTAATGGTCAGGTGCTCAAGATAAATAAAGCAGCAGGTACAGAGGGGTGGCTGACGGATACTGTCTAAAACCATGCTACAGCATACCCAGAATCTGCAAACTGTCACAGGAGGCACTCAGTTCTCATCTGCCACCTTTGATGCAGTTCCTCCTCCTGCAGCTTCCACGGTCAGAACTCAAAAGCAGGTCCTAAAACTTTGAGACCTGTGAGAGTGTGGAATTTTTAAAATTAAATAAATAAATTAATACCAATGTTAGTTCGAAGCTACTGAAACTAATCTTATTAAACATTTAATAAGCATACATAAGACATTTGCTTAACACGTATCTAAGGAGTATGCATCGAATACCAGGCATGCACTTATTATAACTCCTTAAGGTAAGAGTACTTCTTATCTACATTTTCTAATAAGGAAACTAAGATTTTCACACTGAATGAAATTTTCCATGGTCAAATAATTAGAAAGTGGCAGAAATAGAATTTTGACCTAGAGCACAAGCTCGTAAATCAGATGCCCTACGGCCCCATAAAATATATCTAATCTGGAATTATGAAACTATATCACAAAGCATAATTTTGTTCTCATATATGGAAACAATGAGAAAATAAACCAAGGGAGAGATAAGGAAAGATAGAGAAGAATTGTCATTCAACTTTAAAATTATTCAGTTTTCCAGTTTAGGTAAAATCTTGAAAGATTCATTTACTCCCTCCTCTTCCCATTCTACCCTAACAAGTAATATGCTGGTAATTTTCAGTGATGAGATGTCTGTTTGTTTGTTTTTTTTTAACTGATTTGTATGTAGCACTTGTCAATTTCTGTTATGTAAATACACTATGGCTGATTTCAAGCTACCATGGGAGTTGGGAGTAAGATAAATACCCAGATTCAGCAAGTCCAGCCCAAAGAAGGTCACTTCAAGTCACATAATAGGCAAGAGACAAGAATCTTCACACATAAAGAAAACTGGATACGGTGACTGGGGCAGACTCCTGAGCAGAATCTTTGCAAGTCAAGAGTGGGCATGGTATATTCACAGTGCTGAAAGGCAAAAGAAACTATCAGCCAAGAATGCTGCATCTGTCCATGTTGCCCTTCAGATATGAAGAGTGTGAAAGACCTTCCCAGAAAAACAGAAGCCCAGGGAGTTCATCACATCTCCACCTGCTTTATGAGAAACGCTAGATGGAGTCCCTCAGGTGAAAACGAGAGATGCATGCATGAAAGACACAAATCAGTGGTAAAGTTGGTAAAAAGAAAGTCAGATGCAGAATACTGTAGTGGTCCTGGGAAATCACGTGCATCTCACAGCGGCCATAATGACGGGTTAAACAATCTGCATCTAAACATGCAAAAGGGGACATCAGAAACAAAGTTAAGTCGTTAGCTTTAAATAACTTGCTTTAGTGCTAAATACTCTGCGCAGGTCTCAGGGGACAAGGTGTGCCTTGTCAGTTAACCCCAGCACAGACCCTCTTTATACCCACTCACAACGGGCACATGGAAGTTGAGAAGTGAACTCCAGAGAAAAGTTGTCCCAAGGGCTGAGGGGTTAAGACTTTAGGGTAGATTTGGTACACTGGGTTCATTCTTAAAAAAAATCTAGAAAAGAGAGGCAATTTTCTCTGTTAAGTTCAACGTCATTCTAGTCAAGGAGGACCTGAGTAGTTTTCAAAGTTCTGGAGTTGAAAACAATGAGTTTTTATCAGGTGCATATTACAAAACTAAAGTGAGATCTTCGACATTTTTGTATTACTATATGACTCATTGAATTAATTCTCCTGTGGGTCAGCTAGGGCTCTAGCTTTTGTTGGTAGGGACAAATACTTGATGAAAACAGGGAATAAAGTATTCCTAGAGACTCATTTGTATAGAGCTACAATTTCTGATGCACATCAGAGTTCCCAGGAGGATTGACCCCGGGAAAAGTGCCACAGCACCATTGACCTGTGCAATCTGGCACAGCTCTGCTTGCTGGAAGAAATTGCTACCCACAGCACCTTTGTCCCTTTGCTACCTGAGGTGGCAGTCACCGGGAGGGAGGGCAGGCCCGGGGAACACATTTGTCCTGAGGTGGTGTCCAGGGAGGGAGGTACTTGCATAAGGGGGATGAAACTCATCCAAGCCCCATCTCTTACCTACAGTGAAACCCCAAACCACTGGTTCCTCACTTGGCTCGAGTGATTCCAGAAAGACTTGGACGCTGCCACCTTCTCCCTGGAAAGTCCTGTTATAAAAGCAGTCAGCCGTGCCACACTCTACGTGCATGTTAGTCATCCTCGATCTGAACGCAAGAAAGCAACATTAAACAGGGGACTGCTCTCTCCCTTGACTTGGCAACCATAAAACCCTAAAGATACGATTATGTACTGTACCTTACACAAAGCAGATGCCCGGTGAAATCTGAACAGTCGCAGGAGGGGCTCCCAGGCTTTCATACCAGCTTCTTGGTGGAGGAAGGAGGAGAAGGAGGATCAGAGAGGAGTAAAGCTGTATCGCTCAAAAATCAACATGGAGTCTACGTGTAGATGTCACCCTAGGCGTGTACACTTTTGCTTCAGTTTGGTAGAGGGTGTGAGTAGGCTATAAGTGGACAGTAGCCATTTGTGCTAGGTGATAAGACGTGGAACTTTTTTATACCATTCTATTTGGATATGTTTGAAAATTTCCTGTATTTTTTTTTTAAAGCTCAGTCTTGAGCAAGATGTTAACCTCTGGTCCAATTTACGCTTCTCTCTCCTCCAAAATGAGCCTAATTCAGGCTCGGAACACTCCAGGGAGAGGAGAGCATGAAGCAAGGGTTCATTTCCTGTTCTCTCTGTGTTGCTGCGGCTGCTGCAAGGCTGTATTAAAAGCTGGGAGGGGGAGAAGACCGGGAAGGCTGTAAGCTAACTGTTACTCTTCTGAGTGGCACAGGTATCCAAATGCCGAGGTCTGCTTTCTTTCCTTCCATCGATTCCTCAATTTCCTAAATCCTTGCACTTGGTGCCTCTGGCAGCCCGAATTCACAGTGAAGCCATGCAGTCTCTGGTTGGTCATTCTGAGCACTTCAACCTCACCTGCCTCCCCTCCGGCTGGACAGCTCCAGTCTCTCCCTGGAGGGAAGCCGGCTGCATCCATGGCAGAGCCCTCATCGGCACAACTCAAGACCCGGGAGGCTCCCAGTGAGAGTTCTGTCCTCCAGCAGGGGATCCACTGCATGTCCTTTCCCAGACTTCCCACGGGGGAGAGGCTAGACCTTTGGTCTCCACATCTAGCTAAGTGTAACAATATCTCCAAGAGCTTGGAGTCCATGGGGCCTCTCAGATTTCTCCAACTTGCAAAGGTCCTTAGGGAATGGAAATCAGTCCCCCAACTTGCTTCAGTGCCTGCTTACCCCATGAGTGGCTCTCTGGAAACTCTCTTCACCTACTGTGTGAGAGAAAACTGGCCCTCAAAGGAGGACATTTTGCAAAAAATGCAGTTAAGGTCCAGGTACTTCGGGTAGCAAATGATGAAACCAAGCGTCATTCTTATCTCTAAGAAGATGTTGACACCGATTTACCTGTAGCTCCTAGCTTGTATTCATTAAGAGAAAGAGCCTTTTTTTTAATCAAATGGTTGTTTAGAAATTTCATGGTATTTGTAGGTCTATTTAAACATCCTTCTGAAGTTCCACCTGTCAGGCAGGAATTTTAAAGCACATTTGTTGCAGGAATGGCCTGGGGTTCTTGTCAGTGCTCACTTGGACTCAGGTGGGAGAGAGAGTAAGGAGAGCCACCTGGATTCTCTGCACACTCCTGGTGACGCGTCGGAAGATGCTTGGCCAGAACACAAACTGACATGGGAGGGAAAATAAGGTGAGGAGCGAGGTGCCTGAGAACCCAGCCCTTTGCTTTCAGACTAGCTCACCAGAGCATGCAGGGTTGCTCAGGGACCAGGCAAGGGAAAGTCTGCAACAGAAACATTTTCATGCACCCACCACTGCCATCATCCATTTAAAAAAGTCACTCTGAAAGGTTAAGCTTTTGATTTCTGCTGAAGAAAGAAGAAAGGCTTTTTGTTTCTGCAAGTAATGATGATAATAATGATGTTTAATGCCACTGATAAAGCTCAGCTTCCCTGTGTCCTGGGGCTGGAGGGGATGCTCAGGCCATGGGGGGACCTGGTAAGGATCCAGAAATCCTCCCATCCTCCATCTTCTCCCCTGGAGTTCCGCTGCCCCAGCTGCCTTCTCTCCCCTCCTTCTTCTGGTGCAAAGATCTGCAGGAACTACGCCCTCCTCGGAGGTGAGCAGGCTGCCTTCGTCATTCTCCCTTCGTCTGTCTTAATCCTTCTGAATGTCAGCAAAGCCAGGAATGAGAAACTGTCGCTTCTGAAACAAAGCCCTCTTGTGTGCTGTGTTCTTGGTCTTGCTTGCTTTGTGTGTCTGTCGCTGAGTAATCCTCACTGGATCTCTCAGATCACTCATAACCCCTGAGCCTGTGGCAAGATAAAGCAAGAAAGCAAAGCTCCACTGTGCAGGTGGAGAAGTGACTTCTGGCATCTCCAGAATTCATGTTGAGGTCTTTCCAGTTGTGGAAGGAACTCCAGAGGCAGAGGAAGGGGGCGGCATGTCAGCTCAGGATGCTTCCATTGCACTTGCTATCTTGTTACATAGGGATCAATGCAAGAGGAGTGCAAATAAAATGAGATAATAGATGTGAACAGTTGAAACATTTTTTTACCCCCAGAGCCCACACTGAAACAAGAGACTGGGAAAATACTAGTAGGGTTTGTTTGGGGCTTTGCACCTGGATTCTAGATCTGGCTCTGCCACCAACCAAGAGCTCAGATGTTGACCTTCCTAGGCCCAGTTAAATCCACTATAAAATGAATCGCTCCTTCCAGCTTTAACATTTGAGGAGCCAATCACATTTAGGGAGTTAAGCTGGGTTTTTGGCACTGCTATTTTGGAAGGCTAATTTTGACATAAGCATATGCAATGCTAAACATGATGCTTTAACTGCGTTTCTGTCTCAGTTTATGGCTTCTTTTACCAAGTATAAGATAAGGCTGTTTGACTCCAGTCTAAACAGCATGGGTGTGCTGAGCACGATCACATTGGACTATCTATGACTGCTGCCTTTCTGGAATTGTCCATGGAAAAGCAGAAGGAATTTCAAGCAGGGCTGAAGTCTCAGTAACTGGATAACTGGAGAAGTAAAGATTTTATTAGCTTGGAGAAGTGAATATTTGAGCTGGAGTCTCTCTGTTTACACGGATCTCATCAGCAGAAGCGTATCTGGGAGTAGATCACACCTGCACTATAGGGTGGAAATCAGTAATCTCCAGAGCACTGGCTGCCAAGGAACTACCAGAAGACTGTCCCCGGACAGGAAATTGGATGGTGTCCTTCAGATGCTACCAGGAAGCCTAATCAAAACAACTATGGACAGTGGCTTCTATGTGATCCTAAGCCAGCCAGAAGCACAGTCGTAGCTAGAAACCTGTGGACTGCCTGAAAGCACTTGATTAGCCAGGAAGAGCCAGAGCAGGTCCTCCACATAGCAGGCCAGCTGGTGACAAGTCCTGCACATGGGTCTTTCGGTGACCACTCAGCAGCTGCTGATTGATCTAACCCAAGCCTCCAACAGCTCATGGGTATGGAATCAAGAGCAAAGAGTGCTGCCTGATCTTCCTGAATTGCTGGGACCTAGCTACGTACAAAGACGTGGGTTAGTGAGTGATGATAAATTTATAGAACTAGGGAAGTTACCAAGAAATACACACTGCAGACGGTGTCCTTAAAAAGCTGTTATTTGACTGGGAGTTTCATGGAAATAACATGTGTTTTTCTATTCCCTGGAACCCTGAAAAGCTGGCAGGGGGCAGTAGAAAAGTAAGGAGACCCCAAAGAACCCAAGTCTGTCCAAGTTAAATAAAGATGAAAGTGAAACTTTTTTAAAAAATGTTTTTTGATGATCAGGGGAAAAAAGAGCTTCTGCATGGTTCTTTTTAGTTTTCAGAGCAATTCCACGGTTCATCACTTGCTCTTGCTACTACTTTCACAGATGTGGGAAAGATGCCCAATGACTTACATGGATGTGGTGAGAATACCAACCGACAAGACAGGTTCTCTCTCTTCTCCCGCTAAAGCCCCTTTGTCTTTTCCAAGGTATCAAAGAAGCAATGACTTGGAAACAACACTCTTCTGGTGCTTAAATTTGACCAGATCCTTTGGTCTTCAAGACAAAAACCGCTTTTAAGTTGGGAAAGCAGCTCAGTGATAGAGCCCTTGCCCAACATCCGGAAAGACCACGGCTTCAAAACCTGGTGCTACAGAGACAAAACGGAGCAAACACGCAAACAAACACAGAAAACCACTTTTGGCATTGAAAATACTATCTCTAGTTATCGTGATGGAATTGGTGATCAGAGAGTAACCATCGATTAAGCTCTTACTATGAGTTTGTAATTACACTAAGCACATCTGCATATATTGTTCAGTTGGGTTCTCACAGTTTTTCTTGTAGGAGAGAAATATCCCGATTTGGAAGTGGGGGATTTGAATAAAATTATTCACAAAAGGCTCCAAAGCCAGTGATTGTGAGAGCTGGGACTCCAACCTCAGCATGTCTTGTCTGTGTCTCTCTGCTGGTGTCTTCACACGCACACATGCACATACACACACATGTGCGCGTGCGCACATGCACACCCCACTGGGTTTTGGTTGAATCCCACCCAACCTAGATAGCAGCTTTTGCCTTCTCACCAAGGCAGGTTGCATCACCACAAGCAGCCTGCGCCTGCGAGTTCGGGAGACGCCCAGCACCAGGTGCCGGAGAGGCTGGCTGAGAACGAGCCTCCCACCAGATGGCTCTCTCTACAAACAGTGGCACGGTAACCACTACTCTTGACATCTAAGTCATTTATTTCACCTTCCTGGGTCCGGTTTCTTGTCTGCGAGTGTAGGAAACAGGGCCTACCTTATAGAGTAGAAGAAACATGAAAATTCGATAAAATAATTGCACATGTTGCTAGCAGTGTAAAAGCCAGAAATGTAATAATCATGTTTGTGCTTCACCGAGGTTTTCTGGAAATCTTGTGGCTTTGTTTTGCCTGTCTTCTCTGTGCTTTCACAGAGGGTGGGCAATCTCCTCAGAGACACCAGGCACTGAGCGGGGAACTTGTAGTCGATAGGTAAATAAGCCTTCCCTCTCAACGAAATTCTTTGACTGGTGAAAGGAGAGAAGACAATAGAAGGTGATGACACAGGCTTTATTATCCCACTGGAGGGCACAAGAAAAACGCAGTTCGCTTGGGAGCTGTGAGGAGAAGCTCCCAGCCGTGCAAAGGGAGACAGTGAGGCGGCGGCTGGACGTCCTGCATCGCTCGCCTCGGAAGCGAGCCTGTCTCTCAGGTCCTCGTCAGCCATGTGCCAGTGTCGGGCCCACACGTCCTCCGAGGCTGGCTTAGTCCCCACGTTCCCTGGATTGCCCACGAGAGGAACGGACAGATGTCTGTGTCCCGCTGAGCCAGCGGCTCCCACAGGGCTGCGCATTCAGACTGAAGATGGCCAGGCTCTTCGGGGCTCCTGCCAAGGCTGCTTCCCTACTTGCTAAGATTTTCTAAACAGAGGAGCTCTGTTGGAGAAGACGGAGTGGATCCCTTCTAGTAACCATCACTTGTCTTCTACCTTGGCCCCTGAAACTATGACTTTCCCAAGAAGTTATACCCGACCAAGCACCCAGACGGCTGCCTTCATTCCCCAGGCTGTTTCCTTGGCAACAGGGCCCACTGTGACCACGATGGCCTGCAGCATCCTCAGGTGCTCTCAGAGGCCAGGCCCAAGGCTCTCAGGTTGCACAGAGGCCAGCCTGGGTGCCGCCTGTCTGTACTTGTAGACGCCTCTCAATCGGGAGCCCAGAGCTTTCTCTTCGCGGGTTAGTGCGATGGACACCATCATTCCCCACTCTCTTCCTAGAAGGAATCGGGGGAGAAAGGTCAGAGGACCGTCCAGGGGCTCTTTGGTCCTCCACGGCTGCCACCGCCTTAAACTAATGTCCTCGGCAGTCTCTCTTCCCAGTTGCCTGTGACAGTGCCACACTGAAACGCCCGAGTCAAGACTGCAGAATTTTCAGTGGTTCCCCCGTGGCGCCTTTCCTCCTCCTGGGTCAGCAGAGCCAACCCCTCCAGGTCCAGGTCGGGAGCTGTCACTGCGGTTCCTCACGGGCTCACTGCGGTCTCATCAAGGAGGGCATCTGGGTGCCTTCTTTCTCCTCCTCGGCCCACCCTTGCTCTTACCTGGAATCTTCCAAGCAGCACCCAACGAGGAGAAATGGAAATACTGAGGATTTTCAAGTTAGCAAATAACTTAAAACAGGGCCATGCAGAGCCGGGTGTCCGGCGTCAGTGTCCATATAAAGCACCCGGGAGCTGTGTAGGCAGAAGGTCCCCAGTCTGTCCCTCTGGTGGAACCGGGGCTGCGTCCTATAGGCTCCCCGGAAGCTCGGAGGATGGGACTTTGAGGACCAGGCTCTTATCTACACGTGTGCGTGTCTACATATGCTACAAAAGTGGACGAGAAGCCTTCTTGTAGGGTTTATATATTTTAAAGCACTTTTGCATACTTTTCTCGTTGGCAAGCTGGGGAGGTAACGCCATTACACCTATTTTTCTGTCCAGTGACACACAGCTGGTGGGATTGCATATCCAAATTGTACCTGTAGACCACAAAAGACTAATCCAATGGTGTTGTCATTATTATAAAACTGGTACGTAAATTAGAACCTTGCCAATGCTGGTATTCATAACACACACTGGAAATTATTTCACAGAAGGAGTTGCATGGGTTTTTGTGGGGAAAGTTTTCATTATATTTTACCAATAACCCATCTCTAGAAATTTCCACATTCATAGTCTACTGTGAACTTTTCTGCTTTGGCCTGATGTTTACAGGTGTTTGTACAGATAGAGTGACATTCAATAAATCTGTCGAGAATAGCAAGACTTCAGAAAATAACCTGTCCCCCACTCGTGGGCAGAATGAGGTCCTGCACCCCGAAAACAAAGTCTACCTGGAGAGTCTGAATGTGGTCTCATTTGGAAGAAGAGACTTTGCAGACGTAACTAAGGTAAGGATTGCAGGATGAGATCCTCCCGATTTAGAGCAGGCTGTAAATCTAATGACAAATGTCCTGATAAAAGAAGAGAAGGTACAGGGGCCCGAGGCAGAAAGGCATGTGAAGGTGGTGGCAGAGATGCCTAGGACGGGTGGGGGGTAGAAGCATTGGGAAATTGAAATTGAACTTGGTGTCATCGTCAGGCAGGGAGGAGAGTAAAACTTCAGAATTTATTTTAAACAAAGGTCCTCTGAGTAATTCTTCATGGAGAAGATTGGGCATCTCAACAGTTATGGAGCATTTAAACTCAACAGATACATTCATAGCGTGAGACAGGCTGTTTGCCCACCAGTGTGTCCTTGGCTTTCCGGTTAGTTCTAGTCTTCTATACTGCAAGACTCAGCAGCTGACCTGTGCCTTAGAAAAGATAACTTTAATAATCCATTTTTCTGTCCCCTCTCCTCTTCTTCATGAGACCAGAAAGATGAGAAGCTGCTCTTTGAAATGCCTCAAAGGTATTGGGCTGTGGCGCGCTCTCCGCCCTGCAGCTGCCTTACGTGTTGTGCTCAGGCAACCAAGGACGTGGAGCATTGGCAGAAATCGGAGTGCTTTTTTATAGACCATCTGTACACAAAAGTGTAATTATTTATTTAAATTTCCGTTTGTACCATATTAAATCTTTTTACAGCGTTTTAAATTCTGTTTTAAAGGTTTTTTTTTCTAATGTAGTAATAAAATATTCATTCCTCATTAAAAAAAAAAAGGTGAGCTACGGCTGGCTGGCATCTTCCCTGCATGGCTTGTTGCTGCCATCTCGTGGCCAAGTGACGCCAGCACAACCGTTTGTTTTGTAAGATTCTAGCTCTCACCAGCAGAGGGCAGGCTTTGGAAATGAATTTTTTTTGTTCCTAACTCAGTTTTTGTCGTTTTGCTGGCGTTGCCAAGCAAGATTTCTTCTGCAACTGAATAGTGAGAAGAAACGCATAACACAATTGCTGTTTTCCAGTTAACAAAGGAGTGGAAATTCACAACTACGACACAGCTTTCCAGGAAGTAAAAACATGATGTTAGATGTACTATTTTGAATTTCTAAGTCATATTTAGTCCCTGCTGGCCTAGTGCTGTAGTGGTAGTTGAAGAATAGCTTCTGGGAGGGGGCTGAGGAGGGTCAGAGTGGTCGGAGGTGGGCGAACATCGGTCTGCTTACTGGGTTTCCTGTTCCCTTCAGAACTGGGAGGCCACCTAACCTCAGAGTCTCAGAACTTTTGTTTTGATTGTTGAACTCTGCTAGCTCGGGTTATGACAACCCAATTTCCTAAGAAAGAGTGCTTATATAGCTTATGTGGTTGCTGTTAGATTAAAAGAATTACAGACTCCTTCTAAATTTTCACAAAATGGAATTTGCTTGGCTCACCAGCACACACTTCTTCCTTCCCCAAACCTCAGTACAACTGGTGAGCTTATTAACAGGCAGGATTGCAGGTCAAACAAACATGAGGGTTGTGGGACCTACTGGTTTGCTCTCCATTTTACCTTTTTCAACACTCCTGGAGACAAGCTCAAGGAAGACCCCTTAGTTCTTCAGAAGGGAATCTGAAAACCTTTGCCAAGAGTGTTTCAAGGAAATGAGTTCCTTCAGCATTACACTACGGAGATCAGCATACCAACTTTAATCAAATGAATCAGAGCTCTAACTGGCCAAGAAAACTTGACTGGTTTCCCTGGATGCTGTTCGCGGTAGACCAAAAGCCCCTAGAGGCGATGGTCCATCCTTAGGCCCTGCCTGCTCAGCCTGGGTGCTCATAACTTTCTCCTCAGAGTGAACTCTGCAGACCCTAGCACTGGCACAAGGAAGGTGTTTTGACTTCCATTTATTCCTGCGGATATGGGCGCAGTCACAGGGACAGAGGCTGCTCGTTGCTCATGGGAATCCATGGTCGTGTTTCTGGGCACACACAGCCCTCCTTGCCCTAGGCGAGGGCACGTGACTCAATTCTAGCTGACAGGATACAAGTGAAAGGAACATACACCACTTCAGACCTGGTCCGTTAACATTTCTGAAGTGTGCTCCATGCTCGTTTCCTATTCCAGACGGCTGCGATGGAAGCAATGTCCAAGAGCCTAGAGGTCGTGTACCGGAGATCCCACCCCTCCCACCTGCGTTCGCAGTACTATTCCTGTTCCTGTTCACCCTCTCAAGAGTGTCACCCAGGAAGAAGTGAATTTCTGTGGTACTTGAGCAATTGTCTCGTGTGTCCCGGTCTTTACAGTGGTTTTTCTCTCCCCACTAATACACCACTCAAGAAATATTGAACACCACGTATATGATAAGATAGGGACATGCTTTTGTTACAGCAGTTTTGCAGTACGAGCTAGTTCGTTGCGACCCATTCCAGATTGTGAGAGGGGTTGAGGAGAACACCACACTCTGTGCCCGTCTGGCATCCAGGCCTCTTTCATCTTGACATTGCCCACACAGTGGCCTCCTTTTGGTTCTTGGAGCACCACTTTATGTCCCGGCAGTGACCTTCTCCTAGGTTTCCTCTGCAAGGAATGTTCTATCCGTCTCTTTGTCACACGATTTTCCATTGAAATTGTACTTTTAAAGAAAGTCTTCACGGTCTTGCCTCACTACTGTCTCAACTAAGGCTAGATCCCAGGTTCCTTTAGGGCAGGGCTTCTTTTCAGTTTCATCGTCACCAGATGGTTGTTTAGTGATTTATTGCAGTCAAATAAACTCAATAAAAGTTTGTTGAACAAATAGATATGAATGGAACCCACTTTGAGTCAAATCCTCATGGATTTCCTTCGTTGCTCTTACTATCTTTATCATCTATCTGAAAAATAAATCAAATGCAGTCATACTTTTTTAAAAAAATCTGGGGTACACTCTGAGATAGAGATGCATTAACTGTTTTGTCCTCATGCAAACATCACGGAGTGCGCTTGTAGACACCTGGGTGCTGTCCTGCTGCACACCCAGGTGCTGGTGTGGTACATATGCGCTGTCATCTGTGTGCTCCGTTGTGGGATAGAAAACTGTTTCGTGGCGTGTGAGTGTATTTCAGAACTTGGATACAGGAAATGCACAACCAGAGGAAGATGATTTGGCGTGCATAAGAGGAACGGCTTTTTCCTATCTGTTCAACTTGGGGGGCATGATTATTGGGAGAGGCCCTCATCAACCTAGAACTGTTCATTGGAGAATTTACAGTGCTACAGATTAAAAAATAATTGTAGTCTTCGGACAGATAACATTGTAGTAGGAGCACAAAAAGAGGGAAAGGTCAGACTCTTGTGGTGTAAAGTTCAGGATCGTTCATGAATCTGACACTCAGCTTTGTACCTTGGTGCTCGTCACAATATCATATACAGTGGTTACCGAGGCAGAGGAACACAGAGACCTTGCTATAATAATGATCTAAGTCTGTGTTTCCTGATTTTTTTTGATCTGGAGTCAGCTTGGGAAGCACTGTTTTATGCTGAGAGTTGGCCACAGATCTATTCCACCTGTCTCTCATTTGAAGACAAGGTTGAAAGAACTGTGCCTGCCTGAAGAAAGCCCCTTCCCTTCACTTGGAACAGGCCCTTCTCTGTCCCATCCACTAACTTCCCGGGTACACACGTGGCTGAGGGCAAGCCAGCAGTGCGGGAATGAACTTGTTGCCCACTCTGCTGAGGTAACCACAAAACAACACAGGCAGCAGACACAGAGTAAAGCGTTCATAAAATCCCATCCGCTTCCAAGTCAGCAAAATCGGATAATGAGGACAGAGGCATTTCCAAGAGGGAACCTTTCAGTGGCAAATGCAGACAAGTGAAGGACTTTATTGAGAAAAGGCTGATGGAACTGGCCAATGGTTGGATGGTACATACCAGAGCACTGCAGCAAAACACAGACACAGCTGGCGATAAGGTTAGAGTCGTGAGAGAGGGCGATAAAAATAGTGGGCGCCCAGTTCAATTTTGACACTAACAAACAAGTGACTGAAGGTTACACTTAGTTTTATTAATTTTGCATTTGCAATTCAACTTTACTTTGGCACCCTGTATTTGAAATGCAATCCTAAATTGGAGTGCCAGATGACCAGTTGGTGAAGTCCTGGTTACAGGGTAACAAAACAAAACAAAACACTTTTGAAAAGTTTGGCAACGGGAGAAAGAGAGGAATAAACTGGAAGCTCTGTATAATTAGGAAGACTCCTATTAACGGTGAAATCTTACTCCAGGCCAAAGACCTGCAGGCACATAGCCAGGGTGTCTGGCTGGGAGGTGATGGTTTTCACCCAGGAGTTCAGGGAGGAACAGAAAAAGTTGACTGTAATTGGGCAGTGACAACAGAGCAGCTCTTTATGGTGACTACAAAACCAAAACACAAAAAACTAAAACCGATTCTTAGATATGAGTTTATAGTAACCTACCTAAGGCCAATTCATAAACACGTCACTCTGTGGTGGCCACAGTGTTGCCTATGCTTGGCAGAGAGAGAGAGAGAGAGAGAGAGAGAGAGAGAGAGAGAGAGATCCCCACAGGGAGGCTCTGGCAGCAGGACTGTGTAGTGAGGGCTGGGAGGGACTGATGCCTTCTTTGCTGTCCTGAGGGCTCCACGCACAGACGGAGAGGTGCGGGATGTTATTTTGGAAGCGGGTAATGCAGAGATCGTATAAAGCACTGCAAAGCTCTCTGGGTCTGATCAAGTCAAGCCTGCCATGCAGACCCCAGAGAGGAGCAGAACTGGAGGCCATTCCTGCTCTGGGGCTGGGAATGGAGGCGCCAAGGGCACCCAACAGACGATTCAAACTCTCAGCAAAGGGAAGCCAGGGACCTTGCTAAGGGAAGCTCCACGCCCTTCGTTCACATTGTCCCAAGAGCTGCACTGTTCGTGAACCCCGGAAACACACATGGCGAGTGCGGTGAGAGGAGGAAGAGGGACAGAAGGGAGGAGGAGGGAACGAGGCGCCCCTCTACCTCCCAGGCCCGTGGGAAAGCAGTCGCCGGGACACAGAGGAGCCCAGGCCGGCCCGAGAGGCCGGGGCGGGCTCAAGCTGGGCTCCAGTCCTTGCCTTTGTGTCACCCCTTCCCCAGGCCCTGGCAGACCTCCGTCTTGGTCCCAGCTGTGACGGGTGAGCCGTGCGACTCCTGGTTTAGCGTCCCCGATATGCTGCAGATCCTCACATGTAATGCAGGCATCACAACATTAAACATCTTCTAGGACTCCTGGAAGAGCGACACAGACCCATAACTTCTTATGTATCAGCCAAATATACACATTATTTCTTTCTTCGTATAGTGATATCTGAGAGAATTTAAAACGGGGTCATTGTTTTCCATTTTTATACTTCACATACCTAATATCTAATACTTACGCCTTTAATAATGTGGGCTAAGTATATTGAAGGCATAGATCTAGGATAGATCTGGGACTTCAAGAAATACGCTGTAGAGTCAGCAGGAAATCACAGACAGCCATGTGCTTTCCCCTCCACCACTGCAGACCGTGAGATCCAGATGCGATGCAGCTTGCTCTGAGCTGAAGAGAGTACTGCTTGGCTGTCTCTGTCTAGACAGGAAATCCTACAGCTGCTTCCTGTTACCTTGCATTTCAAAGGCACAGTCTCCTCGGCCCCTGCCCAGTTATGTGCCATCTTAACGCACTCACATTAAATAGATTTGCCCTGACTGTTTTAAACTAAGTTGATCGGTTGCTTTTGCCTCTTCTGGACCCAAGTCTACCAAGCAATTTCATGTCTAGCAGACCAAACAGCAGGGTGACTTCACAGGCGAAAAGTCAGGCTGCTGCTTTAAAAACTATAAATGACTGATGGTGTTACGTCTGACACTGCTTACTTGTCTCAAACTTGATTTAATTTGCTTTATGAAGTTAATGTGTGATCTATAAAAAAATTAAAAGCTCTTAGTACTCGATTTCAAGTTATTTTACCACAATGCAATAAAAATTTAAGCTTACCACATGTTTCATAAGATTATGAAATGTTTGGGCACACTTGTAAAGAAGAAAACAATCATGAAATTAAATTGAGAAAGGGAATTTCTTTTTTAACATAACAGCTCTAGAGCCCTAACTATCCACATGTGAAGATATGCTTGTTCCTTAAGATGACCGACAGGAATGCAGCGGTAGTTTCTGTGGATTTAGTCCATCCTCAGGCAAGGCTAAGTGAGTTAAAGGCGCAGAAGGGGAAGGCAAGAGAAGCGATACTGTAACGAGAGGCGCAGAACCGGTATTTCGATGTCACATAACTTGAGATGGTTTGGAACTGGACAGCAGAGCTGCTGTCCCCTTTATTAGCGCATTCAAACAGCATCAGGAAAACAACCTTCCATTTGGTTCTTACTGAGATTTATTATTTTTAATAATGCCACTTTTCAGAAGTATAGTCATGTGCTCACTGAGACAGGCTGACAAAGTGAAAACTTGTATGTAATGCAGAAGTACCTTTCGGGCCATAGATTAAGACACAGATAGAGCAGTGACAAGTCAAGTCCAATGCCCACAGCGGACAGCACATCCCAGCCTCCCCTTCCCACCACCAGGCTCCACGTTACAACCAAAGAACCCACAATGGGAATCTGGCAAGACACAGAACACGGACGGCTATCGACTGACATGAAAAGTAAAATTTTATTAAACATGTTTACATACATGAGTTGGGAGTTCATTTAAAAGCACAGGGGGGTGTTAAGACAAGTGGTCCAAATAGAAAGATACTACCCAGTTATAACCAGTTGGTCGTTGGCCACTGAGACAGAACAGAATCTAGTAGAAATGCACCTACGCTTCAGGTCTTCCCGGCCAGCATGGTGAGCGGTGCCAATCTGGGCCCCGTGGGATGACGGGCAGATGATCGTGGCATGTGTAAAGAACAATAAATCATTCACTCGGTGCAGGCAGTATGTCTATGGATTAAAACCTACTGTGTACACAGTGTCTACGTGTGTCACAGACCCACAGTACGAAGCTACACCGAAATATTTAGTAGAAGGAATTTGGTCCATTACACATCACGTTTTCCAGAGGGTAAAAAATAAAGTCCATCTATAGACATTTCACCCCAGACCCACTGAACAGTCTGGCTGAAACCTGCAAAATGTCTATAACGAAAATGGATGGCTTTGATTTCTTGGTTATTTCAGTAGAGTAATTAACAAGCAAACTGTACAAGTACATGCAACATACAAGCTGGTCTATGTGGAGCTAACATACATTAGTAAATAATGTGTTTCTTTTTCTTCCTTTTTTTTTTTTTATAAAATGTGCATGCAGCTTTGAACAGTTCCAAGTCATGCTGCTCTCACAAAAATTGAGTGACTCGTAAAAGGAGGGAGAACAGAGGGACGCACCCGCTGAGAGTGCAGCCTGCAGTGCGTACACAGAGGTCACAAGAAAAACTCAAATGAAGAAAACGCAAATTGAAATTTGACTTTTGTTTTCTCCCCCAAAAGTAAGACGCTGTGCATTAAAAAAATAAATAAATAAATCAAGCGTTGTGCTTGCATTGACCTCAAAGAAATGTGAACTAAAATTCAATAAAAACATCCGTTTACTGCGGAATATTTCAACTGGAATTTCAACTGGGATTACTGAGCAGCCCACATCATGCTCTCTCCGAGGGCAGATGGGAGCACCTACACTGAGGTGTGGCCGAGGAACCGGGCACAGCTCAGAGCGTCTTAGGCTCAAATCCATTCCTAGTCACCATTTTGGGAGGTCAAAAGTATGGTTTGTACAGGTAAGCATATTTTGATATCGGGAAGAAAAAGGCATTTCAAGGAGTATCCCCAAAGTATGATTATGTGTTTGGTATTTTTTTTAGTCCCCAGCATTACTTGCAGAATAACTTAACAGCTTTCCAAGCAAAACAATGGGAAACACAAAATTAATTTTCTGGAATGCAAACAAATAGGATCTTCACTTAAAAAGTGATTCTGTGATTATCTCTATTTTGGAGGATAACTTCGTCTTCCGAGTCTCTACAGAGAAGACTCTGAAGAGTTCTGAGGGAAAGCCAATGAAACCCTGCACGGGTCTCACCTGGCCCAGCTGTTGGACATTGGGGAGGTGCCTGAGAGACTGCTTCTGTCCTTTTCGGTGCTTTTAGAAAAAGAAAGGAAGGATCTGTGCTAGCATCTCAAAGCCTGTTAGGATACGGCCAAACTACAGGTGGAACACAGAGAGAACAAAGCAAAACAAAAACCCAACCAAAAACCAAACAACATACAAACAGAACACACAAAAGAACAATACCAACAACAATGAAAACTTGCAGACACTAGGGAAATAACACTGCTTGTGGTCTGTGCAGAAATGTATGAAATACTTTTCACACAGTGAGAGTTTCCAGTTGCTTCAATTGTCGTGTGTGTGTGTGTGTGTGTGTGTGTGCACGTGTGTGCATGAATTTGAAGTCTCCTCTTTCTGTTTGTTCCAAGCATCAGTGACTCTCACTAGCACGTTGATCCATTGATTGTAATTTGATAGATTGCTTCGCTCTGTCGTATGAAGCCATGTTTTAAACAACAATCAGGACATATTATTGAAAAACTACTACAGGCAAAACACAAGTTGATTGTCTGTCCCCAACAATGCTTTTGATGAAATATCTGGTTCAGATTCCTATCCTGAAAGGTAGAGTTTTGTTGGAATGACTCTGGCATGAGTTCACTATGATCGCACGCAGGGAGGCCCGGTTGAACTTTCCAGAGACGACTGGGAGGCCCTGCGGGTTAGGGGAGTGACCGTAGGGTCCACCAGGGATGATGGGGGGAACAATTTGTACCATCCAATCACCATGCTGGACAGATCGAGTTCTTCCAACAAGATTTGAGCCACACCCATGAAGCATTTATGGTCCATCCTGCCATAGTCTCCCCAGACTATCACCTGCAGAGACAGAAATGAACAGAACTTGGTCTTCTCTCTCCTTAACCTCTGAAGCGTTCAAGGCACCTATTCTGTAAAAGCAAGCTGGTCAGTGGAGGAGAAAAAATGAGGACGGCTAACACCAGGGAGGAAGCCCCGGTAAGAAGACCTGATTACTCCTGGTGAGGTGCTCAAGGAGGTGCTCAAGGAGACTTCACAAGTTCACCTTTGATGGGAGACAATGTTTCCCTAGCAAATTCAGCACATTTCTCTTGTAGCTATCTGATAAATTGCTGTCTGCCGCAGAGAATGAGGCATTCACTTCTTTTATACTAGCTGCTTCTTCTTGATCAGATAGGGAGGGGAGTGAGAAATAACTGTGGGCTGGTGCCCCTGGAGGACGCGCCCCACAGTACTGACTGATCACATGATTGTACAAGTCAGTGAGCTCACTGAGGTCACCACATCCGGGTCACCGCCTACTGGGGCCGGACACGCCTCCCGCCACGCAAACCCTCAGCTCTGTCCTCCAGTCCTGCAGTCATCGCAGAGGTTCTCTACTGTGTTCCCCTGCTCCACACACGCAGGGTGTGTGAATCCTGCCTTTCCAACTTACTGAGGAACTTTGCCAAATCGCTTCACCTATGCGATCCTCAGACATAATCTTTAAAAATGGGAATAATGATATTTATCTACATATTTATCCATTTGTAGCTACAAACTCTGCAAGGGGAGATGTAAACCTCTCTATTCCTCCTCCTGTGTCCTGCTTATAGCTCATGGCTGGTACGGAGTACTGCCCAATCAAGTACTAATAGCCACGTTTCCTTTGACAATCTCTCATTTATGTATCCACAGAGAGAAGGCAAGGATGAGAAATAGGGGAAATGCAGAAGGAGATGGTAGGGCGAAGGAAGAGAATGAGGAAAGAAAATGAAAAGGCTTTCCATCGGACCCGTCAGATACGGTAAATACTACACGTTATTGTAAATTAAAGACGGGTGGTTATTTTTTCTACTCGAGGATACAACCTGAAGTCCTTTACTAAATTTTATTCTCTGCATGCTTTACTATCCCTGTGGTGTTTATGTGGATAGCACAGATATTACAACGTAAAAATCGAAACAAATTATTACTGACCTGAAGAACTTTACCCTGTGGGCTTTCGTCAAACACGAGGGACTGTTGATACAAAGGGTCGAGGGTTTTCCGTGCAATTCTTGTCTTCTTCTTGGCTATACAGGCTCCATTTTCCAAAAGATAGACTTTGACATATGGGGCTAAACAAAAATAGTTTAACTTATGAGAGGCTGACCCGGATTCGCTTGACTTTCCTTAAAGAAGGCCTTAGTAGAGGAACTACAGATATTACTGAGAGTTCCCAGGTATTTGAATCATTTTACATTTCCACCACTATATAAATTCTCTTCCTGAAAATGCCATTATTTCTACTACTGCCATTTCCCTCTTTTTAAATTAATGCTTACAAAGTTATCTTAAGACTTTGACTTACATTACAGTGGGTACACAGTACAGGTTTATATCTTAAAGTTCACTGTTTTCCTGTTATAATTAGAACCAAATTCTTTGGCTCATTTGCATTTGTAAATGCACAGAAAGAATAAAGGACACAAGCTAAGAAACCATCGTAATGAAACTTTTATAAATAGGACAATAATTTTGCAAAGAATATCCAGATGCATTTTTATGGAATCAAGATCACAGAAAAGCTGCCTTTTCAGTTAGATGATATAAAACCAAGCATGCAAAATTTCAGGGTGGCAACTGTCTCAGGGCCTCCTGACCAACAGGCACTTTTCCTCACCAGGGGTCGATTTGGAGCCAGGTTTCTGCGTCAGGCTTCGTGCCCTGATAACTTCAACTTCTAACTGGCCCTTCTTATCCTCCATTCCGATCTGTATATCACCTGCAGGTGGGGGCAAAGCAAATGGTCTCAGCTGCTTCGTAGTTAGGAGCGGTCTCAAGAGAAGAGAGTCCCATAACAAATCCAAAGTACCTTCACCATCTTGGTGCTGAGGAGCCCGCAACCCCACTTTGATTCCCCACTTTCCAAATCAAGCTCTGAAATGTTTCTCTTATTTCTTCTGGTCTGTACGTATCTTAAGACTTAATTCACAAATTAGTTAAAGAATTATTAACTATAACATGTAAGCATTTTATGATTCTTATACTTTAAGATTCTTATTCCTAGCTCACTTACTATATTTACTTACTAAGGAAAAACTAATTATTTGCATTTCCATTATCTATGTATCCCCTCAACAGGGAAATAGGAGGAAAATCTCTGCAGGGCAAGAGCTGCCGAGAACACCGCGTCACTCCGTCCCCGCATCCCTGAGTCCCTGCGTCTCCATCCTCCCAAGTAACATGGCCTTCGAGCAGATGTTGAGCTGTAGCAGCTAGAGGTCTGCTATCAGTTATCCGCCGAACACCACTGCTACAGCGAAATTCCCCATACTTTCCTTTAAAGCTTCGAACTATTCTTTTACACTTCGGACTTCTATGGGGTGAATACATAACATACGTTATTCATTGTTACTAACTTCAGAAGTTGATTTTTCTCATTTTGTTCCTTCATCTTAAAAGCTTTCTTCTTGCTTCTTTTTCTCCTGTCTTCCACTGTCCAGGTGGGTTTTCATATTTATTTTGACTTCTCCTTTGCTAGTATCGATTTTAAACACTTTATTTATATTACTTAACGCGGGGATTCTCATTTTTATGTTTACCAAAATGTAAAGTTAGTGTATGCCTTTACAAATAAGTAAAACAATATCCTTAACTGATCTTCACAAATTTTCTGTAGATATCAACTTTTTTGCACCAGCTTATTTTATGTTGCCATTGTACTAATTTAAAAAGAATATACTACCAATCCTTTTTTATTTCTATTGGCTAAATCGGAATAATTACTGGTTCCTTGTAGAAATAAACCACGTTTCATTCATTTGTTCACCACCACTTTTTTAAATCCACTCTTTTAAGTTTACTCTTCCTGTGGAGGTGCCTCCTTCAGTGTGGTGGTTTATACGAAGACGTCCCCGAGGGCTTCACGCACACACAGACAGTACTTGGGGAAGGTGAATGAACTCGGGGTCTCACAGTGCCGTGTTGTTTGCAGGGAGGTCTGGTCAGAGGAGGTGGGCCACTGGAGGTGCCCCGGAAGGACTTAACTCCCTCCTGGCTTTTTCCTCCTCTTCGTAGCCATCGTGAGGTAAACAGCTTTCCTCCACTGTGCTCCTCTGCCACACTGCATGGCTTTGGAGCTGGCTCTGGACTGAAACCTCTATAAACCAGGAGCCCAAATAAATGACTCTTTTAAGCTGCTAATGTTGGGTACTGTGTCTCCGAAATGAGAGCTGTGACTAAGATTTCTAATAACAACTTCCTTGTCTTAGTTTCATTTTTTTTTTTTAGCTTTAATTGAGTTTATCGGTACATTTTAGGGATACAGTACATACAGTACAGTTACTTTCATTGTTGGGATCTTGTACCTCTACATGACAGGTCTTGGTTCTCATTTTTTCCCCTTACCCCTGCCCTTCACCCTTGTCTTAGTTTCTGTGAATGACATAGGATGATTTATCTCTGAAAATGCTAAATATTATTATTTGCAGTTGTTTCTAGTTATTTGAATCATCTTTACTTTCCTCAGATATGAATTCTCTTTGCCAGGTCAGTTGACTGACTTTTTGTGCTAGACTTTCTCATTAGTTTCAGAATACTGTTTTAGATTTAAGTCTAGATGTCTGTTTTGACAGAATTTTGTGGTAATTGCAACATTTGCAACTAATTTGGTTTATCTTGCATAATATCTCAAAGAAGAACTATATATAAGAAATTAGGATGCTCACTTATAACCAGCAACATTAGCTAAAATATTGCCTCTTTTGTGCTATTTTTAAATGATCTTATCAACCAAGAAGCATCAGCTTTGCTGTAGAAAAATTATTTTTACCCATGGCAGGGGTGGCAAGGGTTTGGCGGCCAACAAGCTGAGCTGGTCCTAGTCCATCAAGAAAATCACTGAACTGACTGTCAGCTCCCAGTCGCACTCCAGGAAATATTAAGCTGTAAGCAAAAGGACCAAAAAAAAAAAAATCATTAGGTCTGTTCAGCTGTTGTTGTTTACTTCTCTAGTCCTGAGGATGTAACCCAGCACCTGCTGCCTGCTAGGCAATGTAACTCTAATTCTTTCCGTTACTTTCCATTTGACTAGTTCTGACTAGGAAACATGAAACACTATTCAGGCAATCTGTTTACTTACTTATAGTTTGCTTGTCACCAGCCATATAAGGCTCAACACCAATTAAGAAAATGTGTAAAATACCAATTTAAGACCTGACCCAATGCTCTTTCTATTCAGCAGGGCTGTTACAGGATTTAATGCTAACTGTTTATGAAGCCAAATCCATATCCCTATGTAAATATATTGCTGATATAAAATACAAGATTAAAATTTACAAAGACAATTACACATGAACATTAGTCACATGAATGCTAAATTTTAAACATGACTAATAATTTCTTGAATAAATATAGCATAAATTATTTACAAATACAACTTGTTTATTTATCTTTGAATGAATCTGAGGCTTTTTTCTTCAGTGCAAAGAAAACTCATTAGTTGAAACCTACCTATCTTTTACTACTACTGACAGAAAGCCCAAGTACAAGCTGCACAAGAATGGTGAACATGCTTTCTGCTTACTGCTGTAACTGTTTCTGAGTAACAAGGACCGTGTTGTTATGGCCGGCATTTGGTGAGTCTTTTCGGAATGATCATATTCTTCAGGATTTTACTGTTTCTGCTGTGATTTCATTACTTTTCCCACAACCAAGGGAACTGGACAACATACACTACTGTCCCACTGAGAGACAAAGAAAATAATTCTATGAGACAGTAAGTGGCTTATTCATGCTACAGGTAGTTTTTACTTGCTTTATTTTTGAAACCAGAAAAACAACGTTTTCCTCTGTTCTTTCACTTGCACCCTGCATTATGACTTTACCACACTTAGGATTTTGTGCGAGTGCTCACTGCTCTAACTTTCCTAAGTGCTGATGTTTGTTGTTGCTTCGCCTCCTGGGGGCACACATCCCAATCGCTCCATCCAATACAGTTTCAGGAATAGGGAAGAGAATGAAAACATTACCATGACATCATTTTATTGTATTTTTAAAACAGTGTAGAAAAATCCCAGCAAGTGCAGAGAAGTGTGAAATATTATATTGGTCTACGCGTGACCCAAATGTGAACATACAAATAATTACATGCATTGTGTCCATGATAATTTCTGTGTATCCCACTGCAGCACAGTCTTTTGCCTGTAAGACACATTGCCTCCATAAAAATTCAGTTTTATCAGGAAACATTTTATTTCCAGTACTAGGGACCGAACTCAGGTCCTTGCACTTGCGAGACAGGCGGTGGAACTACTGAGCTAAATCACCAGCCCAACCAGGAAAATTCTTAAGCACAGAAAAATGCAGGTTTTGTGTAGAATAATACAAATGGTTAAAAGGCAATTTAACAAATCAAAAAGTCTGTTTATTCATAATTAATTCAGATAAAACCCTTTAGTTAAAAAACAAAAAGACCATGGGGTTTCTCCCCTCCTAAGCAAAATATGAGTTACAGACATTTTAAAGATAGGAAAATGATCAAAATATTTTATATGTCACAATGAAACCTGACATTTTATAAAATTAATATGTGCTTGATATTATATATATAAAACAGTATTATATATAACGAAGAAAAGTAGAAAAACTGAAATCAGTTCCAAACTTCCAAATCTTAACTCAGATCTTGGTGAGAGGGCCGGACTCCGAGCTCCTCCTGCGAGATACCCATCGCACGTGGCATTTCTGCAGGCCGCAGGCCGCCAAGGACCAACCCGAGCTGGCCAGGTGGACACTGACTCAGCAGGTTCGAGCGCAGGGGCAGAGGCCGGGCTGGCGGCCCGGC
>NW_022900939.1:39481260-39498328 GCF_012274545.1 Fukomys damarensis
CTGGCGGCCCGGCAGCCCGCTCCGCCAAGGCCCGGCCACCCTCCCGCAGGGTCCTGCTGCCACTCACTTGCCCTCTGAGCTGTAGCTGTTGACGCTGCCGTCCGTGGACTCCCTGCTGGGCTGCCTCGCCATCTTCCTCATCTCAGCCGCCATGCCAGTCTCCGTGCTCCTCTGGATGGTGCTCTTCAGCTTCTTGTGGCCCGATTCTGACAGAGAGAGCACATCACACCCCGGCGTTAGCCAGGCAGCCTTCTGGACAGCAGTTGGTGCTGCAAATACAGCCGTTAAAGGGTCACTGTCATTAAAAAGTCAACCGGAAAAGTGTCGTCTGGGAGAATCAGCTGCTTTATGAATCTCTTCACCAGAGCGCGCTTTCTGAAGGGACGAAGGTAGAGAGGAGCCTGCAGTCAGGTACGGGGACACCCCGGATCTCACTTCAGCATTAACGTATCCCAAACAGAACTGCAATCCCCGTGCCCGTGTCCACTTACTGACAAATTCCTTCTCCCTCAGGGAACAGAACCTCCACTCACTCCGTTGCTCAGGCCTAAATCCTTGTAATCATCCTCGATTCCTCTTTCCAACACACCCCACATCTAACTCCTCGCCACCAGCCACTGTCAGCACTGAAGAAGACGATGCCAGAAGCTACCAAACTGGTTATCTTCCGCCTCGGAATATTCTCTACCAAGAGCCACGGTGATTCTCAAAAGACGCAGTCTGAACATATCACTTCCTCGCTCAAGTCCTTACAGACAGCTCATCGTCACATTTTAAAAAATCCCGAGTTGTCACTGCAGTCCATACAATGCCCTGTGATACAGCCCCTGCTGATTTCCCAGATTTCCCCTTCTGCCCTCCATTCCATGTGGTCCTCTCTCTCCAACCTTACTGTCCCCTCTGCAGGTCCATAAACACTCCACGCGAGCCTTTTCAGGTCCTTTTTCACTCACTGTCCCTGCTGATCATCCCCTGCCCTCTTATTTCATTCAGATCTCTGCTCCAATGTCCTTTCCTGACGGGCTTTTTCTGGTGCTCATCACTGTTCCTCACCTTGCTGTGTTTTAGTTTTATTAACAGCCTGGCTTCCTCTGTGATTAAAGCTTCATTTGCTAGTGTTGAGTTTTCCAAGTATAATTTCATTTCTCCACGAGTGGATATCTGGCATGCAGTACTGACTTTTAGCCCTAGTGTCTAGAAGATAATGGAGTTACACCATGCACTTAAACGTGTGATTTTCCCCTTCATAATGGACTGTAAACATATCTACACTTACTCTTTTTAATGATGGCACTGCTCTATTATTATTATAGCTATATGGTTTCAAATTTAAATCGTCCCTTTATTGATGGCTTAGCTGATTTAGTTGAATGTTTCTGGTTGCAACAGGAGAGTCTTCAGAGGATAAATTCCTAGTAGCTAAAATGCTAGTGCAAGGGTAGCAATCTGCTTAACCTTAATAAAGATTTGCAAACTACCCCTCAGAAACAATGAAGCCATTTATACTCCCAACCACATTCTTACAGATGCCCCGATTTTCCCTGTCTGAGCCTGGAATTTTCTTTCATTCTGTTTTGGCTTCTGCCTTGCCCTCTTGGACTGTCATGGTAGAACATGCCGACTCACTGAAGAAGGGACTTCATTTATGCCCATTCTAAATGTTCTTTAGTTTAGTTTGGGTATTTATTCACTTGTACACTGTGGAGGTCATTTAAGAAGTCCCTGTGGTAAAGCAACATTTCATCCATGCCCGTATGTTGGTTAGATCCCACCTCAGGGGTAGGGACAAGCCCCAGGGGTATATAAGTCGAGCATTTCTAACCCAATAGTTCAGAATCTCAACGGCTCCAAAACCCTAACTTTCTGAGTGCTGACCTGACCCACATCATGGGGACAATCCAAGTGCAGATACACTAAAAACATTGCATAAAATTACCTGAAGGCTATGTGCACGATGAAACATAAATGAACTCTGGGTTTCGATTTGGGCCCCACCTCTAAGGTGTCTTACTAGTACAGTGGACCCTCGAGTTATGACTGGCCTGACAACAACAGGTTTTGACTAGAATTTTAATTTTAATTTATGAACAAAGTCTTGAGGTATAACCTGAATATTGGCTGCTTGTGCTTCCCTCAAAGAGTTCTAGAAGGAACATCACACCATCCTTTGCTGTGTGGAGTCGAGAAATCCTGGGCCAGTGTCTAAGGACACTATGATCTGCCTGTGTACAAGAGAGACACTCTGAAGGCTGTGTAGAGGAGCCCGACCCTTCAATGACCAACCTCAGTTATAACCAGCCTTACGAATGAATTGAGTTCGTAAGTCAAGGGTCCACAGTATATGCAAATATTCCAAAATCTGAAAAACGTACAAAACCTGAAATACTTCTGATCCCAACTATTTCAGGTGAGGGATACTTCACCCGTATTCCCAGAGTACTGAGCCCAGCAGAATTGTGACAAGCGTTTATAAAGGCAGTGTGAGGCCATACAGCCAGTGCTAGCAACTGTTACTGAAAATAATGAGATACTATGGGAACCTGTAAATAAAATCATGAAGATGCTAGAAACTGGAGGAAAAACAGTTAAGAGAATGGGCAGGAGGAAGTTCAGGCTACAGCGTCCATGTGTTTATTCCATTTCATCCACTCACTCATTCATCTTTCCTCTGATCCATTCGTCAGTGACCTACAGAGCACCTCACGTGACACCGATAGATTAGCCAATGACAAACTTCCTGCTGTTGTGGAGCTTACATTCTATGGTGTGTATGAGAATGGCAATGAATAAACAAACAGCGCTATATAACACAGGAGGTAATAAGTGCGATGAAAACTATCAGGCACAATGAGGGACAGAGGGTGGCAGGGATCTGGCCACAGTGGTTTCATTTTACAGCAGCCAGAATGTCAGAGGATAAAAGGACGCCGCCGAGGGAGAAAAGCAGCGGCGACTGCAGGACTGTGCAGGATCCTGGTGGGAGGCTGAGGGACGGCAGTCAAGCGGACGGTGTCTTGCAGTGCCCAGGTGCCCAGGCTTCCTCTCCAGTCTCCCATGCTGATGCTGACTCTGGCCTGGAGATCACCCACGGAGGCTGCAGGGTGTGGACAGCAGGCCATACCCATGACCCCGGAGTCTGGACAGTCAATGCCTGACCTCTCCGGCAATGCCCAACTGGATTTCAAAGGGTTTTCATTTATTATGGATTTGTTCAATGAATGAGAAGAAAAGCTATAGAAGTGAATCATGTTTTTTTTTTTCTTCCCCATATCGGGATTGCACTCAGGACCTTGCACTTGCAAGGCAGACAGCAGAACCAGTGAATCACCTTTATTAATTTGTATTATATCTATATATATATATCTCTCTCTATATATATTATATTTCTGAAGGAAGGGTACACCTACAGGATATCCACCAAAATTTTTAATTTGGTTTCAAACTCCATTGAAGAATAATTAACCCTAGCCAAGCATAGTGGCACACAGCTGTAATCCCAGCACTCAGGAGGCTGAGGCAGGAGGATTGCTGTGAGTTTGAGACCAGCCTGAGCTACAAAGTGAGGTCCATGTCAGTCTCAACTACATAGTGAGACCCTGTCTCAAAAAAAACAAAACAAAACAAAAAAGTTAGACATGAAGTCTACTAGAAAATTACGATATTAAATCTTTGATGTGAAAATATCATCCTGGGTATTTTTCAAAGAAAAAAAGTTATAATACTAGTGCATTTTCATATTTTATAGTCACAAATACATGAAGAATTAGTATAATCCATAATGACAGGGTAATTTTTTTACCCTGGTTGTAGAAAAGCAAAGTTTTAAAGAATGTTCCAAAAGGTGTCATATTAGTTCTCTTTTAGCATTTTTGCAGTCATGTTATAGTTAAGAAACACTTCAGTGACTTCATTAATCTTATAAATACTCATTAAACATCAAGGATCTATAATATAATAGGATAATTCTAGTACTAGACCGGACAGAGCATATAAAACATGTAAGTGTATCAAGATCATGAAAAAAAGTTCAGGGCTAGAGATAGATTAGACAAGCAGAAAGAAAACATCACTATATGGATGCAATTAAATTATATAACGCCAAATGTAATCATCTAGGGAGGAAATGTATCTAGAAATAAAGTGTGAACAGAATGGGGTGTCCCCACATTTGAGATGCAGAAGAAAGTTATCAAGATTATTAAAGAGGTTGAAAAGCAGGACTGTTTAAGGCGGTGGTGGGAAATGGGTGAGTGCAAGGAATAGGAGGAGGAAGGGGAGGAGGAGGGGGAGGGAAGAGAGAGAGGAAGAAGAGAAAGAAGAGGAAGAGGAGGAGGAGGAAGAGGAAGAAGAGGAAGAAGAGAAAGAAGAGGAAGAGGAGGAGGAGGAGGAAGAGGAAGAAGAGGAAGAGGAGGAGGAAATGTGAAGAAGAAGACCCAGAAATGTGTTGATTACTAGTGGGGCAGTTCTGCACTCTGCATCCTGGGGCAGACTGTGAAGAGCTCACATCTTAAAGGGACCATGAGGAGAAGGACAGAAGGAGTGGAGAGCTCATGGCTCATGGACATTTTGAACAAGTCTGCTCTTCCTGAAGGCAGCATCTGGACAGTCGCCTTGTGATTGGAAAGGTGTTCTGTTTTTCAGATTGTGTGATACTAGAGCTTATTTCTGTGCAAACAGGTGGGGGAAAACACACGATTGGGTGTATTATTATTGGGTGGGAAGGTGATACCAGACATGACATACTCTAAGTAGGGAAGTGTCTCATGCCACCATAATTAGCTATCCCATCAAAATCTGGCAAAGTTAGTGAAAGAGTAACACCTAATGAAATAATCTGGATCCAAAAGAAAGTAGTAAACTGACATGACATACAGTGACTGTAACCTTCCGACTACCTGAAATATAATAATGTGGGAAGAGAGGGGGCAGGGAGGAGAGGAAGGAAGGACAGGACAAAGAGAGCTCAGATCAAACAGTGCTCAGGAGACTGCTGCCTGCCCAGGGGTTGACCCAGAGCAGTAAGGTAAGGAATGCAAATCTTTTCCTGCTTTCTTTTCTGAAGACGATTTTGTTGTACATGACGATTTCTAAGCTAACTCAAAAGCAAACCAATCCCTTTATCTGGCGTTCAAATAAATTTGCAGCCAGGTAGTCCAATTGTAAAACCTGACAGGACCAGGTTTTCTGAGAGACAACAGATTGGTATTCGAGGGGTTTTCAAAGGAAATCTCCACTGTGTCAGGGCCGTGAAGGGGACAGGGGCCGAGGGGCTCTGCTGCAGGCTGAGGGAAGACAGGCAGATGGGAGCCAGAAAAGGAAGTAAGAGCAAGACCTCATCCGGCCTCCAGTGGACGGTCTCACAGGGTCCCACGACATAGCACTGCACCCCTGGCGCGGAATCATCTGTGCCATTCGTCATAAACTCACTGTCCTGGCCTTCCTAACAGCAGTACCACCCACACATGGCCCGTGCCCTTGTGTCACACACAGTACAGCACAGTGACACTGTCACTCAGCCCCGGCTGTCATTCGGAGGCCCTCTGGGGCCTCCGGGCAGCTCAGCCTCTTCAGGCCTTGCTTTCCTCATCTCCTCATCTATGAAAAGGGAGGATACTAACCCTTAGGCCGTGAGGTCATTTAGAGGACAAATGAGATGATCCAAGTAAAAAAATGCTCAAGATAAAGAAAACCCAAGACTCTTCTTCTGGTGTCAAACGGCTCCAGTGTTGTGGATTGGCTGGAAACTTGTATTAGACAGCCTGTGCCAAGGGCCTCAGTTTCCTTTAGCATTTAAATAAATAAAGACGCATGTGTGGGAGGCGGGTGTGTGCCAGGGCCTCTGATGTTTCATTTTAAACCAGATAGATACGCTTGTAAAAATTTCACAGGTCTGAGAATTATCTTTAGAAAACCACACAAGGGCCCTTTGACTTTTATGGGTCTTCCTCATTTTCACTCACTGCTCCAGATTTTCCCGACCAGCCATAAAGCCCACTATTTCCATTTAGTCTACCAATTTTCCACAGAGATTAAAAAGGAACGAAGTAGGGTGATCAGGAAACTAAAAGCAAGCAGTATCACTCACGATATTTTTGTGAGGGGAACAAAATAAACTTCCTTAGGGATATCTCCCTTTAAAAGAATACTTCAAACGTTTTACAGCAAGGTACTTATCCTCTTTTATCTACTCCAATAAACGGAAAAGATAAAGCATTCTCTTTTCGTCGTCGCGTACTTCATCATTTGTCTGAAGCGGTACTGGAGAGTAAGGGCTCATCTGCTGAGTGCCGACGTTTACGTTTTTCAGCTTCCTCATTCCCAGCTATTTTGTCACAGCCATCGGATTATTAATGGGTGAATGGAGTGCCTGCCACTTGTATCTATTCAGACCACTCCATCACACTCACTTTTCAGCAAAATATTTGCTAATACAACACAGGTTTCTTTCCTCAGTCAAGTGGGTGAAAATGTAAGCAACAGCAAGTCCAAGGTGGCCTTTTATATTCCAAGAACCTGCATAATAAACTTAATTATGCTGTCTCAAAATACTTAAGTAAACGTGTTTATAATCACAGAAATACCCATACCACATCTTGCTTTGGCCGAAGTCAAGTAAGGAAGGGGAATAATCCAAATGCTGAAATTTTTACCATATAAATTGTTTAATTTAAACTTTGTTTTCCAAAGCATACCTAGTGTGATGGGCTGTGGGTGGCTCTCCAGAACACAAACGCTGAAGCCTTCACCACCAATGACTATTTGGCTGGAACAAGGCCATTGAGGTGGGCCTAGTCCACTCTAACTGGAGTTCTTGTAAAAGGAGATTGGCACACAAGGAGAGGACCCCAGGAGGCAGCAAGAGGCCACTGTCCGCAGGGCAAGAGAGGCTCTTCAGAAAACAAGTCTGCAGACACTGACCTCAGACTTCAACCTCCAGACTGTGGGGGAACAGATTTGGCTGCTTAAGACCCCCAGTCCATGGAATTTTGTTCCAGCATCCCTAGCAGACACATACACTTAGGGAGTGGTTATCAGTACCATAATATTCTAAAGTCCTCGTTTATTAGGTGTGATGTTCTATACAATGTAAAATGTGGGTATAGTCAGTCACCCAAATGGACCAAGTCCTCAAACGCTGGGCTAGATTGTTTACCTGGTTGCCTTGACTAAAAGTGGTTTAAGCATCTTTACACAGATATACCTGAATCATTAATAACTTTGAATGTTTAGAAAATCAGACTTCAGATTTATTTGCTTAGTAGCAAATACATTGCATTTTGTTCAAACCAGCTTCTTTCCTTTGGTTTTAAAGGTGGATTTCATTCATTAAGTATATACATAGATTCTCTCTCTACTATCTACAACCCTGACTAAAAAGAAAAACAAAGCACTATCTCAGGCTGAAGTCCAAAAGGAGGTAAATGCTTTATTGCCTGTATCTAATTTTTTTTATAAAAACATATTTATAATCCTATTATTTAAGGAATCTTTTCTCCTATCCATTCTCAACAAGATAGCCTGATAATCCAAGTGGAGACTGGACAGGAAGTGGTTTGCGATGCTCTGGATGCAGAATATTGGCTTCAAAATCCAGTGTCGTCCCATGCTAGTTCTGTGCCTGCAGGTGTTGTCCTCACCTGACTATGCCTTCTGTCCTCCTCTGTGGAGGGAGAGGGAGTAACAGCACTCAGCTGACAGCGCTGTTCTGAGGATTCAAGGAGAAGACCATGGCCAGTACTCAGGACAGAGCCTCGCGTGGGTTAGATCTTCAAGTAGAATGATGCCAATTCTCCCTGCTCTTCTCATCCTCACTTTTAACTCAAAATGCTTTCTAGAACGCAGAAGAACTCAGGTGTAACATGTCATAGAGACTACTCATACCCCTGCTCTCCACTGGCCCCCTTTACCGCTTCCCCAGGGAGCAGCTGGCCCATGTCCCTCTCCCTCCCCTCTCAGCAGCATGGGGATGGCACCGTGGGGCTGCAGCAGCCACTGTGGGGCTCCTACAGAAGCACGCAGGGAAGCTGCAGCAGCCCGCACCGCATCTGCATGGTAGAAGGCTGTGCTCTAAGTAATGCGATGTGTTCAGTCCCCAAATGTAGAAATGGTGCAAAATTTCCCTACCTTGTAATCTAGGTGATGAAACCCTTATATTAAAATGTGATTTTAAAAAATCTTAATTTGAAAAGAAATCTGGAGACCAAGCTTAGCGTCCTGGCACCTGCCTGTAAGTCTGGCACTCTGGGAGGATGAGGAAGGAGGATCAAGAGTTTGAGCCCAGCCTGGGCAATTTCACAATTTAGCAAGATACTGTCTCAATAAACAAACAAATAAACAAGCAAAAAAGGCCCTGGGTTTAACTGCAGTGGTGAAAAAACCAACCAACCGAACAAAAACATAGATAAGAAACACAGGGGATCAGTGATGTCTTTCCCTTGTTAACTTGTAAAATTAATCCAATTTCTACTTTACTAATGGGGTAATGGGGACTTCAATTTGCAAACAGGAACTTTTTAATCCAACAGGAAAAACTATGAGCATGTTTGCCTGCAAAATTCCAGGGAGCAAGAGGGCAAAGACTGCAGAAATCTCACTCTGACTGTATTTTCATTTCCAACAATCTAGATGTTCTGCTCTGTTCTACCCACAAAAAGCAAGAAATGTTCAAGGTGGCCACTCTTGTTATATCACAATCAGAGGTTTATAAAGTGGGCCCCCACTGCTGGTTCATCAACTTAATTTCTAATGCCAAACTGAGAGCTCTATTTCAGAGGAATGGAAATTAAAATTTAAAAAGACAGCTCAAGTCTATTGTGCCATCAGAGAGGTGATTTATGGTTTAAGGGAAGGGAAAAGGTATTGAGATTTAGTTGGCGCAGAAAGAGTTCAGTTAGTAAACTCAAGTGAAATATTTTTAGAATCTAAGAGGGAAGAGGAGATGAGATGAGAAAAAGAGTCAGAGGAAGGGAGGAAGGGAGGAGGGAGAGAGAGAGGTGGGGGAGAGGGCGTTCAACTTTATGAAGCAAAGGATCCCCACAGCAGGGGCGGGGGCAGAGGGGATTAAGCAGCACAACAACCAGTAGATTCCTTTAAAGCCAAATGTCTGGACTCCCTCACTTCAAGCTGGTGCTGAGGAAAAATGCCACTTCGAGAACATGAGCTATAAAAACACGCACAGGGGGTCAGCCCCGTTATTCTGAAGTCTGGATCTGGGTGTGAGGCAGGACCAAGAAAGAGTCCATGACTGGGAAGAAACTAACTGACGCACCGAGGGTCTCCTGGGCCTCCGATAGACGCTACACTGCTGGCTGCTGCTTCTTTCTGGACTATGGCTATAGTAAGTGTTACACAGAGAAACACAAAGCTGCAGTTCCAAAGACTAAACTCAGCAATAAGGTAAAAACATTTGGCGATGAAAACCGGTACACCACAGTATTAAAATATTAGGTATTCGATTTTCATTCTATCTTCATCCTTCAAAAACCATGTGAATAAGAGCTTGCAATATACAATTCAATAAAAGCCTACAAAGTGAAGGGAAAAGACGGCGTATGAAGATTTCCCAACTTCCCAGACTGCCTTGCATGTGTCTTAGGGAACTGACTGAACTCTAATGATTCTGTGAGAGAACAAGAAACAGCCCTAAGCAGGTGTGAAGCATTCACAGAGTGAAAATGTTAACCTGCAGGATGTGCATGACACATACAGTTGTAAATTGACATCTCTAGCAAAATCAATCATGTCCTGCCCCTTTCTTTTCAGACTTCATTAGTTTCAGAGTATCATCCTAACGTGACTGTAAACAGTGACCCTCCTGACAGCGGGAGGGGTTAGAGAGAAATGTCTGATCCTGCTTTAGCTATGCTTAGCCAGGTGGGAATAAGGAAACACGGACAAGAAGAGGAGCTGAAAACCCCTTTCTAGAAGGAAAATGCTATGATGTATGCTAAAAATAACTGACACCTTTTCACTAGGCACAAGAACATTTCAAAGAATATTATTTTCCTTAATATATTTTGAGGCTTATGCAAACATTAAAGCAGCACTAGGAATAGGTACTGAGCTGAAAACTCTGACAAGCAAATGTTAAGTGGGTTAAATCGATCTAGTTTATAGAGTACAACGAATCAGAAACTTAGCACTGGGACTTAAAAAACGTGAGCCGTCCATACCGCACACGAAACATCGATTCTCCTTCTGTGAAGGGTGTCGTTATGGAGCAATGGGGTGCGCTGTTTCCTTCCAGAATTGTTTGCTTCAGAATAAACACACACTGTCACGGTCCATTCGTTCACACTTTAACCGGCCAAGTGCAACCCCAGCGATCTGGCAACGCTCTGCTTTACTAAATCCTTATGTCACAGGTGGTTCAACCTGGCCACAGCCATGGGTAGTGTCCTGGCCAAGAGAGGGAACTCAGCCCCTGCAAATGCACACAGTCAGGAGAAAGCACACTTGGTTCTGCTGTTCTCCTTAGAGACAGGAAGGTTTGTTTACAGTCCTCACCTCGAAGTGCATTCACACAAGACTCTCAATAATGCGTCTTGAAATTGCCCAGAGAAAGTACAAAAGGAATAAGAGTACTATATGTGCCTGGTACCTTAAATTCTAGGTAAGTTGATTTCATCTTTATTTCTGTACAAAAGAGTGAGTTCACACCTTTCAAAAGAAAATATACAATTTTCAAATAAAAATGCTGGATAAAGCATTTTTTGTAGACTCGAAAGTATCATTCTACCATCAACTATATTAAACACGCTACAAAACCCTCTAAAAATAAAAAATATAGATCCCTTGGCAGTACAGATGAAAATAATTATTCAGGAATACAGCGACAGAGAAGAAGTGATACTTAGTTCCGTAAAAGTGAATTACCGTGGACATATATACCAGCAATTTCACCTGCAAAATGAGCTGCCTCTCCCCATGCTTTGTCCTACGACTGTCAAGGACAATGTACTACACTGAATGAAAGGCGGCTTCACCAGCACCCATCCATGGCAGGTGCACCAGAAACTGGGAAGTCTGACACAGCAATTCACGCAAACTGCCAGAGCCACGGGGCTTGTACTAGGCGGCCTGGAGATGCGAAGTGCTATCGAGACTGCTGCGGGCTTAAGCCAGCTAGGCTGCCTTCTGTCTCACAGAAGAGTAATCGTATTCATCAAGAACGCTATTGTGTTGAGGACGAAGTGGAGGACAAGAGCTGTTACACGGTCTTGCCGCAAGTGAGTGTGAAGAAACGAGCTCAGATCCAGAGGTTGGAGCTCCAAGTTGCCAAACGCTTTGCCCTTTACTAGGTCCTCCCCAGGTGCCTGATGATCACTTTACGACATCCTCTGCAGGTCCTGATTTCTAAAGGGCTCCCCATCTCCCCACAGTCTGGAGTGAGCCCATGACTGCCTTTTACCACCCTCCGAATGCTCCCTGCTTTGTCTCCTCCCAGCTCTGGCCTGCATCTGATTTCTGACTCCTTCCAGCTTTCTGGTGCTCTTGGGAGAGAGCTGAGTCAACTGTTGGGTGTATAATGATTAGGGTTCAAATATCGATGCAGGTAAGTCCAAGTTTCAAGTCTGACGGTTTTCACAAGAGGGACAGCACAGGGACTAAGCTGGCGTTTCTGCTGGGCTGAGCTAAAGAATTTCCCACAGAGCAGATGCTGGAGCTGTCCCTTAAATATGAACAAAAATGTGCCAGACAGAAGAGGACAACTAAAGGGCCTCCAGGACTGTGAGGCAGAGGTCCCAGGACATCTTTCCATTAAGCAGTCCTGACAATTGTTCCTGACTCCTTGTTATCCGTTCTGTCTCAAACCCTTGCAATTTGGAGTCTTTCTTATCTCTTACTCCAGTTGTCCTTACAGAGGTCGCAACACAGACCACTAGCTTTTATTTTTTTTTCCAGTGCACATTCTGTTTGGATCTCTGGCCCCAAGTTTCTCAAACCCAGGAGGAAAACAAGGAATCCACCTGCAGCAGACTCTGCCTCACTGGGAATCTTGGAAATCTGGGGAGAAAGCTTAGCAAAGACAGGGAAAACTGAGGCTATGTGACACTCTGGTTCTTTCCTTAAACGTTTGGTCTTTCCCCTTACTTTTAGTTCACTGTTCTTCCCACTGCCCGTTCAAAATGGTTTCTCTCCAAAATTCATCTCTGACAGAGAAGTTCCAGTCTTCCCTGAGAATCTCAACTCTCTTGACTATATGGGTTATCATCTGTGGATCACTTTTTCATCTCCAATTTCCACAAAGCTTGAAAGCTTAGATTCTGAGTTTCCAATGGATTTCTGACTACGTTCACCTAGGAAACTGCTACCAGCATCTGAGAGCTTACAGCAATTTGTGGTTCTCCGATGTGTCAGTGTGACCAGGACGTGGCCTGTGGGTATTGGATCAAACTCAGATCTAGGTGGTGCTGGGATTAGAGTGAATGGTCAGTTAACTCTAACTTAGGGAGCTTCTTTCAGATGACTAGGATGGGTGTGATTCAAAGGCTGTCTTGGTGAAGGAGACACTGCTCTCTGGACTGCAGCTCCAGTCTGTGCCTGACTGCCAGCCTGTGGGACCCTGTGACCTGCTCTGTCCATTCTAGACTTGTCTAGCCGGATCCCACTGCTAGATGAAGTCAAGTCTTTCCAGTAGGCCTCTGTGCACGATTTCCTGCAGATTTGGCTTCTCTCATGGAACTCTGTTAGAGATTTATATACTTGAACTGGCCTTTTTCTAATCTCCCACTTCAGTTAAGGGCATTGCTGCTATTAAAGTCGAGTGTCATTCCCACTGCTTTGTCTCCTCTATTGCTTCTTATTCCAACTGGTCTCTTCGCAATGATACCCTGGTCATTTCCCTGGGCTTTGTACAGCCATGCCAGACTAGTTCTCTGAGATGGCACGTTGTTCCCTCCTTTGAATTTCACCAGCTCTCGCACAGTCCAGCCCATGACTTACACCATTTACAGGCTTGCGGATCTGATTCTCCCCAGCTCTGCCACATTTACCTCCCTGACCCCCTGACAGAAATGTTCTGCTCCGGGCAAGCTGGTTATATCCTTTCCCTTCTTCATCCCTCAACATTTTCTGCTTCTGAGCTTCTCCTCCTTTCATCTACCCACCTGGGACGTTCTTCTTGTCTTTTCCCCACCAATTCACTTACCTCCAAGCTTTCCTTCTGCAACCTAGTCTGACCAGCCAAAGCTGCTGTGATACTACCGCCTAAACCCCTGCAGTAATTATCCCACGAGAAATACACTGGTAACTAAGAAATACTCTGAGAAAACACTTAGATGATTATGATAAACTTATGGTAAACTTTTACTTATGTATACTTTTCCACTGGAATACGTCTTCGATATCGCTCCCCTCAGCATGCTGTTGTCAGAATGCTTTGTGGAGAGTGCTTCTCGGGAAATGTGTATTGGTGACTGAACTCTAGTGCCTAAAGCCTGAGAGCACCATATGTGTCTCCACAGAAGCCCAAAATGGCTCGAACTAACTGGCATCGTTTCTGTACTGTTAATGTTATACTAAACTTAAGTATGTGGGGAGCAAAAAGGAACTCAATTAGACAGAAAAATAATTTACTGCTGCCTAATAGTGATAAGCACAGATTAAGAGGCAAGAGGATATTCCACTGATCTGGTTATGCATGGAGATGGCATAAAACTAAACAGATATTAAGATGCCTTCTAAGAGAAATGACTGAAACTAAACTGGGAATTATGAGACGGAAAGAAATAAATCACAAATGTATTACAGTCACCCTAAGTATATTTATGACTTCATTCCATGCTTAATCCCAGCTTCTGAAGTTAAACGTTAGGTGCTAAACTAAAACTGAGGAATGAATTCCATGCCAGTAATACTTAGTACATAAAATAAAAAATATAAGCAAAACAACACTGTATGCAGAAGATTTTTCTTTGATAATTTATAAAAACTCTTTTTATGCGAAGTGCCCTGCATCAGATTCTGGCTTAGAGAACTCTTCAGAAGAAGCAAGAAGGGAAGTAAATGGTAAATATTCACGTCACCATGAAGTCTGTATGTCTAACCTCTGGAGAAGACCACTGTTTTGAATTTATAAATGTAAAGCTGTCTTTTTCAGAGGACTCTCGGGACAGCCCTGGCACAAACTTTAGTGATGACAAGAGTATGTTTTCATGTTCGTCCAGACCGTGAAACTAGTGCATGAATGAATAAAAAAATTCCAAACATACTGCTCTTCATAAATTACCTAAAAGCAAAAAAACAACACCTATTTTTAAAATTGTTCATCTAATTTTGAATATGTATGTTTTCTTGTGATCTACAAAGTTACATTTTTCTGGTCCTTGCTTTAACATAACAAAATGAAAGGCACAACTTTTTGAAACCTAGCTAGGAAACTGTGATTTATAATTTCAAAATGTCAGTATACCTCTGAATTTCCAAAACAATGTCCACATAAAGTACTTACGCTTAACTGTATATATAAGAGCTACATTATATATAATATAAATGAGAATCATAAATAGAAATAAAACCATATTAGAGAAAAGTACACCTTTTTATAACATTAATATTTATGTTTTGGTACTAATGAGTTTAAGCACTGCTCAATTTCAGATACAGCTTTAAAATTCCACAAATTAGCTTTAAAGTTAGTCATATTTGAATATTATAATTTTACAAATTATACCCACAGTGAGAACATCCTTCTGTAAGTGCTTCACCCATCTCATAATGATTTTTACATTTCTTCTTTTCATTTTTGTTAAGACCAAGCATAACACCGTCTTTGCAAACTTTACATTTCACACACAGCTTCAAACAAACATACAGATTTGGCTTTTGATTTTAGTTTTATGAATTGCTTCTCGGCCTTTTGGCTAAGATCAAGTGATTTTAGTTTTATGAAAAGTTACAAATTAACTAACCGACTCTTGTTAGGACCTCGTAAACACATAGAACAAGGATAACTTACCTTGTTTATCTTGAAAAAGTTAAGAATCGGCATTAAATTGTTCTCAGGGTAAAAGTGAATGCCAAGGAAGCTCTGACCTGGTTTGAATAACTTGTTCTTTTCTGTTTCCGGCTGGAATGGAGCATCTATCTGGGCTTTCGGTGAAGTGAGCCTCTCCCTCTCTCTCTCTCTCTCTCTGTCTCTCCCCTCCCTCTCCTTGTCCTTCTCCCTCTCTTTCCCTTTCCCTCCCTCCCTGCTCTTTCTGGCACAGACACAAAACAAGATTAAAAGGCTTCTGCAAGAAGTGTAGAAGCCCATGAAGTACAAAATCATTGAGCAAATTGGCCATACGTTATCTTACAAACCTGAGAACTTCTGCACAGCCACAAAGTCTTACAGAGACCATATTAAAAAACACATTTAAACCACATGAAATAAAATTTTGTTGCTTACTTTACTGAAGCCATCTAGCTTCTCTAGCTCAGTAAGGAACGCCAGGATTGCCAGGACAACTTGGTTTTCAGAGCCCCTCCGTCGGCAGGAAGGTAGCTCCACATCAACTTTTGTGTCCAACCCACCTGGCACTTGCTGTATGCATTCAATCCACTTAGGCTGTCAAAATGATCGCTTTTAACACGCACTTACGAATGTTTACTTGTGGCTTTCAGCTGCTTTCTTTGTGCCATTTCTCTTGCTAGGGTAGCGGGAAGATCCCAACTTTGTCAGTACTTTGTCACACGCTGTGCCCTAGCTCAGTGCTTTACACACTTTTCCACTGGTGCCCGTGGTGATTCTCATTATCAGTGTTACTATATTTCACAAGCAGGAGAAGAAAGGAGATTCAGAGAGTTTAGGAGTGGTAAGTTGCAAACTCCAGCAACAATACAACAAAACCCCCAAACAAAAGGAGATTCCAAGCCCTCCTCCTTTAGAATTTCCAGACTCTCTGGGAGCTCTTCTCATGACCCCCAGCAAAGGGGCGAAAATGGTGGGAACACTTTAACATGCAAGCATTTTCCCCAGGCCTGCTCCCCTCTCCCACAATGGCACTGAGCAATTAACAAGGTCCAAGTCCACAATGCTTCTGTGTTTTCTTCTTCCCTCTGGGGCCCTGTGAACAGCACAGGGGATCCAAAGGCAGTAGAGCAATGGTACTCCTGCTTAGCTCAGGAGCGTTCTAGTGCGTGCCTCATCCTATTAATGCCGTCTCCTTTATTCTCCAGCTATTCCAATTTGGATGAAAACTTCTATAGCTATTACATTATTACTAGAGAGCAATATAAGTTAATAAATTTGCTTCAGAACAGTTGCAAGCGGTACTTTGGAATTTCAATTGAGGCTGTTACTAAAACTGAAAGGGCAAGCGAGGGGCACCTGTACACCTCCAGGTCCTGCCTGGCACTGCTTCGGTAAACAGGGCACGTGCCTGTTGGAACCTGGAGGGGCACCTGCTATACGGCAGCACTCAGACCAGGCCATGCAGCAGGCCACAAAGATAGGACTCCAACATGCTTGAAGCCCTGATGGAGGACAGGGGTAAGAGGTAGACAGAGAGGAGGTGAAAGAAGGGCTTCTCCTAGCACATACTGCAAATCTGGGGAAATCAGAAGTGGGAATAACCTGAATGAATTTATGGCTTGGCAGAGAGGAGCTCTGCCCTGCCAAGTTCCCCACTACTGGGCACCTGTGGGCAGAATGCAAGTTGCACAGCTCTAATGGAGGCCTTGGGTAGAAAGCTACAGGGGCAGGAACTAGGTACTGTCGGTGCCATGGCCATACCCTGCACTTGCTTTGTAATACGTAAGGAAGCCGTTTCACCTCACTGCTGAGGGCTCTTGCAGTCACAGGCAGCTGGACCTGAGATGGGAGGTAGAGAGAAGCAAAGCTTGCTGGGAAAATAAGTAGAATGTGTTAATTATGAGACCCACAACAGTGCCAAGTAATCCCCAGGACCCCATAGATAAACTTCTCAGGGGCTTCCACAAGATGTGGACAGCATAAGAGAGACAAGAGCCACAGGAGCCCGCTATCTGACTCTTTATGGTAGCCCAGCTCATGCTTCCAGACACAGGATGTACTTTTATTTTTGCTTTTATCCTTTCCTCTCTCTTTGTTTTTTTTTTTTTTTTT
>NW_022900939.1:39498518-39538429 GCF_012274545.1 Fukomys damarensis
TTTTTTTTTTTTTTTGGCCCAAGTTTGCACTGCAGAGCCAGTTTCTCCCTTACTTCTTCACTTTTCACTTTTCAAATAAACTTTTGCCAGAGTTTTTGGCTTGTCTCGTTCAATTTTTTGTTTGAGGCAAGAAGGACCTGGAACACGTTTTTCTGGTGAACCATTTCTAAAGGAACTACCTGGTAACAGACCCCACAGAAAACAGGCTTGATGTGCGAGGAAGTTCACGGCTCCACGAAGACCAATGGCCAGTGACAAAGGCTACAGATTCCTGTCCCTCAAGAGGAATATTTCTGCACAGTGCAGTGTATCACAGGTCTCCATTGGGCTCGACCCCCGAACGTCCACAGCAGTAACCTGTGAATGGCGCACATGCTATTGACTCTTTTCCCTGCCTCCCTTCTACATTGGCCTTGCCTGGGACTTCCTTTCAAATAAACCACTTCATGCCCTCATCCTCATGTCTTCTTAGGGAGATGCTGAATCAACTTTCTCAGGCTGAAGAGCTGTATGGTTTAGTTAACAGGAGGAAAAGTCACAAGGGGTTTCTTCTTTAGATAATTGATTAGGACCTTATAAAGATTAAATGACACAATTTAATTGCTATAAACTATAAATACTAATATTTCTCAAGTAGCCCAAGGAGAGAATGCATGCGCCCTACAACTGCCTTCAGAAACTCTTCTCTCCAGGGTGAGTGTTCTTCTGTGGCGATCCATCCTAACTGTAGAGGAATAATTATGTGTCCATCAACAGAGAAATATATCCCAGTCACACATTTCTTCGTCAAAATATAACAGACATAGAAACTATACCGGAATTGGCACTAAGCTATTTAAAAAGCAAATAAAGTTAAAGTTATGTAACTATCATACACACACACACACACACACACACACACAGACACACACATAGGTAAATTATGTCACTTTGTGATATTAGGACAGAAAAACAGGAGAGCCAGAAGAAAGTTACATGACTAAGAAATAGAAAGGGACTCGACCTACGGCCAGGCTGTAAAGAGCAGAAGGCGAGGACTGCATGGAGGAGGAAGGAGACGGCGGTGCATGAGTAAAGACAGGGAACATCCGGTGGACACTGCCCGGGCTGGAACCCAGGGCCTCACGGCCAGCGAGACTTGGGATGAGGCTGGAGCTCACAGAGCAGACGGGAGCTGTGTGGGATGAGAGTCTCAGTCCAACTCCAGCGACCAGTTCTAAATCAGACAACCATGAACGTCAGCTAAACAAGACCTGAGGGACTTGGGAGGAAGCTCTCTAACTCCCCAACTGTATGCTTAACCAGTCTGCTGATTCCTGAAATGTATGGATTTAGGGAAACTGTGTTTACCGCACAACTGGAAATAAAACACAAACGCCTGGCCATAGAAACAGTAAAAATGTCTCAGTGCAAAAGTAACCAACCAAGTAGGCTTCTCTCTTTTCCTTTGCCTTAACTAGAATAGCGATCAAGGAATAATAATGTTTAAAAGAAATCATTGACAATGAAGAGGCATTTTCACACCAGAAGCCTACTGAGACAAAGTGGTAGTTAATAGCTGAAACCTTTATATTTCAACTCCAAACCCTTCTCTTCAGCCTTACTCTTGTTTCTTCGCCTTCTCTAGGCCCATTACCCAAAAAACAGGAAAGCTTTCAGTCTACTAATCAGATCGAATCACATCTTGGCTCAGCACTCCGCAACGACAACCAACTGTATTTAAGATGAAATAAAAATCTTAAACATGGTCACAAGGCACTACTGGACCTCGACTTTCCCTCATGAATGTTTTTCTATCATTCACACTTTTGCGACTTACACTTCTGACCATTTTTTTTATGCCTTCAAAATTGTTACCAGCTTTCCCACCACAGGTCTCATCTGTAACGTTTCCTCCGGCTATGCTGAGGTCCACTCCTTTCCCCTGCCTACCACACTCTAACCTGGCTCTTTCACCCTTGACTCTCAGACCCTGGAGTAAATCTCTCTGCCACTGTGAGCCCAGGTTAGGGACCCCTGTAGGACTCTCACAAGGGCCTTCATTTCCCACGACATTAAATGTGCATGTGATGGCCATCCTACGTCTGTCCTTTTGTTCACTTACAAACTCAAGGCAAAGCACCACATTTATACTGCTCATTAATATAATCTCCAAACTGGGCACGATACCTTACCCACATCAGATTCAGTAATTATATTTCGAATGAATTATGGGCAGTCGATCCAAAGTCTTCAGACCCAAGTTATATACTGTTATTCTTAGTGTTATATCATCCAGACCAATAAGAAGCTGACAGCTGAACTGGTAGAGAAAATGACATGCATAATGATATACAAATAAATAGGAAACGAAGAAGTCAAATTATTATTATTTGCAAATGACATGATACTCTATATAGAAGACCGTAAGAACTCCACCAGAAGTCTTCCAGACTTAATAACCAAATTCACTGGAGTAGCTGGATACAAGGTTAACACACAAAAATTAATAGCTTTCCTGTACAAAAACAACAGACTCACTGAAAAAGGAACTGGAGAAACAACTTCCTTCAGAATAGCATTAAAAAAAATGAAACACCTAGGAATCAACCTAATGAAAGAAATCAAAGACCTCTACTCTGAAAACGATAGCACTCTAAAGAAAGAGATTTCAAAGGATGTCAAAAAAAGGAAGGATGTCCTTTGCTCCTAGGTAGGATGAATCAATATAGTGAAAATGGCCATACTTTCAAAACTGCTATACAGATTCAGTGCAATCCCAATTGAAATTCCAGCAACATACTTCACAGACTTTGAGAAAACAATCCAAAAACTCATTTGGAACAAGAAGAGAATTAGAATAACAAAAGCAATTCCAGGCAACAAAGACAAGCTGGGAGGTACCACAATCCCCAATTTGAAACTATACCACAGTGCTACTGTTATAAAAACAGCAATGTACTGGCAAAGAATCAGAATGAGGATCAGTGGAACAGATTAGAAGGTGCAGAAACACCCCATACACACTCAGCCACCTCATCTTTGACAAAGGAGCCAACATCCTCACTCGAGGAAAGACAGCCTCTTTAATAAGTGGTGCTGGAAAAATTGGGTTTCAACGTGCCACAGATTAAAACTAGAATTATATCTTTTACCATGCACTAAACTAAAATCAAAATCGATTGAAGACCTAAATATTAAAAGAGAAACACTAAACCGGTTGGAAGAGAGGATAGACAGAACTCTCTTGAAGACACTGGTGTAGGAAAAGAGTTCATGAATAAAACCTCAGTAGCAAGAGAACTAGCATAAAGTATCAACAAGTGGGATTTCTTTTTATTAAAAAGCTTCTGCACAGCAAGAGAAACCACCAACAGCGTGAGGAGACAGCCCACAATGTGGGAAAATTTTTTACCAGTTGTTCCTCCAACAAAGGTCTACTATCAAGAATATATAAAGGTGAATAAAAGACGATCAGAAGTCAAGTGAAAACAGTTTTGGAAAGAGATTTATTTTTAATTTAGTTAAAATGTGGATGTGGCGAATCAGACATTGTGCTCATCTGTGATATGGGCATATAAAAATGTGAGATAAAATCATGTCGGGTTACATGGGATATATTCATGCAGTTTGCTTTCTTTAAAGTTTATTTTGCTGCCATTGTTTTGCTCATTACACATATATTTTAGAGTCTAATTTTATACTGATAATTTTGTTTGGTCATTTTCATAAACTTCAGACCCTTTGAAACCCAAATGTGTCCTTGGTAAGTAAAACGATGACCGACAGATGGTTGTGTCCTAGTCACTATGACCTGTGAATATACTACATCACGTCACCTGGCAAGGGCCACCTTGATTGCAGATGGAACTTGCTTGCTAAGCAGCTGACTCTGAAATGGGGCATTCTCCTAGATTATCCAGGCGGGGATAAAATTGTGACAAGGATCTTTAGAAGAGGAAGAGAGGCAGAAAAGCAGGAGTCAGGTGAGGTGAGAAAGATGTCAGCCATTGCTGGCTTTGAAGATGGAAGAGGGGTGCAGGTGAAGGAATTGGGGAGCCCCTAGGGAGGGGAGGCAATGAAAAAGATTCTCCCTTAAGGCCTCTAGAGACTGCTGCCCTGCAGACACTTTCACCTGTCCTGAACTTCTCACTTCTGAAGCTCAACAGTTTTGTTAACACACTACATTTGTGCTGACTTATTATAGCAGCAATCAGAAACTTATACACTTCCTTTAAGAGTCTATTATCAGAAAATCATCATCTACAAAAGGGAACTTCCTAAAAATGCCTTTTACTTATAAGATGATTTCATGATCCCAATTATAAGCATAGCATAGAAAGTTTCCAAATAATTTTGACAAACCCTACCCTGTAAGTGGAGGATTTCTAAGGCCAGGAAACACAAAATCACTCCGTTCATACCTATAAAAATTGTTGCTATTAGAATGCATTTAGTCAAATCTTTTTACAGTACCTAAGAAGTTCACAAAAAATGAAACAATCTTATTCCTAGCTTGTTTAGGTAGTTGCTATGTATATGTGTGTGCAGGCATATGGAATGCTAGGTATATATAGTGAAAGTACACATTTGTATGTGATTAGTATATATACACATAAATATAGCACGTGTCTATACATATATATTTTTCCTCCCTTATTAAAACTCTACAAAAACCTACATTTAAGTCCAAACATCACCAATGGAAAAATTTAGGACAGGTGGGTAAGTTGTTTCCTCTCAGATAAGGTAGAAATTTCTGTTTTTTTTGTGATAAGTGGAAATGACATATAAAAGTATTCAGGACAGGATCTGACACCTACGACGGCCAGGAGCTATTATACCTTTAATAACTTGGGAATTACAGATGTACGTATCGACGCACACTATGTGCAGATGCTCTGCATCTTCTAACAAACAAGAAATCTGAATATCTATTTGCTCTGGGACTAGTAAGGAGTATGAAGATCACTTTAGATAAACCCTTCTGATCACAGAGCAGGGGATAGAGCACAAAGTAATTTTATGTAAATGCGAACTTGAAATTAGCACTAAATACTATCAGTGGGAGGGTGCTTACAATCCACGATACGAAATGAAAGCTAGGAAAATATCTGGATCAGATGCAGCTTGTTTCTTCCTGAGGCACGGGGAAGAGAGGTATACAGTGAAGGAGCTGCTCATTAGGTAAGCAGGACCAACACTCCTTTCTCGGGACCCTGGGATGGCCATAAAATTTAAATCTGGAGCCTGAACAAAAATCCGACTTGTACATTGTTCCATAAATAGCCCAGTCACTCGAATTAAGGCAAACAAATGTACCTGATAAATTCTAGACAAACTGTGTTACAAATCCACGAAAAATATCACACATTAAGCCTCATGTAGTTAAGGGAACACAGGATGCTTCTAAATAGAAGGGGCAAAACACATTTAATACTATTAAATATGTTGGGTCATTTCTGAGATTTTCAACAATGACTTTTCAGATGGGCGCTGAGAGTAAAAGTTAATTCAAAACCTGATGCGCGGATCTCAGGGTGCACTTTTACATCGTGACTTAAGTTTCGTAATCGTGGCTCCTCTCAGGTGACCGCTGCAAGAATATTTCTGTCGACCGCACAGCGAACTGCTGTCATTCCACACAGTAATGAAAACGAATGCACGTCAAAGTCGAAGAGTCACTTCCCTCGGCCGAGGACAGGGCTGGCGGCTCTACGTGCTGGCCTTGCCGCTGCACCCCGAAATGCTCCTTCCCTGCGTGTGAGCCTCTCTGGCACCTCTGGCACCTGTGGGGCGGTCACTTTCTGGAAAGAAACCCAACTGCTTTAGCGAGATGCAGCTTCTGGGGGCGTGAAGCCCAGAGGACCAGGTGAGCCTCCGAGGAGGAGGAGGAGGAGGAGGAGGAGGAGGAGGAGGAGGAGGAGGAGGAGGAGGAGGAGGAGGAGGAGGAGGAGGAGGAGGAGGAGGAGGAGGAGGAGGAGGAGGAGGAGGAGGAGGAGGAGGACCTACCCTGCTGACACTCACTGCAGGGACTGCATCCATCCCTCCTGCCTTCTCCTCTGTCCCAGTGCAAGAGGTATCTCTCCTGCCTTCCCAAACGACAGGTTCGACCGATCCTCAGCTTTGAATCTTAAACTTCCCTTCTATTAGAACCTAAGTATTTCAAAACCGACACTTCCCTGACAAACACAACAGCCAGCCCCTACTGTTACGCTATCCCTGAGCATAACATTTAAATAAGTTTGTTTTTTATCTGTTCCCACATACCCTCTATTAAACTGAATATTGTTTAAACAGGAATTTTAACAGAGTGGCCCTTCCTAATCAGAAATTCCGGAATCTCAGCAGCTATTTCAAAATATTTCTTCCAGTTCTCATACAAACATGTAGGTTTACTTTGCATTAGAAATGCCCTGAATGGGACTGGGGATTTAGCTCAGTGGTTCCGCTGCCTGCTTTACAAGCACAAGGATCTGAGTTCAATTCCCGGTACCAAAAAAGAAGAAAAAAATCTCTGAAATGGTACTGACTAATGATTCGCACATCAGAATTGTAAGGATCTCTTCATTGCTTTCCTTTATCCATCTTGCCTCTTAGAGAAGATAGTCTTCATGTATATGTATTTCAAATAATAGTTTATGAATCCCACAGTTCTCTCAATATTAGTGCTACTTTTAATTCATATGTTTCCCTCATTTCTATGAAGGGCAAAAGAATAAATTGATATAGCCGTACAAAGCCAGTAACTGCTTCAAGCCTTTACCGTGCTGTAGGCAAGGTGGACATGTTGATGGAAATACACTGGTCTTCAACAGCAGCATTTGTGTTTCAGGGAAATCAGTGTGCAATGTGTGAAAGTTAGGGTGGCCTACGAGAGAAAGCAAGCCAAACACTGCCCTTAACTAAAGCTCTTAATGGTTTAACAATCTCTGTGACTAACCAGACCTAACATATTTTTGTATTTAGAAAAACATTAAAAGTTAAGTAACAGTTTTAACATATTGGTGGTCAATTACACATTTCCTAAGAGCAAGATTATGAGTGAGATTTGATGATTAGCAAATTTAGCTCCACATTTACAGAAACGCTGTATGTAAAAATCAAGAAGATTAAAATTAAAGTCATTGTTCTGCAAACAATTTCCAGAACCCTAGGTTTGTTAAGCCCAAGTCGCTAATTCCCCAAAGACCACCAAGGAGTCAGGTCCGATGCAATTGTAAGAGGAATTTATTGCAAGCTCGAGCCTGGACCCTCAGGTGTCACCGTCACAGCAGGTTCAGACTGAGAGCCCACAACCATCTTTGAAGCAGGGTTACATAGGGTTAGGGAGACTCTTTCTTTTTATAGGTCTTATTTTTAGCTCTCATTTACTATTGGATGTCTGAAGGGTACTGCGAGGGCACTTACTGGAAAAATTACTAATGCCTATATTCACAGAATCAATTCCTTTTTTTTAAAGGAACATCTGATTAAACAAATTTTATAATTAACAAAGACTACATATGTGAGCAGTAACTAATGCCTATATTACCAATGGCTACCTATATAAGCTATGACTAGTACCTATGTTGGCTAAATCAATTTCATCAATCCTTCTTTTAAAAAACATTGATTATTTTAAGCAGGAAGAACTCATCTTTAGATCAGAAAAAGAGGAACAGAAACAGGGTGGAGATGCCCTAAAGCAGCTTGCCCTAAAAAGAGGAACAGAAACACAGGGAGACTGTCATACAGAATGCAATTATACAGAATGGAATTTTTGCAGCTCTGTTCTGGGCAAGGGGCACAGAGGGAGCCCACCTCGACCTGAAGACTTGGTCCTTACAGGCTGCCAAGGGTTAGAGATCTAGAACCCAATCCTGTTAGACGGAGAACACTGGGGCCCAGAACTGTTGACCATCAGTACCGAACACGTTCTAAGGCAAACGCATACTTAGGAAGAATTCCACAAGCCTGCAGGGACCCCTTGAAGCAAACACCCACGATCGCGTCTCGGCCTTGCATGTGTGCTACTCTGCAGTAGGGCCGGCCTCTCACTTGCACAGAGCAATGCCTCGGGCTGAATGAGAAGACCTCAGCTCAAGTTCCAGTCCCACGCGTGCTCCAGGAGTAAACTGCAAAGTCTCAGGGACATGAAGCATAGGACAGTGTCCTAGAGGCTCCATGGAACAGCCCTTTCTCAATAATGCAACCCCGATCTTTCCAAATGTAATCAGGGTCTTACGTTGAAAAGTCATTAGTACTTAGGAGGTGTGAGCATGACAGCGAGGCTCGCTCTGCCCAAGGATGTGTCAGACACCTGCAGGCTGAGGGGCCGCTTTCCCCAGAAAGAAGAGAAGCAGTGCGGTTGGAAGGGCACAGGCTCCTCCGGAGCGCTGACGGTGCCCTGAGTGACTACCCGACCATGCAGAGGCAGAACAGCAGCACAGATAAATGAGCTTTGGTACCATCACCAAGCCACTCACCAAGTGAAAAGCTGTGCACTGGGCTGTGGTGTCTGGGCAGGAGAAGCTGAGGGGCGGGAGAGGCCAGGCAGAGGCCTCAGAGCAGAGAAGGGGCCTGCGGGCACCGCTCCCACATCCTGGCTGGGACTCGGGCTGGCTCCAGGGGATCCGGCCAGACTGCCACACACACCGTGGAAACTCCAATCCACCGGTGCAGAGAAATCCTGTCCTTTGCAGCAGCATAGAGGGAACCGGAGTGCAATAAGCCAGCCACAGATGGGTGCTTACTGCCTTTCTTACTCAGATGCTGCAGAAGCTAACAGCGGCCTCAGAGAAGCACAGAGCAATATGGAGGTGGCCAGAAGTCAGGAAGGAAAGCGCGGGAAGTGGCAGAGAGAAGCTGGATGAAGCCGACGGAAGCACAGTTGCGAGAACTATGTAAATACAGCCATGTTCTCCTGCACGGTGGGTGACTGCAGACCACACTATGACAGATGCACGAAGAGCTACAAAGAGAGGAGTTGGGCTGGGCTGCAGCTCCGTGGTAGAGAGCATGCTGACTTGGTTTTATGTATGCACCACTAAGTAAAAAGAAGAGAGGAATCTGAAGTTTGGCAAGTGAAGAAACGGTACCTGTTTAAGGTCACAGAAATGCTTATTACCCTGACTGCACCATTACACACTGTAAGCATATATCAGGGTGTCAAAAGCTGGAGAAAGGAAAGAAGTCAATACTTGTAATTAAACAGACCAAATTCAAGCATCTCTGGAAGAAAATTCTTTCATCATCCCAGGCAATGCATTTAATACAACATCAACACATTTGAATTCAATGTCTCCATTTTTTCCTGTTTACAGACGTGGATTAGAATTTTGAAAATTAATTACATGACTTATGAACATGCATAATTTTCCCAAAATGGCATAACTCTTTTGAGTCCTTATTTTTAAAAAAGCAAAAAAAAAAAAAAAGATCTCTAAGAAGTCAGTATTATTGAACATTATTGAAAGCCAAAGAGCTGAACTGGGAATAAATTTTTATTTTGAAGCTAAAAATCTCCTACTCTGACCTTTCCATTCACATCAGTCTTCTCAATAAGTCTCCAATACATATATGCTAGTTAGTATTTTTTCTTTACTTTGCTGAAGACCACAGAATCCTACAATACTCTGCAAGTAATCTGCATAAAATTTTACCTAATTATTCCTTAGAAGGACATATTCTGTGTGTTTTTTTTTTTAATTTTTAAAAAGCAAGTAAGTAATTTCTTGGAGCAATTTTCTGAGGAAGAAGTGAAAATAGGAGCTGGAGTTTCTAGCAGCAGGTTGGACCACGTATAGATGATGAACTAACTCTGGGCTTTATTTTTCCTGTGGATTTCTAATCGATATCCTTTCCTTTTAAGAACCCTCTCTCATTAAGAGGTTCAACATCTATTTTCAGTTTCTCGGATGCAGGTAGAAAATCAAAGATTTCTTTCTGGTAGTTTTAAATTCAGAGTGACACAAAGTATTATATTAAGATGTAGATTTTTAAATACTCTATTAATATATTTCTACATGTTAGAATCACTAAAGTATTTAAATGAACTATATGTTTATAGAACTAAATTTACTTTGTACATAAGTTTTAATTATTTTAATATGAAACTCTCCATAGTATAGGGTCGCTTATTATTTAGCTACTTCTCAGAAGCTTTGTAGTTTCAAAATCAGAACAAAAGAAAAGTGGTATTTCCACCTATGAAAACATTCTAGGGTTTTTATTTGGAACTTGGGGTACTGAATACATTTATTGCCTTGTGGTTCTAGAACAGTGTCTGTTAGGCTTCACTAAAATGATGACTAGTCCTGTGTGCACTGCATTCTTTGGTTAGGTTAAAAAAAAAAAAAGAATCCTAACAATGTAAGTGGTTTTGTGCTAGCCTGGTATCAGAAATTATTTCCCAATGAATTCACCAAGGTACTTGAAAAGGAGTTATAGCAGATCACTTATCCACAAGACTCTGTCTTTAATCCCTCAACAAAGGATAGATTTCCAAAAAATCTGAATATTTCTTCTTGTCCTATCTAAGTGTTTTCCAAAGGTTACAGGCATACCTCCAGTGAGTAGGGTATGTAAAAGGATGTTAAAGCTTTAATATTGCTATCAAGCATGATCTACTATTCCTCATAAATGCCAATTTTTATATTTAAGTACTTTTCCAATAAAATACTACTCTATTTGACGTCTCTGTGATGACAGTTATCATAATTCATTTTACTGCCTCGAAATCTTAAAACGGCAAGCATTTACTCGTGTTTATAGAGGTGTTAATACTTAGCACAAAAAGATGGAGATCATTAGTAAAACGCATCCTGATCAATGTTCAGATGCTTTTGAAGGGACATATAAGCAAAGAAGTGGAAGAAAGGAAAAAGAAAGTAGAAAAAAATAGACAAATCACTTCTACTTGTTAAAATTAATTTTAAAAACTTACTGAGAACAGCATGTTATGATGTTCAATAAAATGGCATGATATGATCAAGTAAGTACTTATCTAAATGTAATTTTCTGCCTCAACAAACATCATGCCCCTCCAACAGATATTTATTGAAATTTTCTGCATTAAAGGCACTGCTATGCAAGACCAAAAAATGCCAGATGCATGGTGACTAGTCCCAAGGAACTTTGAATTTCTTCTTGTGACAATTCCTGTACAAATATTTATGGGCAAAGGAGTTTTTAAACAGCACTACATACAAATCCTAAAAGTGTTTTTTTGTTGTTGTTGTTGTTGTTTTGAGACAGGGTCTCACTATGTAGTTGAGACTGACCAGGAACTCACTGTAGCTCAGGCTGGTCTCGAACTCACAGCGATCCTCCTGCCTCAGCCTCCCGAATGCTGGGATTACAAGCGTGTGCCACCACACCCAGCTTCAAATCCTAAAAGTTTTACAGGAGTTAAAAAACTGCTTTTGGCCCCCATGGGAAGTTGGAATACAAACGTAAGTTCATCACATACCAACATTTCTGTGACCCTAGCAAGGACAATTTGGGGAAACTGGATGAGCAAAATTTAGACTGCGGGGGAGGAGGACTGACTAGCTTTATGAAGAAAGAGACAAAGCAAAGTCCTCTTGCACAAGTTTTTCCATTTAAGTACTTTTGTGTGGCTAGTAGAGGCACCGCGTAGAGTGCTAGGGATGTAATCACCAGTAAATTCATAGACACAGTCTGTGATCTCCCCACTGCAAAAATTAGGGTGATGGAAATGCTTCAACTAGTTTAGCTATGTAGCTAAGTCAAGGACCCCCTTTTAGGGAAAACACTGAAGATCTGTAAAAGACTATTTTGGGAGGTTTAAGTCTCCATTTTGGAGAATCGCTACGTTTTAATGAGATCTCACTGATGCATGGCAAAGATGTAAACCTAACAGGGAAATGGAGAAAAGGTAAAGTCAAGGCAGTCAGGTAAACTAACTCCTGACTTAAAGAATCAGAGAACAAGTTAGGTGAGGTGGCGCACGCCTGTAATCCCAGCACTTGGGAGGCTGAGGCAGGAGGATGGCTGTGAGTTCGAGACCAACCTGGGCTACATAGTGAGTTCCAGGTTAGTCTCGACTACATAGTGAGACCCTGGTTAAAAAAAAAAATTAAAATAAATAAATAAATAAATAAATAGAATCAGAACAATGGCAATAGTGATCACTGTTTGTTCACAAATGTCTCCTCCTACTTCTAAGGCACTCAGACCTTGAATGGAGTAGAGGTTACAAAACTTTCTCTTAAAGGACAAGTGATGAAGGTTTTGGTTTTACAGACCTGTTTCCCAGAGGCAGCATTTCCATAGCCAATCTAACATGCAAATAAACAAACAAACAAGGGAAAACTACATTTGCAGAGGACAGAACTGAATTTCACGTGATTTTCGTGGGTCACAAAATATTATTCTTATTTGGATTACTTTGAACCATTTAAAACATTACACAAACAACTCGATTCGTTGGCCATAAAACACAGGCTTTGAGCCGGAGTCCACTGACCTGGATCTAGCGCAGCAAAGGCCGGAGCTGGTGCAGAGATATCCTGGACCACTCTCCCACAGACTGTGCCTCATTTGTGACACATGCACTCAAGAAATGCAAGAAACACCGTGCGCACCTCGGCATAAGCCAGCGCATCTGACTAGGGTTTAAGTTTCACCAGGTCCTCACAGATGACATGAGGAACTCTGAGAACCACTGATTATAAAAAAGAAAAAGAAAACACAAAACCCTCAAATGAGATGTGAGGAGTTCATACTCCATGCCACACTCCACACCGAATAATCGCACACAAAGACTGGCTGGACCGATCTGCCCATGGTTTCCACTCACGAATGAAGACACTGATACCTATTCTCTACACGCCGCCCTTGCCTTTGCTCCTCAGAATCATCAGTCACTTGTTACGATTTTTCTGAAGCACTGTGCAGAGTGCCGGGCGCTCAGATTATCATTCCATCTCCACAATGGTCTTCTGAAGTTGGTTTCACTTATTACTGAATTTTTACAGTTTTTATTCATTATTCCATTTTATAGACTGCAGCACTGAAGCTCTGAAAGGCCTTTGATATTTTTCTTTTGTGCAGGTAACCCTTTAGATTAGTTCACTGGCTGCAATCGCGTTTAGTACCAATGATCCTCAAATTATCTAGGGAAACTGCAGTGAATGTTCCAGTCTTCACAGACTGAATCCACACATTCTGTGTTCATTCTCCCAGAAGACGGCAACAATCGATGACTCCGTCCACCTCTCTACTGCCCACCAAATCTCAGAAACAAAGGGTCTCTCCTAAGACCTAACTATACCTGGAAACCACTCAACATACTCCAAATCTACATGGCACGCACGTCCTGCAATGGTGTCTAAGTGGTCTTTTAAACTATTTTTGAAACTATGAAATGGCAGCATAATAGAGGAAAATTAATAGTATGTGCCTGTGCTTGTTTAAAAAGCTCTATAAAACGGGAACTCTCTACATGTTATATACACTTCATGGTACTTCGATTTCTAAGAGTCTTTAGGTCTCAAAAAGATCCTGGAACCTATAAAATGGGAATAATTATAGCATTTTATGGCTGTGTTTTGTGGAATGGAGCAATTAATTCATGGAAAGTAATTAAGAACCTGGCTAGCATGTGGTAATTTCTCTATAAATTGTAGCTATTCCTGCTAATGGTTTCATTCATATGATTAACACAAACTCATGAAAAGATTCCCCAATAATATACTAATATACACATAATGAATTTACAGTTAATAGTAATACTGCATAGTTTTTATATATCACTTCTCCTTCCATGTTTAAAAATGTGAACAATCTTAATAAAATAAATCAACAAAAATTATTTTAAAAAACACTCTGCTAAATGAAGATGCATTAAAAATAGTCATTAGTTTTAATATAATCACAGTTCTCATTCCCTCTTCATCTACACAAAGCACCTTATGACAATCATTCTGAAATTGTTTTCATGCTAAAAAATTAATACAGGTAAGATAATTATCACCATAGATGAAGTCTTACTCTTAGGCCTGGAACTCATTCAATAAATTTACTTCGTTCCTCCAAATGCTGAGATACAAAGTGTCATAAATATTAATTCTAATTAAATCAATATTTTTTTTCTGTCAAGATGATCTGAAAATGTATCTACATCTTAGAAAAGCTCAACATTTATAGTTCAGAGCAAAGAAAAGAACAAAAATAGAGCAGGTGGAGTATGTTTGGAAATACTACCCCTTATTAGGACATCTGTTCTGAAGATGAGTTGCTAGAGCTGAATTGAATCTCTATTAACAGTAGTGAATTCCAATGGCAGACAGCAACAGTAAATAAGAGAGCCCGTGCTTACATTCGTTTGACGGTTTTGCAGACTGGAGAGTCATTTCTGGCACCATGATTTTGTGCTCAGGAAACAAAGAACATGAAACATTACATTCCCCAGAATGTTTGTCTTGTGCCGTTAAACGAATAAAAAAAAAAAAAAATAAGGAACAGATGAAGACTTTACTTTTATCCAAAGTAGTTTCAGTTTCTGAAATTTTGGGAGTGGTGTGTATCCTTTGTGAACAACATTTGGCTTCTATTGTCAATAATCAGGAGATCCAAGAAAAATTTCCGGTATTCTTCAAGAAACTATCTTAGCCTCCCTATCTAGCAGTTATAATCTTATTTTAATAAAAGTAACAGCAGAAATTCTTCATAAAAAGGTACTTGTCGTAAAACAATATATTGGTAGATCTGACTGTTTGCAAGGAGAAAAAAATCAAGCCTGGCTGAATTTAAGACATTTACTGACTTGAGGTAAAGTGTGATTTCTTGTTTTTTTATGACTTGCTTTACATGTGTAAGTTTTAGGACTAAAATTGAAAAAAAAATATTAGCAGAAAGGGATTTAACAGTCTAGACATTTTCGTGGCATAATTATTTTTAAGAACAATAAGAATTTTAAAAAGATACCCTGAATTCATAGGAAAATTAGCTTAAATTAGCATGATCTTTTGGGGTCTGGGTGTATTACTAATACTTCACAGTGGATCAAAGCCAATTTTTTAGTTTCTACCTAGTATTTCATCTTGGAAAGTTAGTGATATGCCTTGGAGTTCAGAAATTCTTACTGACCTATTTCAAAATCAAATATTGCTATATCTGTCCAAATCTTCTGATAATACTTGTATTATTGTAGACATAGTCTTGTAGAATAATAAATTCTATAGTTTTGACTCCATTTCTGAATCTCCAATATTTGAATGTCTTGGATGTAATGAAAAGAATTATTTAATTTTATAGAAGTAAGTGTCAAAGGAGAAATTAGAACCAAATTCAGAATAAGAAAAGGATGGGATCCTTGCCTTGGGAAAGGGTGTGGGCTCATCTATCAGTTTCCCATAAGCCCTCTCCTAGAGGATTCACACCCTTGGTAATTTGTCCTTGGTGACTTCCTTTAGTAACACAGAAATGGCACTGGTATTATTACATCTCACATTTAACTTTACATTTATCTCACTCAGTTACTTGGTTTGTGTGTATTTCCAGTGTGTACGATTTCTTTTTACTGGGATTTTAATTCCATTTTAAAAAGTACCCACTATGCCTGATAAAGGACTACAGAATTGAATAATTCCTAGTATACACAGCTGTTTCATACCTAGAGCCACGTCCTTCATAAAAGATAAAAGCCCTGCTCAAAAAGTGCAGTCCCAGATGCATAGCGCTTATGCCATCTCAGATCTGAACTGAGAAGACCTGTCTTTTGTGTTGAGGAAGGGCATCCACTGGAATTTCTTAAAAGTTACTCCAATTTTCATTATGGATAATGTGGTATATGCAATTTAAAAAATAATATTATTTTATTATTAATTTTTTCTGCAGTACCAGGGATCAAACTTGAGACCTTGCACTTGGGAGGCAGATGCACTGCCACTGAGCTAAATCCCCAGACCCAAAATTACTATTAGTTAAATTCAAATTATTCTCTAAGAATACATAATTAGAGAACAGAACTTACATACATTTGAGATATAAATATATAATGAAAGCATAACGAATTATATATTTAAGTACACACTATTATTTATAAATCACATATATACTTCTCTATTCCCTTCCGTGTGTTGAAATAAATTTTACCTAATTTTGGACAAATCTCAAATAGACTCTTTGAGTATATGTGTGGCTATAAAAACAAAACCAGAACATGATGTGCTTAAAATCGATCATTCTCGAGAGCACTAACCTTTATTTTAAGTGCTTCATAACCTGCTAACTGTTTTCATCTGTGAAGGGCCAGCAGAGCACCTGTAATCTGCAGCCTCGCAGGGTGGGTCTGAGAGGCCCCTATAAGAGAAGCCCTTAATTGAAACCTTCATTTTTTTTTACATTAAATATAATTAAACATTTATACTAAAATAGTATGTTTGCTCTACACAATACCCAGCTTCTTTCAATCTATAAATATTGCCACTTGTCTCCTTCAAATATTTGATAAATTGATAGCAATATTTTAAAATCTTTTGTAACTACCCAGTCATTGGCGGGGACCAATGAAGTACTTTATCAGTTCAAGATGAATGGCTTCATTTCAAAGCAAACGTATTCAAGTCAATTATAACAGAGTTTATTAAAACTGGACACACGCCAGACAGACAGACAGATAACTGAGGCAAGTGGCTTGAACAAGTGTTCTGGGAAAATTTTTGAAAAAGAAACTCTTCTACAGTTCGGTAACTATAAAATCTAGTATGACGGAAAGGTAGGGCTGGAAATTTAAAGACGTGGGAATTCCCCCTGGTACAAAGTGCAACATCCACAAGGAGCTTTTCATGAGACACCTTAAAATGAAGGGAGATTTATCACAGGAGGAAGTATCCAGAAATAGTGATTCGGAGGTGATATCCAGAAAGTGAATTAATAAAAACTGAGACTTCCGAAAACAAGTTTGTACTTTGTTGAATTTCTACAGGAGTGAAGAATTATAATGACTGATGGAAGAAAAAAAAAGTCACAAACATAAGAATACAAGTGAGAAAAGCCAGGCTATGTCCTGAAGCAGCAGTGGTGATTTAGGATTATCAACATGTGGCACTTGCCTTAGAGAAATCAAGAAGAGTGAGACCTAAGGATAGATTATCAAATAAAAACAGTTACAGTGCAGAGAAACAATCATAAAAGTTTACACTAGAAAGTTCACAGGCAGACACCCAGGACAACCCACCACCATTTAATAAGCAAACTGAGTCCTAAACAAAATTGAAGTTTGCTTGTCAAGTCAGGGTGGAACACAATCACTTTGCCATTGTGACTTCATAACCCAATGAACCCTTTGGACTCACGCACAGAACCTACCCCTGAAAGCAAGGTATTCCGTGGAGCTAATTAACAAAGTGATTACTGGGCTGGTAGTTGCTGAAAGTCAACATATAACCACAATGGGAATAAAATGTAAGCTAATAAATAAAGGGGCTGACAGTTTCAACAGCAATCAACTAAACCTATAACCTACAAAGATGTATTACAAGTATAGTTCCTATTCAGACTAAACCAAACTCCTTTATCCTATTCATCAGAGAAAGACACTGGAAGAAGATGAACCATTTCCAAAACCTGCCGCACCTCAGATAGGAAACACCATGTGACATCAAAGAACATTTCCATTCCACTTCATCTATGTAATGAAGTATTCTGAAGGCTGGGTATGGAAGCTTTCTACATATCCCACATTGCAGAGTGTAAGTACATCAAAACCAGTAACGAGGAAGCATCACCATTGGAGAGAATGGAACAGATGAAAAATGCCTCCCACCCTTAAAGAAGCCTGATAATAAGGACAAATTCTTCTTATTTAACAATGAAAACAAAAGCTTGTCTTACTGAGATGGCACAAACACAGATCTATTACAGAAATGCTTGTTAATCTAGGTTCATTCTAATCCTATGATTTTTGAGACAAAATTCTGTTAGAAGCAACTGCTGTGCACACTAGCTCAATTTCTAAATGACTCTAAAATCCCCATTTCTACTTCATGTGGCAATATATCTAGTAAAATGTGTGATCTAAAACAGGTACTTTTCAAATGCTACACGAGCAAGGAAAAAGATTTTATTAAGGCTTTCTCATATAAGTAAATTTTGTGACAGAAAACAAGGCTCTTGGATGAAGCAACAGAAAAAGAAAGGGATGGATATAAGGGAAATGCGACAATTTAGACTGCTTTACTATTTCACTTACCTTTGGTTTAACAGAGATTGTGCACAGTGACGAATTATGGAACACGAGTGATCAAATATTATATAATTCTGAGTTTTTATTACAGTCTATGACACAAAAACTCTGCATTGGCTCTTTTGTATATACCTTCAAGATATAAAGCTTTTAAGATATGTAAGCAGTAGAAAATATGTGAAACACAGATTTGTTTTAAAACATTATTCTTTGCATGAATTCATCGGCCCATTTTTCTAAAGTACAATTGCTCCTGGGTTTTGCTTGCATTGAAACTATATAACAAAGAGTTCGATTATATTCATACAGTACTTTGCAGACCATATTTCAAGTTGCACAACCGACCTTCTTTTCTGTAAAAAATATAGATATGGATATGGCCTAAATTATAGAAAATTCGATTATGGAACATTTTGAAAAGGAGAATCCTGTTGCTTTTCTTGCATGTGAATCAATTTGGACCTCAAATACTTCTTTGCATTTCCTTAATTTATATTTATAAACATGGCCTTAATTTTTCTTAACTCGAAAGAAAATATCAGGTAACTTTATAGATTAATAAATACCTTCTTCAGAGAGCTGCACAGGAAATAAAACCATACATTTAACGGATTTTCAGAGGCACAGAAAAATAAAAACTTTCTTTGCAAGGAAGAATCAAACATAAATTATGATTCCACCGCATGCTATAAGCAGGCAGATCAACTCTGGTCTCTCCAGCAAGAACTTGAGATGCTTAAGTTGAATTCACGTGGCTCACCTGTTTGGCTAAGCTGAGACGTGCTTCTGCTTCTTCGAGACACGATGGCCACCACTTTGGCGCTCAGGCTGGATCTCCGTTTCTTTCCACCGGCTCCGACGGTACCCACGGCTGTGTCTGACTGGCTGCCATCGTTGTGTTCCAGGGTGTAAATCTCTCCACTCATGCTGCTGCTCTTCATGATGGCTCTTCCTGAACTTCCCATCCGTCTGCCTTGCATTTTGGGGGTAAATGAACTATATTTACAAAGTAAAAACATATATGCAACCATAAATCACAGGTCAGCAAAACTGAAACACTAAATCTAACGCATTTTTGAAATACTCCAGGCACATTTTTAAAGGGGAAAAGCCAGATGTAAAGTAGTGACACTGCCACAAATACTTTAAGATCACATCACTGCCCCGTAGTTATTTACAAGGAATGTCTTAATACAATGACATTTCAACATAGCAATCTCTAGATTTTAAAAATATAGTAAAAAGAAGCACAACCAATGTTATTCATATAAGGTAAACGTTACCCAATGGCTCTCAATTTTGTTTGCTCAAAATATTTGCAAAAACTAACTTGCGTGACCCTTACACATACTAATACAGAACCTTTTGACAGTGATGATGAAACATTTTATTTAAGTCAGAAGTCAATCATAATATTACAGAATGTACTGGGGTTTGTGGGCACGTGCATGATGAATGCTCCAGTCATCAGGAATAGTAGTATGAGGTAAGTTAAAAAAGACAAGAGTCAAGCTGGTCATGGTGGCACACAGCTGTAATCTTAGCACTCGGGAGGCTGAGGCATGAGGATTGCTGTGAGTTTGACACCAGCCTGGGCTGCATAGTGAGTTCCAGGTCAGTCTCAACTACATAGTCTGTCTCAAAAAGCCAAAATAAACAACAAAAAGACAAGAGGGCAAGATTGGGAGGTTTTAAAAGCTACAGAAAAGAGACAAAACTAGTCTTTACTATTTTCCATGGATTGGGAATAGAAAATTGGCACTTTCATTTGATAGGAATGATTTAGAAGTTTTAGTTCTGAGTTGCATTTCTTCAAGTGGTCTACCTCAGAGTCCCAATAATAATAGAATTTTTGTTTTATTTTAATAAGCTTCTTATCAAGCCAACATTTTAAGTCATTTACCTATCTGGTTATTTCCCTATACATTTCATGTAGCTCCCTTTTCAAAACATTAATGGAGAACATCACATATGATCAGACCAAAACTGATTGCTGTGGGACTTATATTCCCAACTCTAATGAACTTTCCTTTCTGAAAAATGTTAGAATTTCTTCTATGTCCTCAGTAATTTATTTCAACACATTATCTAAATTTCTTTATCATTCTCTAAATCTCCTTATCCATTCTTCTTAGGTCTAATCATTCTGACTGCTTTTTATAGTAATTTGCCTGCAGAAATCTGATGGAGGATATCCACAGGTGTCAAGATTTGGTTAATTTTACAGTCCCAATGCCCATCCAAAAATCAAACACTTGCAACTCAGATCTCTTTTCTCTCATCAAACTTTTTCAGCACAGTTCCTACAAAGATCATCAAAAACCTCTTTCTGATTGCTTTTCCTTTTACAGTACAGTATGCACTAATTAACATGTACCTTCATTCTTCTATAAAACTGGAATTCTATTACAGATCTGAATTTGTATTCAAAAGTTATTTCACAAAAACACACTATTTGGAAATATGAATCAATGTTCTTTAGGTTATGAAGTTTAAAAGTATCATGAATGTGTTTCATCACCTTTATGTAATTAAAAACGTATTAAAATGAGCTGAAAACATTTAACTATTTCTATGGATATTTGCTTACAGCAATGCAATGTGAATAAATTTTGAGACATGATTCCCCCTAAATTCATTATTTGGTTATATGCTTAAAGTCATTTTCACATATGGTACATCCAGTTTCCTAATGAATTATTTATAATACTATTACTTTCAATGAGAAGCTCTTAAGGTATTTTCAAATATCCTGTCCACCTAGGAGTCTCATCAGGTAGATTAATCTAGTTAATCAAAGGTCATGATTTTTGTATAAATATACATTCTACTTCTTTTCTTAGCCTTTTTTATTTTTCCACTTTCATTTCTTAGATAAACAAACACCATAATTTTTCCTGAAACTTTTAAGATGCATTTTGGGGCCTTCTGCTTTATAAAGTTTTTCAAAATCTCCCTAGCATCATGACTGTCCTCTCCCAGTCCTTTTCTATTTCGTAAGTAATAGTTTAACACTGTGATATTACAGATCAGCATGAACCTTATGCATTACCAAATTTGCTACAGCATCTTTACCATTGCTGAATGACTTATGAGTAGAAAATGCATAAAGTGATGTGCCTGTTTGAAAACAGCTATGATAAAACCATTTTTAAAATTCAAAGAACCTGAACTTTCTTCTTTGATCCACCCTCTTTCCCAAATTATTAAAGTTTTGCTTAGAACTTTCCTTGATATCTCTATAGCTATATCCATATCTGTATCTATCACTCTCTCTCTATATATAATTTCCCTTGAGGGAAATTATTATATAATATTATATATATTATATATATATTTACACAACACATATACATACATACTGTCTATATATATATATATATAGATATAGATATAGATATAGATATTTACATAGATAAATTCTGTCCTCTTCCTTTCTGAATTCATGAGTCAGGTTTTTCTGCAAAACTTGCTAAAGCTGCTTTTTACTCAAAGCAACCAGTCCAGTAGAGAAGACCCAACAGGTAATGGCTTTACTGACCTAGAACATATTACCCAGGTTGTAATTTACCTTTAAAACTTCAGGATTCTTTTTTCCCCCAATAACTGTGTGCCCATATATGTGTGAATAATTACATGCATTCCTTATCTATCAATCTATCCTTTCATGGATCATCTTTAGAATTAGGTTGTCATTTTGCGGGCTTTCTCTCAAATGAGTTAATTAAAATTTCAGTATCTGCTGTGCACTTGTTTCTGGTAATCGTGAGGATTATATCTGATAGTGTAATAGTCCTGCCGAAGACGCCCCAATGACATTGAGCTAAGCTGTGTTGTCCAAGAAGGGCACTTCCGGACTGTCCAGTCCAGAGATGCTTTTTCTCGGCTTTTAGATTTAATATCTATGTTTCCTTTTTCTAACTCTGGGTTTCAATGTGGTTTGTTTCTGTTTGCTTCTGGTTCTGGTTCTTGGAAAGTATGGCTCTGATTTTGTTTCACTTGTGACTAACAACATTCTTGAGTGGCAGCAACAATACGGACGCTTATCTACAGAGGATTTCTGTTGGATGGCAGCAGCAAGGATACGTTAAACACTGGGTAGCAGGTGACAGAAAATCCGGTCTGTTAGGTTCGCTGTACGCCTGCATGCTGCTCGAAGCTCACATCGCTCAAGAAAATATCTTGGGTACTTTCATTATGATGTCACTAGATCATTTTCACTTTCATATACTACAGGATTTAAAAAAGTTTTTAATACTGTAATTTGAAGTCTTTTATCAGTTTTTACAAACTCCCAGCCAGTATCTCAGTACTCGGGCACTGCTTCTGACATTTCCTCTGCTTGGGCTCCAACTGGACCATTTCACCCTGTTCCACATCTTTTATTGTCTCCGGCAACATCTCTCTTTCTTCCCCCGTCCTTTAGTTCATGTACTTTCTACAGACCAGCTATATAATTCTGTTTTGCTGTTTCCAAGTTGCCATTAAACCTACTGTTAAATGGTGCTTGTATTCTGTCGTTTTAGAAGGCTCACTTACTTCAGTGGAATCCTGGCCTGCTCAATGCATCCACCCTCTGTTGGTTTCTTGAACTAATTAATCATGGAGTTGCTGCTTGGTAACTCTTTTGTTCCTTTTTAGTCAGTCGCTTTTTCTCTTTTTCAAGTATCATTCTAAATTCTTGTTTGCCAAACCTTGTACATGACACCTGCATACGGTCTGGATGATAATAGTTTCCTCCAAAAGGATACTTCTGTGGGGTGGAGAGATGGATTTCATTTTCCCCCCATGCAGAGTTCAGTTTAAAGCTCTAGAATAAAGTTAGTGCTAATTCCTGCAGTCTGGCCCTTTTAAGATTTGTGTAGGAAACAAAAGGCATGTGTCAGTTCCCTCGAACACTGCAGCACTTGGGAGTCTCAGCTATGTCTTCCTGGCACCCAGCAGCTGCCGGTATCCGTGCATCATTTTTAGCCTTCCAGATGTGGCATGTCTGATTTCTTGGAATCCTTGCCATGGATGCATATCTCATTTGCTCAGCGGAATCTGCAGCAAATCTTGAAGCCCTTCACTCACAACTACTAGCCTCTATGTGAGATGCTAGATGTGAGACATCCAAATCTTCAGCTTCGTAGGACCACTGCCTTCTGCCGCGGCTGTTTCCCCTGACACTGAATCAGAAAGGATCTTCAGAGGAAACTGGGATAAACTTGGCACTTACTTTGTATTTTCCATTCTTTCAAAGACAAGCTCGTCAAACTCCTGCCTGTTTCGTCACTCTCAAATGCCTTCAAACAGTTTTTTTTGTATGTTTGATTATTGTTCTTATTTGGCTTTTGCAGTTTTATGTTTGGAAATGTCAATCTGATGCAAACTATACTGCCATGTCCAGAACTATGAAATGTTTTCCTTTGGAGACGTGTAAAAGTATCAGACCAGCTATGCTGCCAACTCTCTGCATGTGGACAGCAATGCAGACAGAAGACACATGCTGGAACTGAGCCTTAGCAATTCATCTCCTTGTGAAGTACACTGACCAGCTCTTGGTGCACTGATCACTACACACAGAGCTCTGAGTGCCCTGCTCCAGCCACATAGACACGGGCTTGCTTGCATGTTTCTCCTGGAGTCCGTGCCAGTGGAGGCCCTCCTCTGAGGTGTAACATACCATTTTACAGGGTTCTGGGGCTAAAACTTTCCTGTGTCTCACAGATTCTCACTACACATGCCTGATCGCTTCTGCAAGGCTGTGGCATTTATTTTAGAGAACTCTACGGTCTACAGTATTTATGTAAAGTCAGCACCTACTTACTAATAGCATTTTCATTCATTTTGGTTTGACTTGACTAAACTTGAAAGTTATTTTTTTACATTTTATAATTTAGGGATGTGATTATCTCCAGTTTCATACTAGATGAGGTTTTTAGTATTTTCTTACAAAGATAGAACAACGTCGGTTATTTATAATCTTAATTCTGTGGTCATGAGGTCTATTTATGAGGAAAAATCAATAGGACTTGATGACTTACTGGAACTTATATTCCCAGTGGGAATGATATTACCCTCTAAAGATGTTTAGTAGATCTTGATGGGGGAAGAAGGGGGATAAAACTTAAAAAATGTAAGATTAGTGGTCTTCCAGAGGTTATAGAAATAGACACAGCGAATTTATGGCATTAAAATTTTATGTGTGGACTGTGATTAGGAGAAGAACATCTACAGTTTCCTTAGGGGGCTGAAAAGTTTTTTAAAAGATTGCAAAACACTGAATTAAAAGAGGACTGAGAATAATTAAAGCTTAAGGTGGATCGGTTGTAAGAAGTGATATTTTAGAGATATCCGTCTGTAGTCTTAAAAAGTGTAAGCAGATACTCAAAAGTAAGTATCCTCAAGTATTTCTGATGTATTATGAATGGAGAGAGAGAGGGAAGGAGAGAGAGAAATATAATTCTAATGTATTATAAATGGAGAGAGAGAGAGACAGAGACAGAGACAGAGACAGAGACAGAAGGAGGGAGAGAGAGAGGGAGGGAGGGAGGGAGGGAGCTGTCATACAGTATCTGGTGAAAACCAAACTAAGAGAACATAATCTCATATCATAAATGAGCCATAAAATTATATCAATGAGATACAAATGATTAACAGCATTAAAGATGAACATATACACATGCTTCTGTATGTGTGTGTGTGTGTTAGTTTACAAAGGAACAAACAAGGCAGCTAATTACTTTGCATGATTCAGTTAACTAAGAAAATATTTCCACTGACTAAAATAAGTTCACATGTATGTCTTCTTGACATCTCTGTTTCTGATCAACCATCCTTCATGTGTAATATTTACTCACTTAACAAACATTGATTTATCCATATTTGTTATGCGTAAAGACAGCAAGAGGTTCATAACATTCATATTAAAACATGTAGAGAAACAGGTCTCAATAATTTTATCAATGAAAAAAAAATGTGATAATGCTTTAAACATTTTATCACTTTATCATAGTCCTGCAAATTTAACAGATGCTAAGGGTAAAATAAAGATTGTTAAGTGTAAAAGCTAAAACTATGAACTTGAAAATACACCGTAATAATCTGTATCCTTGTACATAAAGTTAAAACTCTAAAATGCAGTAACAAGTATTTCATCTTCCTTAAACAGTAAGCATGTAACAGAATATGCAGCAGGAAAACAGAAAAACTAAAACCAGTAAGCTAGTTTTTCACTGAAATTGTAGTAGCTGTTTCTTAGTGTAGCATACAGAAGACCAACTACGTATTTTACAACCCTTCAGCCAAATTATGCTACTATCTGAAATCGAAATAGTTAATAACTACAGAATTAGAACTAAATCTCATACTTTACTTTTTCCCCCTGGAAATTAAAGCACTAGAATTTGTTGTGCCGTAGTTTGGTTTGAAAGATGTGTTTGTTAAGCTGTGGTATCCCATGGTCTAAAACTAAGCCATTTCGCAGAACTTTGACATGTAAAGCAACTATTACGTTAGCTTTAGTTGACATTGTTGGAACCCTCCCATCTGAGTATCTAAGTACTATTCTTGTCTTGTAGGTTTTTTCATACTGCCATACATGTTATTTTTTCCCTGGCTCCAAGGCAAGTCTGGGAGATGATAAAGTTCATTTCAACATCTATACTCCATGGGAAAAATTCTAAAAACCTCTACTACCATCAAATTGAATGCCTCAAGAGAACCAATATTTAAGCACATCGAGCTCACCCCAAGTCAGATTCAAGTGGAAAAGTTAAATATTAGAAATTAAAATCTGATTTCTGAAAGGTGTGCCATAGTTATGCCTAGTCATCTGACCGATAAAGCAGGTAAGGGTGAGTTCGAAGGTTTAAAATAACTCATACGTCATATTATGTTTGCAATGACTAAATGATATAGCATAACGCCACACTCCCAAAATTCTGAAGTCCATTTTTTTTCGCCTTTTTCTCACACATACCTTTGAGGCAGGTATAACAGCAGGTATAATTCTCAGTTTCCGAGTGAGTACAATAGTACTACCATGTATGCATTCAGATCCTCTTACAACCATACAGCTAGGGGTCACGCCTGTGGTGTCGTGCACCAGATACTCAGTATCCGCTAAGGACACAGTTACGCATGTAGTAGGTACGCAATAAATGATGTAGGAATGCATAGGCACAGGTATGGCTGAACAGAAAACGTAAGTTAAGGCCTATAGAAATTTGCACTCACTGATGTTCTCAATATTGGATAGCAACAGAACCAACCTACAGTGGGCTGAACCAAAGATGAACATTTAAGTAAAAAGCCCTGTGCAAGGAAAGGGTGGCAGCCCGCATGGAGTCTTGTCCTGGGAACTCTGACTGCAAGGTGCTCTTTGTTCAGTCATCACCAACAACTCCCTCGATCCCTGGCCTCCACATCCTGCCCTCTCCCAGGCCAACATCCCTTGAGTCCCAGAATCTCCTCCTTAGGTTGAGCTCTGTCTGCCTTCACTCTACACATGAGCTCTTCCTCCCAGCTTCCACTGCTCCTAATGACTCAAACTGTCTGCGAACGATGATATAGTATGAAAATTGCTTTCATTCTCAAATGCCTAAAAACTGATGGGAAGATTGCAACAAATACCTCTTGAGCTCACAAAAAAAGAAAGGCATGTTCCCTCAGCAGCAAGACCAAAAGGGAACTGAAAACGGTCAGACTGGTAAGCAGATCATAAATGTCTTGAGAGGTTTTGCAGATGAGAAATTTAGAGGTTTATGTCCAGGCCTGGTGAGAATTTAGAGTCAAAATACCCTCCATGAGCCACAATCCTTAAAGCAAGGCAGGACATGCATGTGCTTGTCCAAAGACTCAGTGAAGGAGAATTTCCAGTGAACGTTTTCTCAGGAAGAAGGATGATCCCAGAATGAAGGTCTAAGATATATGGAAAATGGCTACCAAAGAAATGAGAAACAAGCATTTAAAAGAAAATAACACGTAACAATAAAGAAACTGAACTATGATTAAAACACTTGATAAGAATATTTCAATGGCATAGAGATGTTAGTAGAACTGAGATGTATCACATTTATTTTTTTCTCCCTATGCAGAAGTAAGGGTAATTATTAATGTTAAATTTACTACCTAAATAAATAATAAGCCCCTAACTTAGCAAGTAAAAATCATTACATTGTACAATATCTAGACTAATGAAGGCAAGAAATAAAACAAAAATAATTTCATTAGAAACCAATTAGGAAAGAAAATAAATTTTTCAAAATTGAGGCAACAGAAAAGCAGAACAATACTAAATCCACCAGAAATCAAACAAAATGGAAATCTATAAGTCAAACTATTAAATGATAAAAACTGTAAAATAGGGAGAAAAATTTAAATCCAGCTATATTCTATTTACAAGGATAAAACTAAAATATTTGGTTACACAAAAGGTGATGTAAAAAAATGTGTACAATAGGATTGAATAGTTTTAAATGCCTCTATCCTCACAACAAAAGACAAAAATATACTTTAAGACATAAATATTGTTAGGAATAAAGAGAACTACCTGATGATAAAAGAGTTAAATCATCAAGAAGATAAAAGAATGATGAATTTGAATATTTTTTAAAAATCTCATATAAGGAAAAGTGACAAAGCTGACAAATCTTCATCCTGGCTGGAAAGGTCTTAACTGAGCATTCTGAGTAATTATCAAGTCACATGGGGCAAATGATTAGGAAAGCAGCAGAAGTTTGGAACAGTGTAACTAATAAGCATCGTGCACTGAAAGTAGATGTAACTATATGTTTAAGGATATAAATTCTTCTGAAGCATAACATAATTACAAAAATGACCAAAAACCACACTTCGCTTCAAATAATCAGTACCAATCAAATCTGATCATAAAATCATTAAGGTAGATAAGTTAGAATTAAATATCAAAAAGATATAAAATACTCTATATTTTTGGAAATTTACTTATTTGTACAAAATGAGTAAAAAATGAAATGTGATGAAATTTATGTATAATTAAAATTACACAAAAATAACACATTGTAAAACAAAATTGATGTGAAAGAGATAAAGCAGCATTTCAAGAAAAAATTTAGACAAATATTGGAAAATACAGAAAAACCTAATTTCATTTCTATAAAAGTAAAGTACTTAATATGATGAAAAATGTGCTATTCATGACAGTATCAAAATTTATGGTGTCTATAACAACTATGCATGTAAAAACTCTTTAGAGAAAATTTTAAATTCCAATGAGAGATATATTACAAAAGTTCAAAATGAATGAGGAAATACATACAACAGAAGACTCAAAGTTCTAAAGATTCCAATCCACCTCAAATCTATTTTTATATTCATTATAGTTCACACCAAGAATTTATTTTGCAAAACTTTATGTTTTTATTCTATAATTAACATGTAAGCACAAAGGACTAAAACAGTCATGAGGCCACTGAAAAGGGAGTCAGTCTAGTCCCATTTAAAAAAAATAGGTTCTTTTATATTACATAGAAACTTAAAATCAATTATTCTGAGTTGCAAATTTGCTGTACCCTGTTCTGGCTAGATAAAACACTCCAGGTCTCACTGTGGACTGTTTCTACAAAACTGCCATTGCTTTCAGTTTTTAAGGAATAGATTATGCTTTCACAAATTTCCATAGTGTGTCTTAAGAAAAGTAAGGAGGCATCACCATAATTACGAGACTGCTGAGGCAGTGTTTGGAATTCTCCATGGGAGCCGATGAATGTAAGGAGATGGACACGTACTGTTTGTGTTGTACATGGTTACTCAGTACAGCCTGACCGCTCAGTCTATCCAGAATGGATGTAACCAATTCTGAACATCATGTTACACATAAATAAGCACTGAAAAATAAACCAAAGAACCACAGTATATTCTACCTTTAACTTTTTGTAAACCATGTTATGTGGATAACTTCAGTCTTACCGTAAGGCTGATATATTTCGATATTTTGAAAAACATCAGTATTTATTTTGAGTTGGCAGAGGTCACCTAACCAACTACCATTATGTTTGGTACTAAGAGATATACTTTTCAGTAAAATTACTGAAATGCAAGAAAAAAGGAAGAAGAAATGGGGACTTGCCGTACTATGGCATTTACTCTAAGTTATATCACTAAGCTATGCTAATTGTGATAATGCGGTGCTGGTGCAGAAACAGGGCCTAGACACACGACCTGCAGGACAGAAACAGACTTTGGATTTGTAAAAATTTAACACAAAACCGCTGACACCAGATGAGCAGGGAATTGGGCCTGGGGATTGGAGAGGGAGGTCAGAGGGATTCAGCACTAATGGTTAATATTTGACATTTGGGCTTGCTGATAGGTGCATGAGTATTGATTATTATTCATACTTCATGTGCATTTTAAAGAATACATTATAAATTATAAAAAATCTTTAGGTTAATTAGAGGAAAGTGCTGTGCAGCTAAGCAAGCAGGCTCTCCATTCTGGCCGTACTATTTACTGGCCATGTGATTTCAACAGATTGCTTCACCTTTAGCTTCATTTGTAAAACGAGGTTATTAACAATTATGTGATAATACTGTTTAGCAATAATGATTATTTGCATGTAAATCACCTATCAGAATATCTGGTTTATATAAAATAATTCATAAGCTACAATACTTTAACTACATGTACAATATAATAAAATATAGATATTACACAGGTTCCCGTAAAAGCTGTGGAAAGTAACACATGATACAGGTGAAGTTTGGGAGGCATTGCTTCATGAGGAAAGGGAATTCTAGCCATCTAAAGGGTTAACAGAAATGTATCTGCCCAGTGGCTGAATATTTAATGTTGACAACCTGAGTTCACGCCTGGGGATCACTAAACAGTGAGTTACTAATGGATACAACACTGCTCGTTGTCAGTTCTTCAGGGTGGAAATACATAAATACACTTTTCCAGCACGTGAAAACTTCCTAGGGGCCACCTACTTTACTCTTTCTCTGATGTGTTAAATTATCATACAAATCAGCTATATTAAGGATGTTCAGTGCTCTCTCTATTAGTTACCGAGTTTAAAAGAATCTCAAATTGTTACACAGTAATCAAACGATTGAAACAAATGAAATAAAACCCCAGGAATGCATTTTTCTCCAAACAATGGAATGTTGCAATATATTTTTTTAAATTTCATGAACAATTTTTACTTATTTTCTCCCCAAAAGTAGAAGTAGTCGCTAAAATATAATTATCATTTCCATAAATTAACACACTGATAAGATATTCTTGGTTTGTTTTAAATTTTGAAAACTTTATTCATTGTAACTGACCACTGGCATTGTCTATCACACAGTAAGGCATGAAACTTCTCAGAATCTAACTAAACATATGTTAGTTAAATCTCCAATAACCTGGCCTTGTAGAAAGGTAAAAATGAAGATGGGGGACCTGTTTCGAACTGCACCAGCTCTGCTTCACTAGTCTTCAATGGTTTTCAAGAAAGAACCTGACTAGGAACTCTCCTCTCCTGCCCCCAAGGTTCTGCACCAGGCTGTGATAAAGACAGCCGTGTCACCTGTATTTGGAGCTCAAGCAGTATTTTGTTGCATTGCATGGAATAATAATTTAGACATGCAGTGCACTAGCTGATTCAGCCACATTAATATATTTAGCATAAAGCTAGAATATTTGTGGAGAACACATGGACCATCCTTTCCATCTCTTTATAGCTTTAACCTAATCATAGGTAATAAGGGGGGAGCTCATTAACCCTGAACTTGTAAAGCTAAGATGATGTTATGAAAGGAGACACCAGAGCATAACTAAAATATATTTTTCTCTCTTTGTGTTCAGACTCATCCTCTCCTCGTCACCACATTTCCATGTTTTTCCTTCTTCCTTTTTAGTACTTTAATAGGTCTTAGCAAACTTTGTTCTCCATAATACCATAGGCAAGCATGAAAAATTAATTCCGTATAGATAAAATTAAACTAACAAAATCCTTCTTGCTTACTCTTGAACACATTTGATGCCAGTAATTAAAACAATGAAGCATATACAAGTTTTATTTATTTATTCAGTACATTAAAATGTCAAGTGACTCTGCAGCTAAGTTCAAATGAAATCACAAGAATCCAAAGATGATATTTAAGTGTTATTTTGTATTCCCTTACTGAACTACTGTAAAATAAGGGACATATAAAATTATTTCTGTAAGATTTTTCAAACATAACTAATATTTTGCAAAAGATATAAATTTTACTCTCTACTGAAATTTAAAAATTTTAAGCTACACTGTTTTAAAATACCCCAGTTGTATAAAAGAACACTTTCTTCTGTACATGCCTACTGCTTATTATGTCTACGGATAGCAAATGTCAGAGTAACTATGTACCCACGGAAGACAATTCCTCTATTCATTCCTTTTACGTCACTCTAACTTAGAACGTAGGAAAGAGGGATGGGCCTGAGGGCCAGGTCAGGGACAGTCTGCTTGCCTCCCCTCATACACGAAGCCCTGGGTTTGATCCTCAGCACCACACACACAAAGAAAGATAATTGATAATGATAATGACAATAATCATTCAGAAAGCAATAATAAAAGAGACTAAAGCTTGTTTGCGTTACATTTGCTCTTTGAGTTTGTCTGCTAAAATATCCACCAATGTATACAAAACCAACTTTGGTAAAGCCAAGAAAATATAATGAACAAATTTAAATGCTATTGGAAAAGTACTGATTTTAAATGCTTCTAAAATTATATGATGCCTAATTAATTTTGATTATGAGCACATTTGCCTTTAAAGATTTATTTGTAGAAAATTCCTGAAATTTGTCTGAGTTGACTGAAAGAGATATAGGACTAAAAAAAATTCAGAGCTATTTCAAGAAAATTTAGCCCCTTTTGTGATGAATATCTTCTACAGAATATACAAAAATAAAAGTAGATAATTTAGAAACATAATGTCACTATTTCTGTTCTTCATTCTATGTATATTTTTATTATCAATAATGCCATAGACACTGATACATACTGTGCCTATTTTGTATCTAGATCGAAAAACATTCTTTGAGGAATATTTAAGCCAATACGATGCTCAAATTGAAGGGTACATGTAGAACAAATCTGAAAAACCAAGAAATTCCAATCTCCGTCAATCCTTGCTGCCTCAAAACAATGTTTATTTTGTATTACGAGACCCATCCATCAGTCTGCGAATCATTTTTAGTCCACTTTAGCAACTTTTAAGAATAACTCCTAAATCACTTTATCTATAGCACAAGTTATTTATTCTAATATGAACAATATTGTCATTTTCTTTTCCAACTACAGATTTCCTGTAAATTCAAACTGAAAACATGAAATGTTTTACACCATCTTGAACAAACTAGTCCATCAAGTTAGCAGGGGAAACAGGTGGGTCTCTTCAAACTGGGCAGCCTTCCACGGATGAGTGCACGGAGAAGAGAAGACTGTTTTCAACTCACACAGCTGCCCTAGCATTGATCCTAGAGCCCCAAGTCAATGAGGTGCTTGTGGAATAATAACTCTTCCAAACATTAACCCTTTCAAACAAAGATGAGCAGTGTGAATCACTAAGAGGAAAATGTAGTATGAAGTATCTGGAAAGCACTGGTATTTTAAATGACCACGCACAGTGGTGTTAAATAATAAGGATAAGATCATGTATGGTTTCCTCCTGAGAACATGGGTACCGAGCTGACTTCTAGGACAATAATCACTGGCTCTAGGGAATGCTAAATCCTTTTGCTGATTCCCGAAATAAAAATCATCCAAAGAAATGCATAATAAAACACTTCTTATGTCATGTAACAGTTTGAGGGAAGACATTTAAGGAATTTGAATATAAAATGTTTTTAAACCATGAAGGGCATCATATGGCAGATGTGTTATACATTGAAGTAGCTTTAGGAAATAGTAAAGTCCTTATACAGGAAAGGAACTCAAAAGTGTGCTACTATCTTATGATATAGCGATATATTCTTTCATCAAAACTGATTAACGGCTGATCTTTTAATGGTAAACTTATAAAACCTATGATGATGTTAGTTACTAAAATAAATGAATAGTATTATATAAAAATAGCCATTTATAGCAGCGTTAGCTTTGATAGCAGGGGAGATCATGGGAATCTTGATTTTTTAATGGCGTTCTGTTCTGATGTTCTCCCATTCTATCGTCCGCTCCCAGGCTTTCCCCAGGGTTGATGACTGAAGTAGACCATCTCTGTGGTTCGTGTGTGCATGCATACACAGGCATGCATGCGTGGGGATGAGTAGAGACAATGTGTGTATGAAAGGTAACAGCCTTTGTGTGTCAGAAGACTTACCCCTGACTATCTTCTATTTTTCCTACCACTCCTCATTTCTCTAAGATCAAATGTGTACCACATGTGCACAACCACTGACATAAAGAATCAGATTTCAAAAAAAGTAGCTCTCATATTGGTTTAAGGCAAACTCATTTAACTATTAGCTTTAGTGCCTAAATTTACATAATCGACTTACACAAAATAAACTCACTGTGTCTTTTTAGGTCTAGCCCTCTCCTCCACACCTTTACCAAATAAGAAACAAAAAAGGTCTAAAGGAGTCGCAGAGGTGGGAAGGGTAGGGGACAGGAAATAAGGGAAAAGAACAAAAAAACGGAAACAAAGGGGAGGGGAGCGCTGGGGAATGGGGAAAAAATGAGAACCAAGACCTGTCGTGTAAAGTACGAGATCCCGATGATGACTGTAACTGCGTGGCTTACCTTAAACGCACCAATACACTTAGTGGAAAAAAAAAAAAGAAGCAGCAAGATCTCCTCTGTCTTTTGCTTTTTATCAGGACACAGCTACATTCGGTGTTGATTTGTTAATTGGCATTTGCCTCACAGCCTGGCTACACTAACATGTAGTTTCCTTCCACACTTTGTACAAAATCACAGTCCCTCTTTGTTTAGCTGCCTGAGGTTTCTCTGTTCTTTGTTCTCTTTCTAAAACTGATGCAGTTGAAATTGCTCACGTGGATTATCTGACTACGAAACTGGTAACTAATAGTAAGATGACAGTTTTAAATTTTCTTCAAAAGAAACGAAGTTAGGAGTAGAGAAACCTAGGAGGAAGGAATATTCAGAATGCACTGCATCGTATATCGATATGTGACATAACAAGATTTTTTGAGTGCTGGAAAGGTATTCCTTCCTATTTTTGACACAATTGTTGGTACTTATCAACCCCAAATTTCCTTCCATGAAACTCTGACTTCTGTTAACTTAAGAACATACACAAATTTGTTTTGTTAACTATGAGTACTTTACCCTAGACAGAATATTTAAGGTCTTTCCCCATTCAGCAGAGTATCTGCCTTGTAAGAACACGAGGGCACTACTGGTAACTTGATAAAATTAATGAAAATGTCTTACAACTCACAAAAGAGAGTCTAGGAAATACATATTTTGTTATATGCACTATACTCTGCCCTGAAAATAGACTGACCATTATGATGGGATAGAAGAAAATGTGGACAAACTATTACTTCTGGGGAAAATATAGTCCACTATTGCTTCAGAGCAGATAGATAAGATAGATAGGCAGGCAGGCAGGCAGGCAAGCAGGCAGACAGACCTGCTCATTTATTTGCATGGCTTTCACATACAATGATACTGTTGAGGAAACATCATGAATACACTATTACAAACCATGAAACATATACTATGTAGACCTTTACAAAGAAAAGGTTCTTTGCCTCTGGATTAAAAGGTGCTCTGTGGATTTCAACATATTAGAGGAAGCTCCTGCAAATGTGATGGGGCAGTCAGGACTGTAGTACTAAGCTGTGCCTAACAGCAGACATGTTTAAGTGATACCACACAGTACTCGGTAAATGCTTGACCCACCCATGTATTTTAATGAGATGTTTCCCCTACTTCACCTAAGCTGCATTCCGGAAAGAACACTACAGACACTGGCTGCACTGCACACCAAGGATAAGGACCCGGTAAATACGAACAGCACTGTCAACTCACCTGATTCTACCCCTGGGGCGCTCAGACTGCTCAGACAGAAAGCTTGTGCTGCTGAGGCGAGAGGCACTGCTGGTTCGGGAAATGGCGGACACATCACTGACATCGCTATCTGATGATTTGGCAGAGACGTTATCACAGCTTCTGTACTGATCTTTATGTATGTTATACTAAAGATCAAAAACAAGAAAGGGTGAGCTCCACCATCACATCATGGAAAAGAGAGACAAAGAGATTAAGGACTACTTAACCCCTCATTAGACAAAATGTACCTTTGTAAAAGTGGGCGAGGATTCTAGAATCATGCAGACATTAACTAACATATGATTTCCAGTACAAAAATTTTATATAGAAGCAATGGTTTGTGAAGGCTAAATGAAAATTTAAATGTTAAAGTAAAAAATTTCACAAATTATTTGACATGATTTAAAACGGAAATGGTATTATTAATTTTTTTCTAGAATATCAGTTTATTTCTTTCCTTTCTTATTACTGGCTGTTTTAGTCACTCTATCATAGACCACTTTTACCTTTCTATCTGTACTTGCTCATTATTTCTAAAACTATTCAATTTACTTATACATTTTCTGTGCTGTAGGACATCACATTCTCTTAATTTTCTTCAAAAGGTATTTTTACACAGAAATGTTAAAGCTGAGGGGAGCCACGAAGGTAGTAAGACAACTTCATTTTGCTTTCTGTTATGATATTACTAGACATTTTCAGATTTAAACTATTCATTCAATGTTAAAAGTGAAATGTAGGATTCCTATTAATATTTCAATATATGCATATCTTATATTGAAATATGTTTTAAATTTGTCTTTAACACACACTTTCTAAGATTCTAATAATCATATGGTACAAGATTAAGCCATACCAACTTCTCTAGGGGAAACCATTTCATTTTTCTTTTCTTTTCTTTTCTTTTTTTTTCAGTACCGGGGATTGAACTCAGGTTCTTGCGCTTGTAAGGCAGGCCACCGAACTGCTGAGCTAAATCCCCGGCCCTCCACTTCATTTTTCAGTGCTGAGGATTGAACCCAGCAAATCTGTTCTTTCTACTTCACATCATACTTCAAAGGACCACAGGATGAAGAGCCTATACACTACTGTAGCATATCTGTGTTACATTCATAGTAAGTAGTAAGGTTATGCAAGTAATAGTTATATAATTTACAAGTATCTATTACATAAGTAGTTTCATCTCAGGTACTGAAAGTTAGGGTAGTGTAAGTTATACAAAATGAAGTATTGGGCATTTAAGTTTCCTACCAAGCAATTTTTAAATTTTTGAGAATTTTGAAAATATTAAATGTTCACTAAACATTCAGAAAAAGTGATTTATCCTCTGTAGTTCTATGCAAGAGGAGTTTTAATGAATCTGATCTGCCCTGCTAAACTATACCACCATAAACTCATACAGAACCCTAGATGTACATGTATAAAAAGCGTAGTATTTTTAAAACATCCCTACAGACTGATTTACTTCATAATTTTTTCATATGAAATGGTTAGTCCTAAAACATTCAAATGTTAGTTTACAATATTTACCCCTCATCTGTACATAGTGGTGAAAGAATTTTATATCAGGAATGTAAACAATTCACAATTTATCAAATGTCTATCAAGTTTCTTTTCCAAAGAAGTTTTCTTCATTGTATTTATCATTAAAAATCAGATATGAAGTTAAATGCAAAGGAAACTTACATTCACTGTTATGTTTAGTCACATAATTTCATGTTGGCTCTAACATTAATGATTTAAGATAACTTATTGAATGGGATGTGGTAATTTGGTTTATCAGAAAATTCTATTATCTCGAATACCATGATCCTGACAGATATCATTCTTTCTAATCAAAACTGTTTCTAATTTACAGAGTAGATGTGTAGCAGAGCTTGAATTTAACATTTGCTGGGTTCAAACAATTGGGTACAAACACAGTTGGTAGATTATAGGTTTTAAAATTTCTGTGACAAACAAGATCCACTGTATAATAAATCATACTGTTTCCAAATGGGTTGCAATGATATCTTATTTATAAGAAAATAGGAAATAACCGAGGACTAATCTCTAAGAATTTATCTACACATAGGAGATTTTCCAGCATTTAGTTTTCTAATGTTTCCTTTACTTGGTAACTAAATATTAAACAATGTAACCTAAACATATGTATCTAAATGGAAATATTTCTTCAACTAAATAAAGATCCCTTTTCCATAGACATCTCTTCTTCAACTTTCTTGTATATTGGTCTTTGCTGTTAGAGCAAAGAGACAAAATGAGGATGTCAGAGTTAACTTTTTATATTGAGATAATTTATCATTCTGACACAAGATCACAGTTTGCTTTGCTTATGTGAATTAAATGAAATACTTTTATGTTTTCTTATTACCACTACATTTACATTGTTTCAGAAAAAAATTACATTTTAAATAATCTTTTTTAATCAAATTATAATTTGTTAAACTTCCTATTGAAAAAGGTAGTATTTTAATGAAAATAATTATATTTTGAGGGACATGATATCCTCAGGAGGAATTCACACTGGTCATAGAAGAAGGAAATATGTCAGTGATGAGTGGAAAGGCTCTTTTTATAGGACTGCTGTTTTTAGAAGCAAGAAATAATAAACACTTGAGAGCTACCTAAAAAAGCCATCACACCAGTCTTGAGTGCTATTCCTGGATTACAGAAACAAAAGCGCATTTTGAAATGTGAGTCTAAATGTGAACTAACTCTCCAGTTATCAATTTCAACCCATCACTGAAGCACGTAACACAGAATAATATTGAAAAAAATAGTAAGGTGACACATTTCTCAGATACCAAAGCTGTTTCTTTCCAAAGCAAAGTTAATACTAATTCCTTACTCAGGGTGGATATTTAATCTTTTAATTGAGGTTATTCAATCTTTTAAAACAGATACTGGGTTTTAAAGAAATCTCAAAAATGATAATCATCTGAAAAGTTTTGCCTGGAAAAAAAGTCTATTTCTAGTGGTGGTTAGTTAAAAGGATTTTTGGAATGGTTAGTTAATTTCAGACTTGGCAGAATTTTCAACTATTGTGTGCTCCTGCATCTAAAATGTCAAGTGGATAAAGGAGCTAAAAAGGAGTCAGTAAAGAAATAAAGTTCAAATTAATCTACATTATGTTCGTGACAATTCCACCAGCCAATTTTAGCAACAAAAGGGGTATCTGCAAAATAAATTTACAATGCTCGGTGAAAAGGATAAAAAGCAAAAAAAGACAAATTTTCAAGTATCTGAGAAAATTTTAAACTACAATGGCTATTAGAAATTACTTTCTAACATAGTCAGTAAAGAAATAAAGTTCAAATTAATCTACATTATGTTCGTGACAATTCCACCAGCCAATTTTAGCAACAAAAGGGGTATCTGCAAAATAAATTTACAATGCTCGGTGAAAAGGATAAAAAGCAAAAAAAGACAAATTTTCAAGTATCTGAGAAAATTTTAAACTACAATGGCTATTAGAAATTACTTTCTAACATATCATTGATATATATATATATATATATATATAATTTTTATGTTTCTATGTATCAACTTAAAAATAAATTTAACAAAAAATTCTATTGGAAGCATTCATCCATAATATGAAAAGTGGAGTTATGAAGTGTACCTTACAAAAAATTTTTAAAAAGCTATTCACTTATTTTATCTTACATACTTACTTGTCCTATAGTCTTACACGTTTTAAAGATGCCATATCTTTGATGTCACAATTATTTTATTTATTTATTTATGGTACTGGGGATCAAACTCGGGACCCTGAGCTTGCAGAGCAGGCAGCAGCACCACTGAGCTAAATCCCTGGTCCTGATGTCACAACTGTTGGTATTATCAACTATAATTTTATTTAAGAGCTACACTCATAAGCAACATACTCTGTTAAAAATAACAGTGACATATTTGAAATTAATGAGTCCTTTAAAATACTAAATGCAGTGATAAAGAGGAAAAAAGAAATAGGTAACTATGCAAAGGAGGAAGGACAGGCAGACTACTGGGGTGTAAATAAAAGCAACACGAGTACTTTCAACCCAGCCGAGGAACATGTGCATCTCAGTGACAGAAGTAGAAGAAATGGCTCCACACAGCGGCTTTACTCACTGTGCCACAGGGTTTGCAATCTAAAGCACAATAACATATTGAGGTCTTTTCAAGTTCTGAACGTCTACAGCCAGAAAACAGGTGCCTCATAATCAAGAAAGATGACTTCTGATTTACCTGGACTATAACAGCTAGTGGTGGATTTCAACTTACAGAGCATTTCCTTGCCATGGACGTTCTGACTGACAATCAATGACCAGAATTACAGGTCAGAACAGTCCCAAAAGGCTTTCAATATTTTATCGTAATTCTTTACTTACCTCTTTCTCACTCCCTACCCTGGCCTACCTGCCCTTGCTGTTCTATTTGTTGTCTCCCCTGATGTAATGCTGAGAAATCAATAAAGCTTTAGTGAAGCATTTTACATTCAAAGAATCTTTCAAATAAGTGTATCTAACTGGGGAAGAAAAAAGAAAACCCCAAACATGGTCCCTTCTATTTTGTATTGCATTTGTACTCAGAAAACAAAGCTGGGCATGGTGGCACACGCCTGTAATCCTAGCACTCAGGAGGCTGAGGCAGGAGGACATCCGTGAGTTCGAGACCAGCCTGGGCTACACAGTGAGTTCCAGGTCAGTCTCAACTACATGGTGAGACCCTGTCTCA
>NW_022900939.1:39538615-39624559 GCF_012274545.1 Fukomys damarensis
AAAAAAAAAAAAAAAAAAAAAAAAAAAAAAAACCAAAAAACTGTTATGATATTCATAAAGAAGACAGACAAGCTGATTCTGTGGTGAACCATAAAGGATGGAGGACTCCAAAGAGGACGTATGGAGCTGGATCAGCAACTCCATGGGAAATTAAGATTTTCTGCTTTTTTCTCCCTGACTTTACTTTTGAAAAAGTTGGTAGAGATCCTTTCAGAGTTGGCATTCCTGGACCACAGTGACCGCTGAGTGTCTCAGTTGGAAATGCTTTTGAAGCTCACTGAAGTATAAAGTGACAGATCATAGCCCACACGGCTATCTCTGGAAATACAGGTGGTGAATCACATTTCGTAACTACCTGTACTTTTTGTATTAGTTATTGAACATCTGGCTGGATAACGAGGAAGTTCCATTATTAAAAAATAGGGTTATCTAGGCCATCTTCAAGTTTAAAATACAATTAGGTTTTCTATAATCTTTTTAAACTTTCAAAACAGGCCTTTCTACTGCATATTTCAAGCTAACTATATTGATTTAGCAGCTTTAATTTGATTTCTAATAGGTCATTATTTCCAAAAGGGACTCTGTATTTCAAATTAAAACAAAGGGTGACCAACAGATGCCACTACTTTTGCAGTATTTTTAAAAAAACTTTTAAATAAACTAATGCATGCAAATTACTTCATGAAAAATAATATTCTCTTGAGCTTATAGTTATTAGCAATTTATATACTCCTTTGTTTTTGAAAATAATATTGAAATATAAATTACATGCTGACAGGCACATGAAATTGTGTGAATTTCAGCTTCTAAACAGTGTGAATCAATTGCTTTCCTTAGTAAAGAGAGATCAATAAGAAATCTCACATCATATAATTTTTGTCATTCAAGAATAAATCTCAGTAGTCAATGTCAATACCACTAGTATAAGATTATTAATATATTCTTAATATTTTAAGTGCAATATTTAAATGATATTTAAGAAACAAAGTGGTATCTTACTTATGCCTGTGAACTTGACTAATGACAATCATTAAGTGACTTAATACCAAGTGTTTCTATATTTCTAGAAAAATTACTGTATCCAAGATAAGAAATAACATTTCTGTAAAGTTGTATCTTATAGAAATATGAAGAGGAGGGAGAGTTTTTTCAGGCTTTGGAATACAGTTATTGTGCAAGACCATCAGTTAATGTTTACTTATCTTACATAACTCAATGCTCGCTGCTCCTGCCTCCACACCCACGGAATGTTCCTAGAAGGCATTGGTTAGACACTACTAATTTTACCTTGGAATATTGCTCACGATCAAGTTCTTGACTAGAGCCAGACCCTGTTGTCTGCTTAAATCGATGCACTTTCATTTTCATTTGTCTTGTTCGTTCCTCCACTACTAAGCTTGCTGCAAAAACACACAATGGAAGCCTATTAAAACACGCGAAGTGCCTTTAGGAACTGCATGGTTTATGATTTCAATGCTTTCAAGATGACTTCAATTAAAATTTGGAACTAACGCACGATTAATACATTTTTAAAATTTCAAATGTACAATACTAGGAACTATTAACCTAAAGATGAACATGGATCAAAATCACACTGATGGAGACCACAAATGTTAGTAACAAAAGATTAAGTTCCCTATTTCTTCAATCGGTGTGAAATATTTTCAATTTCCTTCACAACTGATTATGTGAAAGCAAATTTAATTGTGAAAAATGTTTTAAATTAACAGTTGCATGTACATATACAGAGAAAACGAATATACACATACTTAACACATCACACATATATGCACACGCTCACACACGTGCACACATCCACTCAGCACCCTCAGCTAACACCAGTAACCTAAACACAGCTGAATGGATCATTATCTACTTTTTTGAGGAATTCTTATATCGTGAGTGTCTACCAATAGTTGATTGTGAACATTTCCAGTCCTAAAAATACTTAAATTTTTTTTAAAAGCTAGCTTTCTGTTTCTGATGACTTTGAATCATGTATATAAAGTTCCTGTTTTGAAAACAAGATGCGCTATTTTAGTGCTTTAACGTATAGCAATCACTATGTTCCATTTAACCCCTTAACAACTGCCTAAGCAGCAAGAGCCACTGTTTAGAGGACAACCTTTGCAGCCTTCAATAAAATATGAATTATTTTAGGTCAGAATTCATCATAAGCAATGTAGCTTAAAAAGTCTACCTTTACCCTTCAAAACAAATGTGAAGGTTACTAAAAAATATGTTTACATTTATTTTGTGATTTGAGAACTGAACCACGGGCACTCTACCATCCAGCTACTTCTCCAGCTGTTTTTTATTTTTTATTCAGAGACAAGGTCTCACTAAGTTGCCCAGGCCAGACTTAAACTTATGAAGCATCTGACTAACCATGCCAACTGAGATGTGTGGTGTGTGTGCTCCTGGTGTATAAACACAACTGTCTATATGTGTACATATGTACGCGGGGGAAAACATCTTGGTGAATAATTTAGAAGGGCTTCTGTCAAGGGTCAAGAGTGGCTTTTTTTCGTACCAGGGATCAAACTCGGGTCCTTGCCCTTGTGAGGCAGGCAGTGGAACCACTGAGCTAAATCCCTGGCCCCACTAGCGGTTTTAAAGGCAAAAGAAATGCTGATATATCTGATTGACTCGACTGCTCCTTTCACCCCTTACAAAGAGTTTATAAGGCATTTGTTGATAAATTTTTCTAGTTTGATGTTTAAATGTGCCCTACCATCCTTGATAACACTTACACCTAGTTTATAAACCTAAGCTGATTAGTAACATTTATCATGTGCTCAAGTAAAGATTGATACAGTCCAAATGAAAAATACATGAAGTCTGAAATTTCTGCTTTTTGTTTGTTTTGCTTTTTGTTTTTTGTACCAGGGACTGAACTCAGGACTTTGTACTTGCAAGGCAGGCGAGGTGCCACTGAGCCAAATCCCTGGCACCACCCTGTGCCTAAGCGTTTTAATCATAATTTTAGCACCAGATTATTAAATGTTTCATTGTGGTGTATTCAGTGAATCAGACAAGCCAAATGTATCATAGTTATGGGAATTAAGTAATGACACAGGCTTGCTTTGCAAATGCTGACTTCAGAGACAAGAAATGGTGATCACAGAAAGATGGTTCAACGGAAAGCTTAGGAAAGCAGAAATTTATAAATTACTTGACAAAATATAAAGAGTCAAAATAAAATGCTACGTGAGGGTAATAGGAACTGAAACAAAATTATTGATAACAGGGTTATACTACAGAAAGCCATGTGCAGTGTAAGATACGTGGAAATATCAGCTCTCTGTCTTCTCCCTGTGGTGCGAGTACCTCTGGATCCCTTATCAGAGACTGCTTCCGGATTTCAGAGAGGCAAATGAACTGTGATCAGTTACTCTTTACAATTAAAGCCTAAAGCAATGCAAAGAAATCTGAATTTCTAATAAAATTAACTTTAAATAGCAGTAGCTTAACTCTCTACCAATTCTTGACATTTATTCTTCAATAGCTTTGAAACCTTTTAGCATGGTATAGTTCTGAGGCTGCTGATTACCCAGACACTGATGACTATTCCCAAGAGCTACTGGCTTGATAAGTTTTGAACCAGTTCCAATGAACAAACCTTGGCAAGAAGACACCTCATTTCTCTAAACAAGATTATTTTAGCATAGGATGTGGATGCATTTCTATCTTTATTTTGCAAAACTCAAAACTGATCTGCAGTGGTAACCTACCAGGATAAAAGTAAATCTTCAAATTGTTTGAAATGACTTCACTTTTATTTTCCAGAAATGATTGCTATGTTATATTAACTCTCAAAGAAGTTAAAAGTAACATCCTTTAAATATATCAAAGATTTAAAAGTTTCCAAATTAATATTATGACTCAGAGTTATCAGTGGACCCCCTTGACGCTCAAGCAAAATTGTAGTTGCTAGTTCATCTTCATCGCTCTTGGATTCCAAGAACAGAAGCAAAATTCAAATAGATTATTATTCAACTACTAATATTGAAAAGCCAGATAGTTATATAATAGCACATACACTTTCATGGTATTTTTTATTATTCTTAATGACTTGTGTTTAGTGCATACTATAAAAGTAATTGCTTGTACAAGAAACTGCCTCTCAGCAAAAGTTTTTCCATAGTCCCTGGAGAAGCTAAAGGGAGAATGTAGAAACTAAATTTGCCAACGATTTTGCTGTTTTCCATTTTATTTCTCAGCTGCATATTGGGGAATAAAATGAAATAATTTCTGGATTATAAGTGCACAAACTAAATAGTAAGACAAATTTATCAAGTAAAATAGAATATTTATCACAAATAAATAGAAAATTTAGATAAATAAATAGAAAATGATTCTGTTGACATACACAATTTCAAAAAAAATAGTAAAAGTAGACTGCATCCTTGGAATGTGATTATCCTCAATTATGTCATTATAAATAAAATACAGCTTACAGAACTCAAACATTTTACTTTTTTTTTTTTTTTTACCTGCCTCAGCCTCCCGCGTGCTAGGACTACAGGTATATACCACCATGCCCAGCTGCACTGGCATTTTGTTTTTTATTTTGACTAATTTATTTATTTGTTTTGAGATAGAGTTACATTGTGTAGTCCAGAGTAGCCTTGAACTTGCGATGTGGCCCAGAGTGGTAGTGAACTTGAACTTCTCCTGCCTCACTCCCAAGTGCTGGGATTACAAGCATGCACCACCACACTTGGCAAATATTTTCCTTTTAAATGAATGATTACTCATTAATGTTTAAAATTTTACATTTTAACAATTTAAATTCTAATAGCAAAATTTAAATATAAAATAAGATATTTTCCAATTTGTTCCCAGAACATAGCATTACATTTATGCCTAAGGGATATTCTGAGTATTAGCACTATTTTAAACTAACAAAATTTCTAAAGTACCAGTTATTTCTTTATAGAAAGACTTTAAAAATTTTGGAAAATTTTTAAAAATTTCATAATTGTCCCATGTTAGAAAGTCAAATATTCCCTCTTGTTTTTTTACAATAATGCAACTTCATTTAGCATTTAAGGACAATTTAGCTTACTGATACAGTCAGAAGAATGTTTAATAGAGACTATATTTCAACTGCAATTATAGACAGCATGACAATGTATCTCACCTAACACTAAAGGTGCAATTTTATAAATATATTTCTCAAGCAAAAGGATCAAAATACTTGCTACAAGCTATATGCTGAATATGTTTCATGCTGAATAAACTGTGCCCTTCAAAAAGCATATATATATCAATTTACCAACATATATTTAACAAGATCCCTTTTATTTTTGTCAACTTTGTACTCAATACTCTTTCCAATTGCTGGCACTTCTTTCAGAGTAGTCTCTGTATGTCAAAAATCAACTCAACATAACAAATTATAAAACTGGAACTTAGATTGAGGAGTTGAATTAAAACCTTACTCTTGTGAAATCATTTCTTATCTTGTAAAACACAAAGCATATGATCAACAAAAAACCTGACTGGAGCAAGCAGGTTAAGAAAAACTAGTTATAATTTATAAAGGACTACAATGTACTATAATTTTAATTATTAAAAACTCAAAATAATTATTTTTCTTTTCTTGTTACATACTTTGCTAAGAATATTTAATCTATACACAGTCCGGAGGATTTCAGTTCATTCAGAGTCATCAGGGATCCACGAGCACAGCTGGACGACCTCAGATGAATTTATGACAAGCTGAAATCGTATACAAATTTTGCTTGTGCCAATGTATACTTTTCTAGATCTGTTTCTTTCATGATACTAAGAAGGCCTATGACTGAGACAGCATTTCGGTAAAAGCTTAAGAGTTTGTGATACATGTTCTTTAAACTATCATTGGAAAGTCTCCATAATCTCAACTCCCAGGAGAATGTGATTATCTGTGAAACTTCTTCTATGTACCAGACATTTGTATTATGTTTTAAAATACTGCAAGTATTACAGTTTTTGGTAATTTAGTACCATTATGAACATTAAACTTGCATAAATATATTCAAAATATTTTTCACGAATTTACGTGTAGATAAAAATGAATCCTCTCCAATTTCAGTGCTGCTTAAGTCTTTCACTTTCTTGCCACATAGAAATGAAAAGGAATTTGAAGTCTGAGTGTTCATGTTTGGATAGAAAAATATATATTCACATATCAATCAATTTTTTTTAATTCAAGTATTTTTGGTAAAATATTGTAAAGAGAATAGCAACAATACAACTTTCTGTATTATTCGATGCATTAAAGTGAAAAAAAAAAAAAAAGAGAATATTTTCTTTCTAACAAGCTGAGCCAAGCCGTGTCTCTGAGGTGATACGCGATGGCGTCTGGACAGGTCAGTGGAGCCCACCAGTCCTTCCAGGATGCACTACCACGTTTCATGAGCAACCAGTGAACACTGCTCCAGAGCCACGTCCTTGCTCCAATGTGCCGCTCAGGAAGAGCGTTCAGAAATGCCGGGGCAGCTGCGTGTTGTCAAGCAGGAGGAAAGGGCCTCGATCATCAACAGCTGAGAAAATGATTCATTCTCTGGGGTACTATTGTGAAAAAATAACTACAATGATAGTGAAAAGCCAATACAAGAAACAATGCAATATGGATATTAAAAAGTAATACAAGAGAAAAATGATTTTGATAATTGAGTGATATTCAGTATAAACTCTACAAAGACCAAATGGAAAGACAGCTGTCAGGTACAACATTGCATCAGGCAAGATGGTTTGCTATTTGAAAATTTAAAAACACAATAGTGGTCCCTGCTTACAGTAGTTTAGACATGAGATGAATAAGAATTGCTAATATGGGTAAATATCACCCATACACATACACAAAGAAGCAATGTGGTAAAACAGGGAGAACTTAGGAATGCGAGCTGACTAGGCTTAAATGAAAACCACAGACCCACTATTCGTCAGTTTCCCAGTCCCCTTCAGCCCGTTCCTGATAGAGTGGACCCCTTCACACAGAGCTTTATCTGTGAAGAGGACTGCAGCTCAGAGCAACTGTGGTTGCAGTTTACCACATTTTAATGTCACTGTCAGACTATCTAAAATAGCTTTTTATTTGCAAAATGGAAAACTACAGGGACTTTGTCTTTGGCTTTATTAGCTAATTTAGGGTAATTTTAATTTGCCAACTTATCAAAACAATACATATTAAGGATAAAAGTTAACCAGTTATATTTTACATCACTGTTTCCATTGCTTTTTAAACTAAGAAATGACATATTCCTCCATTTCCATCATTAATGTTGGAGTCATACAAGTGTAGTAAGACTTGTGGTATAACACGTCCAGTCTCACACCACTCATCCACATACACTGTACAGACAGATCAAAAGTTTAAAATATTTTGACTGTATACAAATGATCAAGCTCCAAGTAATATTCCAGAACAAAATGCAGTTCAATAGACATGGGCAGAACTATTATTCCAAGATGTTTCTCTTGTGCTCTTTTATAATTCTCTAGGATATAAAGACCTATGCAGTAAAAATGTAAGCGATTAGAGAAAACAGAAAGTAACACCTTAAATAAAAATAGCACACTTAGGAAATTTTAAAGAAACAACCTATGTTCGCTATAGCTAACTGAAATGGTAAATTGCCACAGTTGAATGACTACTCAAATCTCACTGCAGCTGAAACCACAAGACCACGGCTCATTTTAGCATGTGCGCTTCCATGGAATTACCTAAAACAGAGCTCAGGATTCCCAGACCCAGCTGTCACTTGTCATCTTCAAACCTGCCATGCTGCAGAGTAAGACTGAAAATGCTAGTCCTGACTGATAAACTTACGCTCCTCAGAGATCTGTCACTGACCTTACTCTTTGGTGCTTTTCTAAATAGGTTTTTAAAACCTATTTAGATTATGAAGAGGACAAACTTAAGAGAAATGCCTCATTCAATCTTGAAGAAGAGCAGTCCTTGAAATTCGACTTCCTGGGGATAACCATCTTATGGCCCTGAGTAGTCATTCGGTTTTATACCAATGACTCGCTTATCCATTATTTTAGAATATTACCCCTGCACCAGTGGCAACAGAAACTATCTTCAAAAGCTTTCTGTTGCCTAACTTAACTAAACTCAACTTCACGTTTTTGTGGTATCTTCCCACATTTTACCTTATTTGGGAGACATGTACAAAAACATGAAAAACGGGCCAAGGAGCCTGTCTACAGTCAGACAGCATCCACTGTCCACAGCTGGTGGCTGCCTTCTTTCCTCAGCACTTTCCATATAAAACTCAGCACGAAAGGGAAAATAATGAACACTCTTAACTGGGTGTATCTTGTAAGTTGAGGCAAAATTATCTGTATTACACCTTTGGAAGCTCGAAACCTTGTGATACTATAAAAAATAAACACATATGGGTCAGCTGAATGGGAAAATCAAGTCAAAACCGTAACTTCCAAATTCTCATGTTTGGCTATTACACCTGTGAGGCCCCAGTGTTTACAGAGGCTAGAATGGCAACTACAGGGGATTAGGGTGGTAGTGGGGGAGTAAGGGAAAGAGGGAGGGGGGGAGAGGGACAAAGGGGGAGGGATAAATCAGACATGTGATTTAATGGAGCTGAAAATAATTATTCATAAATATTCATAGTAAGTGCTCAGGAAAAGCGAGCCTTGGAAGATTAAGAAATATGTGCCTTGCCTGGTGTGGTGGTGCACGCCTGTAATCCCAGCACTCAGGAGGCTGAGGCCGGAGAATCGCCGTGAGTTCGAGACCATCCTGGGCTACATAGTGAGATCTGGGTCAGTCTCAACTACATAGTGAGACCCTGTCTCAATCCCGCCCCCCCAAAAAGAAACATGTGCCTTGATTTTTTTCTTTTCTTTTTCTTTCGCAAGCTGGGGCTGAAACCCAGAGCCTTGCTCTGCCATAAGTTGTATCCCTCACCCCTAAGCCTTTGAAATCTTAACATTCTATGGCAGGAAATGACTCACCTGGCCCGATATGCTGTCTACTAAATAATAACAAAATGTAAAGCAATTCGAAATCTGTCTATTACAGAGAGTTAATGTTGATTCTGAAAAATACAGATTAGTTTACTTATTGCAACACATATCAAGTGTATGACCTGTTCCTATGTGCTTCATCACAAAAATATACTGTTAAAATAAGCATTAAAATAGCATTTCTAACTCACACCAAATAAAATTAGTAAGATTCATATTTTAAATATTTATATGAATTAAGATTAATGGTCATATTTCCATAAAAATTATTCTGAATCACTTAGAATCCACTGTTTGGCCAATATTAGATTGCAAATCACAGGTGATTTATTTGAGCTTTTATTACAACAATCTAGTACTTAAAAATATAGTTGTCTAGAGACAATCCTTCAAAAGCTTCTATGATCTGACTGCAATAAATACTGCATATTTCATTAGTGAACAAAAAAAGGCAACAAAATTCTATTTATCCTTTGTTCCTTTTGAAAAAATCCTTGCACTTTAATTGCCTTTCATTATCCATGTGTACCTCACACATATTTCATAATAAAGGGGATTCATACTTTTAGAAGAGTCGGTGTGATGTGTTTGATTATGATTCAAATTAGCTTACAAAAGTCAAAGAGCTAATGCAATTAAGAAATACTCTCTAAAAGGCACATGAATTAGAAATTTATTATGATAATAACATTTTTCTCACCTTGAAGCCATTTAATTTCTGGTTCAGTTTTGATCTTCTTATATCATTATTTCGATGCCCCCAAACTACATTCATGGGCTCTTTAAAACTGTCCAAGAAATGTAGCAGAGAGGGAAAAATTGGCTTACTTTTAGAATGAATAATTTAAATTAGGCCTAAAAGCAGTCTGTAAGGACTAAAATGATACGGTCTCTTAGCTTTCAACATCAAAGGAGTTAAAAGGGTAAATGAAGTTGTATGAACATTTATAGTTCTTCAGTTGACTATTCAAGTCCAAAAATGTGTTACTATTCAAATGTACTGGATTTCTCAAGTTGTATGTGATAAAAATGCAAGAGCAATCCAGGTATAGACTTAACAGAGTGGAGGAAACAGGGTGACAAGGAGAAAATAACACTCACTGAGCTTCTCCAACCACCGTGGTGTCAGAGGGGACACACACCTGTCAGCAGTTCTGTTACCGCAGGCATTCCATTTAATCTATCAAACTCTACCTCTATATGATGTAGGTCACTGTAATAATGCTGCAGGGTGCACAGCAGGTACTCCGTACATGGCTATCTGAATGTTGGAAAGCCTATAGACCAAAGGAGTTAAGAACAAAGTCTTTGTTGGGAGGCTTGTCTAGTTGTTTATCCAACCACTCACAAAATGAATGACTGGTAAGGGGCCATGTTTTAATTTTTTAAAGCTTCAGATTTCTCAGGTGGAAAAGAAGGATATTTGGTTATGTCTCAGACTATTGTGAAAAATCAAATTAGAGAAATCGTTAACACATTTAGCTGAGTTATCAACATTTAAAAAGCACCCAATAAAATCTATCTGCCATTAATAATGTTATCAGCATTTGACATTTATCTCTATGCAAACATACAACTTATGTGGGAATATTAATAGATTGGTCCTCTAAAGTTACAGTGACAAACTGTCCTACTTTTCCCAGAACCATCCTGGGTTTAACACTGAAAGTCATGCATCTCAGGAACCCTCTTGGTACCTGAAAAAATGGGACCACTGGTTTTTCTGAAAATTCACCTATAATACAAACAAACAAACAAAAACCCTAACTAGTGAGCCCCTCGGCCTGAATGGCCAGCTAAAAATGCTGTGTCCTGGTCCTCATTTTTCCAGGGAGACAGCACTCAGGTTAATGAATTCTTCAGTACCGTAGATTCTAGAGACAAAGGACTGTGGCTCAGAGCAGTGGAATTCTATGCTGTGAACCTTGTCTTTTTTTTGGGTATGGGAGCCTAAAATTTAACTTTAAAAAAATGTTTTGATTTGCTGCAATCTTTACTGGATTGTAAGACCCAAATGAAGCTGCTAAACTCCTTCAAGTCCTGGAGGAGAAGAGTAAGTACCCCTGTCTGCTGCTGTGCCTTGCCAGAAATATCCTCAGTCCTGCCTCTTCAACTGTTTCTGGACACAAGGTCTACTGTGCACGGCATCTCTGCACCCTGTCTCCAAGGAAGGCTTGAGGTGAAAGCACCTCTCGGCCAGCAGCCTGAGCTCCAGAAGATGCAGCGTTTTGATGCAAGCTGTAGCAGGGTCACGAAAAGTATATATTTCATCTATACTTCACAGTGTATCACACGGATTTTGTTGTAATTACCTTATTATAGCTTTTGGTCAATAATAATAATATCTATGGATGAAGAATTCTTGCATTTGTCTTTCTCTTGCATAAGTGAAGTAGGTGATAAACCGTTTCCAATATAAAACTTTAAGACTCACATTACACTAAAATTTATCTTTCAAATCTAACTAAATTCTTCTGAATCTGAGAATAATACACTTTCTATTTTTACATTTCTGAATGTAAAGTTGTTTCTGATACCTGAATGAACAAAGCAAGATGGCCACAGATCTATGTAAAATTCAGAGATCAGAACCTCTTGATCGCATTAAATATTTTATAAAATCTACTTTTACCTAGTGTCTCAGAAAAGATTCCAGAATATGTATATCATGTGCCTGAATATAAATATAATTATATTTTTATAAACACAGACTAAAATGTTCTTAAATATTTGATTAAATATTATCTCCCATTTTCCCTTTGTGACAGATACGTAACATACATGTCAATATGCTAAGAGTTAAGGATAATATATCTGGAATTTGTGCTTATTAAAATAGACTGTGTGTAGTGGAAAGGAGGTCAAAAGTGAGTGGCCTCCTTTGTCATCTGCTATGCACCAGTAGTGCTAATGGGAAAACCTCTTTATATGGATAAACTCTCGTTTCCTCAATATAAAATAGGTAAGCTGTTGCTCTTAAGACTAAGCTGGAGGACTACAATGGGCCACAGGTTAACTTGATCAACCTGCTTTCAAATATTTTCATTAAAGTTTTACATACTTTTAAATATTATTCATAAAATTATTATATGAAGCTAAAACTCACCGAAATATTTAATGAGAAGGCCACTTAGAACAGGAAGCACAAAGCGTGTGGGTGGCTTGCAACCTATTTGAAACTCAAGCGCCAAGACCAAACATAAAATGTGATCCCAAAGACCACGGGGAGGAGGTCGGCAATGTGTCAACAGAGCAGGCTGAGTCATCATCCTGTCTTAGGTCTTTCAGAAAGGTAGGCGTGATGAGCACTACCAGACTGAGACCAAGAGAAGTAACACTTGGGCGGCTGCTGTCACGATGTACGATGGAAAGGGGGCCAGAACATTCATTAAGCTCTTGCAAAGTGAAAATCAGGGATTTTCAGGGCCGGGGATTTATCGCAGTGGTTCCGCTGCCTGCCTCATAAGTGCAAGGTCCCGAGTTTGATCTCCGGTACCAAAAAACAAAAACAACATTTCCTGCTACTTTGAAGCAGATAATACCCTGAGTAAAAGAAAGCATTCCACCCCCATGACAGCAGGTGAATGCAAACAAACAGAAACAAAGAATATGCTATACATTCTTACTATATAACACCAATACACAATAATAAATTTTTCAAAGAGAATTGTTTCCTAGCTATGTGGATAAACAGTGAAGCAAACACTTGCCTTTGTTTTAAAGTAATGTTTTTCTCTTTGATGTGAAGTGCGCATAATGTGAAAGAACACCAAAGTGCCCTACAAAGTAATTTCAGGAAATAACTACTTGTCAAATAATTATGCTCATTGTTTCAATAGAGTTATACTGTACTTGTATATTATAAAAGAAGAGCAATAATATTTAATGTTAGAAAATTACATTAATATTTACCTTTTGTAGAAGAGTTATATTTTTCTTGTTCTTCAATGAATTAAATGCACATAATGATGGAAACAAAAGAAAGAAATCAGCAAATTTATAGTTAGACATGGAAATATGAATCAACACAATGGCATGAATAATAAAATGCATAACACATAATATGACATGATAAATTGCAATGACAAACCAAGTCTCAAATATGGTACTAAAATTAATCAAAGAAAGAATGGATACAGTAATTTAAAGTTTTAAAAAGAATAAAAACATTGGATATTAATACTTTTGGCATTTGAAAAGTGTATTCCACATTAGTTTTTCTTGCCTTTTAAGAATTTTACATTTTAGCACCAACTTTACCAAACATTTTTAACTTAAATTCACTGTGATTTTTTAATCGTAACTATATTTAAAATAATCCTTACTCTTCATGACAAAACTTTTATCATAAGAATATTACTTCATAGGATTTAAAATTTCATCTGACATGTAAAAAGACCCATTTTTACTCGTGTGTATTTTAACATTTTACACATGGAAAAACATAATTTCAAGAAATGATTACCTTACAAATAATTTAAGCAATCCTTTTTGTCTTTCTCAAGTTAATTATATGAAAATACTCTAAAGTCAAATTACTTGGTTGTTACAGTCTTCATAAACATTTCATAAAGATTTCTATCTATCTCCTTATTGGCACACTACTTACTGGCCAATCTAGGTACTTCTGAAGAGGAATAGGTACCAGATATACTAAGGGACATATACAGCAACTAGAACACTAATTTTTTTAAACTTATGAGTGATCTTCAAATGATTCTACGAAGACGTACATCTGAGCACACATACATGCACACAAATCAGGTGACTGGCTTTAGGAAGTCATACAATTTTGATTTTTGTTTTTAGATGGGGTTTCACCAAATGGTTCGCGGTGGCTTTGAACTCTTGGGTTCAAGTGATCATCCTGTCACAGCCTCCTGAGTAGGTGGGAGTACAGGCACTCACCACTATGCTTGGCTAAAAAAATCATACATTTCATACAAACAATTATGTTGGATTTAGCTGGACGTGGGGGCACATGCCTGTAATCCCAGCACTCGGCAGGCTGAGGCAGGAGGATCACTGTGAGTTCGAGACCAGCCTGGGCTACACAGTGAGTTCCAGGTCAGTGTCAACTACATAGTGAAACCCTGTCTCAAAAAACAAAAACAAAAACAACAACAAAAAAATTATGTTGGATTCAGCCTCATTCTACGTAAGACCTAGACTGGGGTGCAATGTTGAAATGCAATCAGAGAAACTTTCTCAAGTCTTTGACCTCACTTATCACTCATTGTTAAAGTTAGGTAAACTGCAGTCTACTTTTCAATTTCTCTATCTCAAAATCTTATTACAGTCCTCTCTTCTTTTCCAATTAATCTACTGTAACGTAACCAGACTTCAGGTATACAATAGGTGAACATCCTCCGTTTTTAAGAGAAAGTTTAAATTGCTTCTTTTTCAAATATTAAGCAAACATATCCTTTCAAATGCTGTTAAGTTTAAAATAAGAGGTACACACTGCTTTTATTGTATAAAGTATAGAAAAATCTCATTTATTAGAAAAACCATAAATTCGGTCAAACAATCAAAATGTCCCAGTATACATTCTAAAAACAATAATGTAAACAACCATATAAGGGAAATGCTTGAATAAAATTATTTTATATGCGTATCAAGAAGTTGTACCATCATGTGAAATCTCTGCTCTTACCAATTGGCTATGAACTCAATTATCTTTTAGTAAACAGAAAACTATTCTTTGTTAAAAATAAAAATCAGACGAGACAATCAGAAGGAAGAAAAGTGCAGCACAAACGACTGTGAAGGACCTGCAGTCAGTATTAATCTTCAGAGAAGAGGTAAGTGAATTTTAACAAATTATATCAAAAGAAAATTAATAACATTTTTCTATATCCTTAAGAACAACCGTGAAATCATTCTTAAAATTCACTAAATAATGTCTCCAGAATCAAATCAGATACCAACTTCTGAAAAACGTGTTAGGACAAATATAGCTGTTATGTGAGCTGTTCAGTTTGAAAGACACCCACAGTGGCAGATGGCAGGCATCACTGTTGTTTACCCAAGTCCCCCGGTGCGTGTTAACACCAGAAATGACACAGCATCGTTTTATCTCTGGAAGAACCCACAGCATAACCGTCCATGCTTGTGGTCACGTTTTCAAATGCTTTATCTCTTTAACTTCTAAGATCATATATCTATTTCAGAACCTCAAATAACCAAAGGAGTTCACTAATATATTTGTGATACTAACTATGAAAATAACGTCACTCTCAGTCATGCCCTTTTATCCACCTCAATTCATTCCTCACACACCGATGATTTCTCTGAAAAACAACTGTGAACAGGAATATCGTAAACAGTTAACATTGATACCAACAGAAGAACATGAGATTTTTTAAAAATGAAAACTAAAATCCAGATACAGTTCAAGTGATTTTGCACAAGCAATTCTTACTCCTCCAGAAGTAACATAATTATAATCCCGCTCTATAAGAATTATATGCAATACCATTATATGCTTTTGAACCTTATAGGTTTTACTTGCAACTGTAGGAAATGCAAAGAATTTCAGGGACACGGGACTTTTGAGTTATCAGCATGACCCGGTAATATTCATATAAACACTAAAATTTGTGGTTCTTTCAGTTGTGCAACAGGAGTTCATGAATGAATAATTCAAACACACACCAGCATTTTTTGTAAAACAAAATTCACCTCAGTTAGTGCTAGTTTTAACATTATGAATAAGCTTCTCAAAATGTTCCCAAAAAAGTTGGTGAAATACATGAATTAATATTCCAATAAATTACCTGCTGTTTTAGAAAAGAGAGTCAGAGTTTAACAAAGGATCATATTTTCCTGAATAACTAAATGAGATGAACTAAATGGATAGTTGTATAGCAACCCTGACAAACTAAAGCATGATGTATGACCAAGAAATATGATTAAAAACAAATTTATTGTACCAATACTACCCTATTAATGACTTCAAACTCTTTAAATCTACAAACTAAATTTTCTATAATAAAATATTCTACAAGCAACTATTCCGCATGGCTCTTTAAAACAATGCACCTATCTTCTCGGATCTTTAACATTTCTACATTACATTCAGTAAAACATTTCAATTATGTGAGAAAAATATATCAGCATCCTCGATATGGAATGAAATCCAATTTTATACCAGCAACAATGAACACTGTTGAAAAAAAAAAGTTTAATACATTAACCTTCAAAGAACTTAAGGATGAAGATTTTCAGTATGTTTTAAATATAAGAAGTCCACTGCATTTATAATACAATCCGAAATTACATACTATTTTAGGATTTTTAAAAGTCCCCAATAAGAAATATGTGATAACAAATACTGATACAAGTCATTTCATATACTGTGAAGTGGGTCATAGGAAAAACGCTGTATTTAAATCACGTAGCTCAGGTAGTTTAGAAATACAGTTTTTAGTTTCCATTCTCACATCACACACAAACACACATACACTCACACTCACACAATGTCTCTCTGGAGAAACGAAATGTATATATGTTTAAAGTAAGAGAATCTTTAGGCAATAGGAAATGTTGAAAAAGACATTAAATATATGCTCAAAGTCATTTTCAGCAGTTTATATAAAAATACAAAGCACTAGGCTATTCAAGCAAATAGGCTAAAATAAAAACAGGAGTGAAGCACTAAATATGATTGTGTTTAATGTTTAAAATTAAGGCAAAGTCAGCCTTTTTAACACACAAAAATCCATACAAAATCAAGGTTTTATTTATCTTCTCCTCTTGTATCTTTGATAAATGCCACATAAACTCCACCCTTTCTTTTAAGTGACCATCTAAAACTCACCCATCCACTCATTCAATAAGTGTGTATACACCATGAACAAGGTTCTGAGGATAAAATTCTATGAAACTTAAATTCTTAAGGTTCAACAAACTATATCTAATCAAAATACTATCCCTCCACTACAGGGTTATAAAATAGGGGGTTTTCCAATCCCAGACTTGCAGACAGCGATCTCTCTTAATGGATACCTTGTTCTATACTGCCACTCCGCACTGGCACTTGTGGGAGCTGTCTGCCCCTGCGGTTGCTGAAGGCTGTGTCTGCCGGAGGAGACTTCGTTGGACTTCCTTGTCGGTGCACTCTGCAGGCAAAAGCATAGGCAAGGATAAAATTCCAGGGCAGCCAAGACAAAATCCTTTTCCCCTTCCTGCCACTACTGTGAGAGGTATAAAAGCCCTAATGGGGCCACTGGAAGCAAAATCAAATACTTTTCTTAACTGTCTAGTGATGTGTGTAAAATGAGTGTTACGAAAAGGGGCTTAAATGGGCAGGGTGACATGTGCCACACATTCTGTGGATGACCCCCCAAACTGAGCTGAGTCAGTCACTTCCCATTGGCTTCCTACAAAGTCACGCTTTCTTAGAAAGTTGTTCCTTTTTGATAGTGCTGACCGAAGCCTTTAATTATAGCCTCTAGATAATAAAATACAGACAAATTAGTTATGAGAGGCTTCTACTTGTATCATTATTCTGAAATCAAAACATAGTCTAGGACCATATACTGATAAGAATAATTCTAGCTGCATACACTTGTATAAATTATTGTTACACGTACTTTATTTTTAAATAGGAAAAAATGTAGAAAGGTATTTAAAATAACCCTGGATGCATGCTACGATATACGTGGCTGTGAGGCCTGAGAATTACCAATGGGAACTGGAGAAGCGTGCACACTGCCACCTGCTGGCCTTCCAGCATTTTATTCTAACTGAAGAACTAACACACTAAGCCATTTCTGAACATGTAAAAAGGTCATCTTCTAATTCTTACATTTTTAAGCAAATACCTATTTACCTCCAAGTAATTTATCATGAAGAATTTCACATGGTTTTTATATTACATATGAATATGCCACAAACAGATGAAAGACATAACAGAGCCAGATTTGATTTCCGATGAGCGCTGGCAGGAAGTCGAGGCTACCACCAGCACAGTGAAGATAGATGCAGGCAATAGAGGAGGTGGGAGAGGTTTCGGTGCCACAGAGAGAGGATCGAAGATTATGGTGTCAGAATGAGTGAACGCTTCGAGTGCTCAGGAAGGCACAACACCACACCAGGACCCGGAGGCAGGACATGAACGCTGGGCTGGACACGGAATAGCAACCTGGTCAGGAGCGGAGAAGGCGGCGCCGACCCTCCGGGGGCAAGGCGGTGCAGAGAGCACAGTGTTCTCACACTAGAGTGCTCACTCGACCGGGAGCGAGCGGGCGGTTTGCCCCTAAGGACTGGTTGCTCAGTCGCTCTGGGGGCTGCGTGTCCCCTTCTAGAAAGACATGGTGGGAGAACCCTAAAACATGCAGGCCAAGAGAGGTCTTCAGTCAACAGGTGCATATTAACTTTAATACCAACACAGCTGTCCAAGGAAAACCTGGTTACTCTGACAAGGCAGTGATCTTTCTAAAACCGTAAGAAAAACCGGTCACACAATTATGAAAATGGAAAACCGTGCACTTGTCACATGTATGGATGTCATATAATTTTTAAGGGACGAGTCTAGATCGCTACAATGTAATAAACTTTTATAAGTCCCACAAGGCAGAGATTTCTCTCTCATCTTTTGTTGAGCTCCATACCAAATGCCTAAAACAGAACTGTACTGAGAAAACAGCTCAGTGAGTGAGTGTGATTAGAACGCTGAGTCGTGAAACTTCGAGCACCTGCCTTCAAGACGAAGGAACGCACTGGGGAAATCTGTGCATATTTCTACAACATTCACAAGTCTGGTTTTCAATAAACAAGTCAATGGCAAATGGACAGCAAAAGGAGGGATGCCTTTCGAGGCTAATCTGAACCGTATTCTATTTTTTAAAAAAGTAAGTGAATGCTTCATTAACTGATACAACTGATTAAAGTGCAAATGGTTAATATGTGAATAAAACCTATTCTCTCATATATAAAAGTATCTGAAAAGACATCTGTTAACTTACTTCATATGGTGTTCAAAACTATTATGAGGGCAACTTAAGGCTTAAGAATTAAAAGCTGATGTTTACACATATATATTCTATATGCATAGAGACATTCTTTGTGTATACATGATCATTTATAATTGATACATGTTTTGGCCTCTTTTATCATTTCAGTACATAGTTTACTGAAAATGCATGATTATCATACCTAGTATATATTATCTCAACAGAAGGAATGACATATCATTCTCTTAAAGCAATGCTGTAAAATTCACCTGTTACTTAAAGTGTAGAAAAATAAACAATACATATTGATCACCAAAAGTATATTTAATGAGTGCTTTATTGAACTTGTATTTAAGATTTCTTTTAGATAAAATGATTTTCACAGTTGTGTTTTTGCTTTAGGATATTTCTTCCAACTCAGAACAATAAAGCAGGGAAAATATCAAGTTATACACAATAAAAGACACACCTTAAATCTTTCACATGGGTATTTTTTATCATCTTGAGCTATGGATTCATGTTTTACCAGACTCTAATACCCTGAAATCTGGACAGTTACCCCAATTTCCAAATTAAAAACAGAAGTAGGTGACAATATTCTATGTATCAAAACTGTTTATTTATTCTGAATTGACTGTCACAATAACACACTTGTATAAAACTGATGGATATGGGAATAATTACAAGACCAAGTAAGTTCTAATGATAATGAGTCTAACCTACCAACTTTAAAAGGCATTGTCAGGCAAACAAACTTCAAGTAATCCTTACTGAAAATATACATTCTGAATGTGGTTTGAAAATTAAATTCGGTTTCACCCCAGTACTGAGAAATGTTACAGATATTTTCACTAAAATCTTGCTTCATTCCTTAATGTGATTTGTAAGCAAAAGAAAAACTTGAATGTGAACTGAAACGCGAATAATGTAGGGGGCTTATGTGGCACCAAACTAAGTGTCTTAAGTATACAAAGCAAATTCAGGGGAAATCAGTGGCCCGTGGGGTGACTAGAACAGAGCTCCAGAATATGTGACAGAAGTGTGCATCTGTGGAGCCAGAAGGGTGTTTGCTGGGCCTCGAAACAGCTTTGCAGGGTTTGAGCTTAATTACACAGCACACAGAGGATCTGTTTTTCCTTTGATATCAATTAAAAGCTCAATAGCAAAACAGTTGCTGCCACCAGCTAATCTGTCACCGGTGCAGCTGCAGAAACCAAAGCAGCACAGAAAAGCCACTGCTGGGGGATGGGAGGGGCGTGACAGCAAGGCCGAGTGACAGAAGAGACTGCAGAGGAGAGAACGCAGAACTGGAAGAGATGAGCAAGGCTTGGCAGAGGAGAGAAAGTGGAACTGGGTGTGGGTCATTTTCGGCAAAAGGAAGCAGAAGTCAGAAATTCTGAGGCACAGGAGTGTGAAGCTGGGAGAACGCAAGCTCTCGAGCCTTGCGCTTTTCAGTGAAGTGGAACATGCTAAGAACGTGCAGGGTGCAGAGCGTGACAAAGATTTAGAACAACCACGGGAGAGAATGGGCAGGGCGTGAGGGACCGGCAGGAAAAGCTGTAGAGAGTATTTTGTCCCGATCTTCAATACAGGGCCATCTGTACCTGCCAGGCGCGGGGCACATGTGTGTGACCCTGGACGCATGCATGTGCATAATTTACGCATGTACTGATCCACAGGCAGTCTGGATATTCTCACCCCTCAGAGGTATAAATATTACTATCTTCTAAGTGCAAAAACTGAAGGTCAAAATAACCTGCACAGAGACAAAAATATAAAACGCAGCAGAGAAAGAATCCACACAGGGCTATGGGGCTTCAGCACCTCATCCTTCTGTCTGGTAAGACAGGACCTGTTTCTGTGCCATGAGGTTAAAAATAAACATTAATTTCCTATCTTAGCATTTACTCCTCATAACACAAAACAAAAATGTATGTCTAAGAACTACATTAGAAGGACCTGACAGAACTGCTATGGGAATCTGTAGGATCAAAATGATGGAAAATGGAATCTAATGCAAATCTATTCTCCCGTGTGTGTGTGCGCGCACGCGTTTGTGTGCTCACCGTCTCCAAGTGCATACCTATTTACTACTGAGTTCCTTCCATGGCTACTTTCTTCACCTAAGACTACTGGTTTGGCTTAGATTTAAACACATTTCTCACAAAAATCTTCCATCTTTAGTCAGACATTTTCTATTTTACAAGTGGACTTGGAGTAAACTGCTTCTGCTCAATCTTAAAAATATGGTAAATACGGTGCTGACATTTTCTAAATGACCTGATAAAGGATGGATATGTAATGGGTTATTCAAAGTCAAGACTTCAAGATGGTTCTTCCTGTGATGGCCTTGTATAGGCCAGCACATCCTCTTTCCAAGAGCAACAGTAAAACATAAAAGTGTACATTTAAGCAATTCTAAATAGTACAATTAAAAAAAAAAAAAAAGTAGCCCATGGTTAGGATGCGGAGGGTAGGTTTCATAAGAAGAAAAGTCACTGGAATGGAATCCAGAATCGAGGTTAGCAGTTCTCTCACTGAATTTACAAGAATGGAAAAAGCTTGACTCTAAGCTAAGTTAAGTGGTTTCCCAAAGGAAAATGAAGCACAGCTTTAAAAGTTTAGGTAGTCAGCTCTGCCAATCTTCTGTCTACAACTGGTCATCAGAACTTTCAAAATAATTTCTTGAGTCGATTCCTCATGAGGCCAAGTTTGTTGAAGGTAACAATGGACCTTTAAAAATCACAATTGCACTGCACATTTTGCCAGAAGCCAGTGCATGACTGGGTGGTACAATTCCTTCTGGGGGTTGTTAACTCCCACAAGCCAAGAATCAATGTCCAGGCTGGGGTGCAGTTAAGGGGCAGAATGAATGCCTACCTCACATGATGGTGGCCCTGGGTTCCACCTCCCACACCCACACACATGAATCAATGAATGAATATTCATACTGAGTCCTCACTTTACTTGTAGCTAGATGTCAACTCAAAATTTCCTACAGGAACGAGTTAATGCAACCTAGAAAATCCAGAACAACTCTTTTCTAACTGGCTATTTGATGATCCACTTGAAAACTAGGCATATAATTTATGCTCTGATAAAAACTAATGAAGAGTTTTCATTCTAATAATCAAATCTGCATGTATAAAATAGTAGAATTTTAGTTAAGATTAAATAATGTGAAAACCAAAAACAATTGGTATGCTTCATTACTATTTACTATCTACCACCTGCTAGAATTCAATGCTTCATTTCTTTCCTAAAAGTCCAATCATTTTTCTACTCAATACTTTTTTGAATCCTAATCTGTTGGAAATAAAGTTCTCTAAACAGTCACCATTTCCACGGACCATTATCGAGGGATAAATTCCATCTCTCTTTTACCCCATAATCCTTGACATGTCTCACATTTACACATTTTTCAGATCTCAACTCAGTGGTTAGGATCTCAAGGGAAAATTTACTTTATTGCCACTATTTTGCTTCTTAATCTTGGCACACAGAGAACTATACAGATTCCATCTTGACCACGCCTATAGTGACTGCCTACCTAGCATCCGCCCTTGAATCTTTCAATCCACCTTCTAAACTGTCAAATGACCTAAATTCTGGAATGTAAACCAATCGTATTTAAGGTACATCAATGGCTCATGAAGAAGTTGAGATTCCTCATCACAGCATTAGCGTAACAGTCATACCATTCCTTAAACCTCCCAGCACATCTCCAGTTTTTAGTTTTAGCCCCTTCTCATCTCCTGAATTTGATTCTCCATTCCAAAATGGGTATGGTTTCCCCAAATTCAAGAAGTTGTATCAACTCTTGGTGTTTTTGCACAATGTTTTGTCTAATGGAATACAGGACACTATGGCCTCACATCTACTTTTACCTGTATGATGTTAGTTCCCATCTTACTTGTTTTTGAAATGTTTTCTAATTTCATCATTACCGCCCCATTCCTCTGTTTCTGATGAGCCTGGGCAAATCTCTACACCCAGAGCTATGAAATTCATCCACCCCTACCTGTGTCCTCAAACATACTCTCAGCAATTGTCAGATAAAAGAAAAGACAATGAGTATAAGAGAAACTGAACTTTTTAGGTGTGGTTTTTTTTTTTCCCAGCTCTGTTAAAAAAACGTCTCAATATCATGGACCTAAAAATACTAAACAGTTTCATGGAACTGGATGAGCAGAAAACAAAAGGCCAGTAATTCCTTTTAATTTTTACATTAACTCAACATATATGTATAGTGGTAAAACACAAGACGAATCCTCAAAATATTCATCTGTAGAAAAGAGACTTTTAAAGATGACATGATTCAGTAAGTGCCTGCCTCTCAAAATATTTGCCTATTCCAGGTACTGTATGCACTGGGAACATTTAATACAACATCAGAAGTAAAATATTAAAGTTCTAACATGTGTGTGTATGTATGTATTAATTTAATTCTCATTAGTAATTAAATTATAAAGAGAAATACATGAGATTTTTTTTTTAAAGTGTGAGATTTAAGGGCTGCCCTCAAACTGCTCTGCTTTTAATTTTTCAACGAAACTATTCAACTATTTAATGAGACATAATGCAGGATTACCCACATGGATTTCTTTAAACAGCACACCCTGGCTCTAGCAGTACGGGGAGATGGTAGCACAGCACAACACCAAGCCTACCTTTCTGCATCAGAGGTAGTGCCTTTTCTAGTCTGTTTTTGGATGCTAGATCTTTCAGACTTTCTGGAGTGCCTGTGGAATGAAATGTTAAAGAAATACAAAATATATGATGAATAAAGCTACAGTAACAGCCATACAATGACAAAAACAATAGACATGACAAATGACAACTATCTTACTTAAATGATTATGTCGATCTGTGCTTTTCAAAATAAAAAAAAAAATCAGAATTGGTGTTGGCAGAAGACATGAGTTGCCAATAGGAGACAGGAGCAGTGACAGTTCCTTACTGGGGACAACTGTGCCCATCGCAAGTTCTAAAGGGCCTCCTGCTGAGCAACTCTGCCTCTCCTGAGGAACACACAGACTACATGGAGGAAGGTAAGGATGGTAATGTGATGCAGGTAATGGGTAGGTGCTGAAAGACCACGTGGAGGAAAGTGCAGTTGATTTATTTTTTGAGGTGATATCAGAAGCCAAAAGGGTCTTCTCTTTAATTAGAAAGTTTTTCTACTTATGTTTGCAGTACATATTTTTGACATTCCTTGTGTGGAGTTGGCACATGTACGTAACACATCTTCATTCCCTTTCCCTCTCCTTTTACTCCCCTCCCTCCATCTCTTTAGTACTCTTCCCTTTAAGAAAGACCTATCTCCTTGTGTCCTATTGTCTTTTATTTTGCTCTTTACTTATAATTAGGGCTTCTCATGTAAGAGAAAAATCACATAATATTTAAGCTCGTGTGTCTGATTTGTTTCACTTAACATGGTCTCAAGGTGCATCCATTTTCCTACAAATGACTCGTTTCTCCTTCTTTGTGGGAGAGTATGAATACCATTGTGTGCAAATATATTTTCTTTATCCAATCACCTATTCATGCGCAAACGGGCTTCTTCCAAGATTTAGCTAGTATGAAACATGCTGCTATAAACATGGGTATGCATGTATCTCCATAATATGATGATTTTTAACACTTTCAGGAAGATATCTAGAAGGAGAATAGAGAGGCAAATGAATTTCTACATTTAGTTTTTTAAGGTGTGTACGTAATTATTTCCATAGTGTTTGTACTCATTTGCATTTCTAATAGTACAGAAGGGTTCCTGTTTCCCCCTGCAGCTTTTCTAGCACTTATTACTTGATTTCTCGGTGATGGCCATTCTTTCTGGGTTAAAATGGCATTCCAATGTTGTTTTAATTTGCATTTTCCTAGTGGCCAGTGATGTTAAGCTTTCTTCATGTTTCTGTTGGTCATTTGCACTTCTTCCCCTGTAAAGTGCACATTCATTTCACTTGCCCATTCTTGATTGGGTCTTTTATTTTGGAGGAGTCTAATTCTTCTCAGTTCTTTATATATTTTAGATATTAGTCCTCTGAGAAACACCTAGCAAAATACTTTCCCCCTTCTTACAGTTGTCTTTTCACTGTTTCTTTTGCTGTGCAGAAGCTTTTTAATTTGGTATGATTACACTTGTGGATTCTTGGTACTATTTCCTGTGCAACTGGCGTTTTGTTCACAAAGTTCTCGCCTATGCCTATGTCTTCAAGAATATCACCTATCAAAAGTATCTTCCACAAGTTGTGTTATTAACATTTAGTTCTTCGATCCATTTTGATTGTATTGTAGTGAATGGTGGTAGATATGGGTCTAGATCCAGTCTTCCCATGGGGATAGCCAATTTTCCCTATACCATTTATTAAAGAAGCTATCATTTCTCTATTGTATGTTTTTGGCACCTTTGTCAAAGATCAAATAGTTGAGTATGCATAGAGTTGTTTCTACAACCTCTATTTCATTCCATTAATCTTCATGTCTGTTTTTGCACCACTACCATCCTGTTTTTATCATTGTAGCTCTGTAATATAACTTCAAGTCTGGGATGGTGATGCTTTCTGCTTTGTTCTTGTTACAAAGGACTGCTTTTGCTGTTTTGGTTTTCCTGTATTTCCATACAAATTTTATGATTATTTCCTAGAGTTCTGTGAAGAATGCTGTTGATATTTTGACTGGGATTGCATGAAATCTGTATATCAAATTTGAAAGTATAGCTATCTTGACTACATTCTGCCTATTCATGAAATTTGACCTCATGTTCTTTTGTTTTTTTTCAAAGTACTATAGTTTTTTTATGTAGAGACTTTTCACTTCCTTAATTCGTAAATATTTTTCTTGGTGCTATTAAAAAAGGTATTTTTTCCTAATTTCTTCTCAGTGGATTCATGATTAGTATACAGGAATGCTATGGATGTTTTTCATGTTAATTTTGAATCCTGCTACATTAATTAATTTGGTTAATTCTGAGAGTCTGTTGGATTTTGGGGGGTCATCCATGTATTGGATCATGTGATGTGCAAATAATGATAATCAGACTTCTTTCGTTCCTTTCCATTTCTTTTTCTTGCCTAATTGCTCTTGCCATGTTTCAAATGCCTTGTTGAACAAAAGTGGTGATAGTTAACATCTCACTCTTATTCCTAATTTTACAGGGAAAGCTTTCAGGGTTTTCCCCATTCAATATGATGTTGGCAGTAGGCTTTTCATAAATGGCTTTTTCAGATTGAGATAGTCTATACGTATTTTATTCACTTGTTTGTTACCATGAAAGGACACTGGTTTTGTCAAAGGCTTTTTCTGCTTCTGTTGAGATGATCATGCAATTTTTGTCTTTGCTCCTGTTCATATAATGTATTGCATTTAACGATTTGTGTATGTTGAATCATTCTTGCATTGCTGGGATGACGCCTAGTTGGCCATGATGTATGATCTTTTTGATAAATATCTCTGTATCTTGTTGAGGATTTTTGCACCTATATTCATTAAAGAGATTGTTTTTATTGTTTTCTTTTTTGGTTGGATCTTTGTCTGGGTAATGTTAGCTTCCAGGAATGACTCTGGGAAAACTCTATTTCACTGCAGAGCCTGAGGAGTACCAGGTCTTGCTATGTAGCTCAGGCCGGCCTTGAAGTCACTATGAAGACCAGGTAGGCCTCAAATTCTTATAGATTCTCCTCATTCAGCCTACTGACTTCCAGGATTACAGAAATGCACCACCACACACAGCTTTCCTTAAAAGCTGGAGTTTAGTGCTACAGATGTTTTCCTCATCAACAAAATTTATGATGAGAAAAAAAATGCTATGGTGAAAGATGACAACATAAGTGAAAATGTTCAAATTGATTAAAATTATTTTGTTAATCATCAGAAAGAAGCTTTGGTAATGATGTAGCATTTTAAAAAGCTAATCACATATCACATATCAAAGAATTAATAAATTTACTTCCTAAAAGTACATATGTACACATATATACACACACACTCAACATTTGTAACTAAAATGTAATATATATTTTTATATATATATATATATATAAATGTTATGTACATTTCAGGTATACAATATTATATAATAAGATGCGTCTATGTAACAAAAGTGTTACTATAATGGAATAAACTAATATACTCATCATCTCACATATTTGCCCAAAGTACTACTATATATTAGAAATAAATTAATATAAAATATCATGCTCTAGAAACACATACCTTTAAAGAAACCATAAGAATGTATACTTTTATAAGGATTTGAACCTTCTACAGTTCACATTTATTTTCTTTCTTGAAATCCATTCCAACAATGTTGAGACAAATCTATCTTCATATATTAGTCACAGACATCCCAACCAGGTGTCCATTATATGTGAATTTGTGCTAGGCATTAGAAACACAAATCAAAATACTACAAAGTCTGCTTTCACAAGGAGTACAGACTTCTCTGGCCAAACTCTTTTGTGTCCTCTACTTCTCCAGAAATTTGACTCACGGTATCTTCCTCCTCCAATGCAGGGTTTCAGCTGTGTGTTCTTCAGCCTCCACTGACCCTGACAACCCACTTCTGAGATTAAAAAAAGTGAGAAAAAGAGGAGTAATCTGCCACCCCATTCCCTTCCTAGCTGGAGAGAAGGGTACTTGATACAGTGGTAGTTAACTCTATGCCCGGCACTGATTTATTTATTATCCATGACAATCCTTTTTGCTTGTTTGTTCTTTTGAGCCAGGGTCTCACTATGTAGCTCAGGCTGGTCCTGAACTCATGGTGATCCTTTAAGAAGGCATCTTCTTTATTTACTCCATTTCACAGATAAGAGAACAGGCTCTCAGGGCAAGGCCACTTAGAAAGTAGCAAAGCTGGGAAGACAAGTCTGTCTGAATCCTGAGATGCTTCTTCTGTACACTGTCCAGAAAAGAGTGGAGAAGGTAAATTCTGGTGCACATCCCATGGCTGCACCCTTGCTCAAGAAGAGAAGAAACCACGAAATCTGGGACAAGCTTAGAAAGCCCTGGAAGGCTTGTTGAAGGAGTTGCTCTATTGCTCCGAAGAGGGGATCAGGGAATGGTAGAATGACAGAGAAGGACACAACATATAACTCAAATTAATGGAAGATGGAGACTCTGTTCCCAACCCACAGGGGAGACAGGAATAAGCATGTTGATGTGAAGAAGGTGAGAAGACAGACAGGACAAGTAGGTCTGCAAGCCCACGAGGCATCTGAGCTCAAATTAAAAATTAGTATATCACTTTGGACGATTTATCCTTGGTCTCAATAATGCTCAGAACAAGTGCCTGTAAAAATAATGTTCCTTTTCCCACATTCGACACAGGAAAAGAGGAGAATATAGCTTCAGGGAGACCACGAAACTCACATTCAGTAAGGATCTTTTAGTCATGCTACACTTGCTGAGTGAGCGCATGTGCCAGGCACTGTTCCAAGAGCCTGAATTATTTGTGAACAGAACAGACAGATTCTGCCTTCAAATGACTCACAGGTTACTAGTGGAGAACAAAAGGGAGTCGACAGAATCTCATTCAAGTACTCAGTATAGTAGGGGAGGGGATAAATGAAAGCAACAAAGAAGTAAACCAGGGCAAACAGGTACGAAGTGTGGAGAAGGAGGTTGGGATAGGTGCAGGTTCCATTTTGAATTAGGGTGGACAGGAAAGGACAACTGAGATGGTGAGTTTAGCAAGACTTAAGTTGTAGGAGTTGGGCTATGTAGATATCTAAGGAAAGAGCAGCACAGGCAAAGGAGGCAGTGAGGGGTTAGGCCCTCAGCCAGGTAGGCGCTTTTAAATTCCCAGAATAGGAAAGAGGCCAGTGTTGCAGGAGTTGAGTCCTGAGTCAACCGAGGAGAGCCTAGTTTGGAAAGTCGAAAGATTTATACATCACTGGTCATTTAAGAAATGTAAATGAAAACGTGGAATGGCTGCTATCATGAAATCAACTAACAAATGCTGGTGGGGCTGTGGAGAGAAAGGAACCCTTCTCCACTGATGGTGGGAGTGCAGACTGGTGCAACCACTCAATATGGAGTTACCTGAAAAAGCTAGGGTTAGAAGTCCCATTTCACCTTGCTATTCCCTTGCTGGGTAACTTCCTAAAGGAATTAAAGAATCACACCATAGTGAAAGATGAGCACCCATGTTTGCAGCGGCAGTTTGTAATAGCTAAAACTTGGAAACAACCCAGTTGCCCATCAACTGGAGATTAGATAAGGATGTGTTTTTTTTTTAATGGAGTACTACTCAGCCATAAAGAATGAGAAACTAGAAACATTTATAGCTAAATGGATGCATATTGAGGCCATACTCTTAAATAAAATCCATAGTACACACATCTGTAAATACCAAATAGTTTCTACGGTGTGAGAAACTGAAAGTGTAAATAAAAAACCAAAATGTGTAATAGATAATGGGAAATAGGAAGAAAAGGTTTAAGGGGATGGGGTAGTGGGAGGGGGAGGGGAAAGGAAAGAAATAAATGTGAGAAAAGGAAAAAACTGGAAGCAAAGTCTTTGTAAAATAGGGAGGGGTGGAGGAATTGAAGGGAGGGCAGGAGAATGGGGAAAAATAAGAATCAAGATATAGCATGTAAAGGTACAAATCCCCAATGATGAATAGGAGCCTACAGCATATCTAATGTACTAATAAAATCAATGAAAAAAAGAAAAAAACTGTAGTTTTAAATATGTATTTTTTGTAAAATATAAACTCTTAGACATCAATAAGAATATGAAACTCACAGACAATGTCATGATACTAAATGATAAATACTGAATGATAAATATTCATGTGGAGATTCATACATCTACCCTCTTTATTTTTGTTTCCAATCTTGTAGTTAAGGACACTTCAAATGCCATTAAAACATAGTTTCATTATAGATTCTTCTAAAGATTCCTACAAAGTATATATGTTTTAATGACTTAAAAGAATCCTTAAACATAGCTAAAATAATATAGTTAATTGTCATAATTCAGAGTAAAGAAAAAATAAATTGCAGAAAATCTAACATTTTTTTCTACTCTTAAATCCTAAATCACAGCTATGTTTTAAATGCTAATATCCCTTGGATTAAATAGATGTGCAAGATATGTTTTTAACAGTTTACAACAATCTATCTATATTCATATACTCTACTATCAAAACTATGGATCATATAATCACCAAACCGATCACAGTGAAATGAACTCCCTGTGCCCTTTGTTACCGCTCCTAATTTTCTTGTGGTCCAGAACTGTGTCTACACAGGTTATCACTATGAAGTCCACATTTAGGGCACAGTAGTTCAAAACATGCTCAATAAAAATCCGTTGGAGAGTTTAAAAAGTACGTCACAAATTACCAAATTTTGTTTTCCTATGGCTGAATAGATTCCACTTTGTATATGGAACACCTTTTTTATCCATTTGTCAACTGATGGATACTTCTGTTCTTTCCACTTCTTGATTCATACATAATAAATTACCAGTAGGGGAAAGGGAATAAGGGAAAAGAAAAAAATGGAAAAATGGAAATAAAGTGTTTGTAAATGGGGAGGGGGTGAAGGGAGGGCAGGGACAAGGGAAAAAATGAGAACCAAGACCTGTCATGTAAAGGTACAAGATCCCAATAATGAATGTAACTGTACTGTATACCTAAAATGTAGCAAAAAACTCAAGAAAAAAAATTGCCAGTCACTATGGGTCTCATATATATCTTATCATGCAATGGGCCAGCACAGACTCAGTTAGAGTCTTAAGAGATGTTAGAATTCAGGTCCATCTATAAAACTTACAGATAAGGAAAGTGAATCTCAGAAAAATTTACCCAAGGTGGTAGACACCATTAAATTGAAACAAGAGTAATAATCAGAAAACTGGGGACATTACTAGTTGCACCTACATTATTTTGCAGTTCCATTATAGAATACCATTTTCTCTATTAAGTGTGAATACTTTTTAAATGTACTAATTAAAAGAGAGATAATTGTTAAAATGTATTTCTGTGCTGATTTTTCTCTTCAGTGACTAATATCAACACAATTCCCTGAAGATCTTGATAACTAAAGCTCTTCTGAAGACAGAATTCAATTAAATTATAAAACTAATATGTGAACACAGTAAAATTTTTAAGATTGTTTTAACAAATGAAAGTATAGTATACTCCACTTTAGGAAAAGTGTAATATAAATCCACCACTTAGTGGCTTCACTGAATTAGAACACTGATATAAGAATATATCTCTGTGTGTGCTGGACAACTACTTAGTTGGTTTATATTGTCTTAATGTAGAATACAAGCATTTGTCATCTTATCTCATATATCTGGGAGGAAAAAATAAATTTAAATAGAATCATTCTAAGTAAGAAGCAGTCATATGCAGGGAAGAAAGATATGAAATTAGGAAACACCTTCCTCTATATTACTGATGTTTATATATATATTGCTATAACCATTAAACAGATTCACTAAATATTTAAGTACATGGGTAACTTTCATTAATTCATTCCCATAAGGCATTTTTGAAAAGCACAATAATAAAGTCTGTTGTTTAACATTTAAGTGGCTAACAATGCTTGTGTGTGGCAACTGCTATGAATTCTGTAAGTGAAAAAGAGGATGGTTTTGTTTATTCATAAGTATCTTCAATGAAGAAACTGTACTAATTCATTTTATATCAAAAGAAACTACTTCCTCTTGGTCAAAGACTTTTATAGGCAAATAGATTCTACCAAGTAAAATCTATGGAAAACTACACAATTTTGGTTATTTTCCAAGAAAACAGAACTACTTTAACAGAAACACTGAAGAGTAAATCTTGAGACCTGTGCATGCTCCATGTACTTGAATAAAGTCCTGACATTTTTTTCAAATATTTTCAACATGTGAGTTACGTTCCCAAACAGCACTCTTAAATACATCATGCACCCTGAAGTGAAACTATGCTCAATCAAAATGTTGGAGCTCGTAACTCACACATGACAATACAATTCAAAACACGCCCAGTACAAATACCGTTATGTTTGAACAAAGTGCTTGTGCAATTACTTTAAAGTTGAATTAGATAATAATAGTAATGTAAAATAGTTCTTCATACTTACACATGAATAAGTAACTGTGAGCACCAAACTCAATCCCTTGATAATTCAATCGCAAACTAAATACATTTTTCTTCAAATGGCTCTTTGTAAATTTTGGTTAATTTCAAGCCACATATAGATTTAAGCTTTATTAAAATTCATTGAATAACATGCACACGGGCTTATAAAAGTTATTTATATATTAAAATAATTCCACTTGCAAAGAGAAATTTTGTTGTTGGAGTGATAAATTGTAAAAGTTTTACCGTTGTTAATAATAAAACTATTAAGAAATTTTCATAATTTTAAAGTCAGAATCTTTCCTGAGGGGTCAGTATTATGTACTTTTCAACATTGTTTTAAAAATACTAAGACTTCCAAAAATATCCTTATCTAGATAAACCCACCTCCATGCTAACTCAAAATAAATTTATAATACCATTTGAGATAGCATTGACTACTTACTACAGAAATTAAATTAATTTACAGATAACACACTTTCTTTGGGAAATAAAGCAACAGAATAGTTTTTACTTATTTTAACTTGGAATCCTAAGCAAAAATTTACTGTTTTTCAGTATTATTTGCAAAATAAATATGGCACTGACTGTATAAACTGCCACCTAATTCCAAAGTCCTTGTAGATATTCACTATTCCCATTCCATTTGGAAACTAGGAGGAGCATCTAAGGGAGTAAACAAAGCTGAGGTGAGGAGACAGGCAGGCATTTAATTAAGCTTCGTCCACTGACCCACGTGGCTACTTAGAAATTTAGCCTTAGTTCACAGTAATTTCTCATTTTTATGGTCACATATTCCTATCACTTCATAAAAGTCAACTGTAAACATTTTCCTATTTTTACAATAATAAATCACAGTATCAAGTCACTTGAATGTATTTCTATTGCTTAAAATTGTTTACAAATAAGTTATTATTAAAAAGCCAAACATATATTTTAAAAACACTATGTAATCACTCCGGAATAATTTCATCCTAAAAAAATCATTTCTGCTTCTAAAATTTATCTTTGCAAGTGTGTGTGTGTTTGAATGTGCCAAAACTAAAGCTTCAACATAATTCATTTGGCGAGAAATAAAACTAATGGTATCTTGTTCTAACGTATATAAGAATTGAAGCTATGATTTGGTTTGGCTTACCTAGTGCCTAGATAAACTTACATTTGTATTCATTAAAAAGAAAGTCTTCTAATCAATCATACATTCAATCAAATCTTTGTTTTCTTTGTTTTGGAATGAATCCAAAGACATTCTAGAATTATCTTCTTTTTTTGGTACCGGGGATTGAACTCGGGTCCTTGCGCTTGCAAGGCAGGCCACCGAACCTCTGAGCAAGATCCCCGGCCCTAGAATTATCTTCTTTTTTTGGTACCGGGGATTGAACTCGGGTCCTTGCGCTTGCAAGGCAGGCCACCGAACCTCTGAGCAAGATCCCCGGCCCTAGAATTATTTTCTCTAAGGAGAAATTCTAAGTTATTTCATGGCCAAGAATTTGACATTAGCCATTTAAACAGTGTACACAGTAGAGGTACAAAAATTATTTATTGGGTGAATGACCAGCAATGTAGAGTTTAAAAGTTTATTTAAAAATTATGCTATATGTTCACTGAAACTTATTTTATGCTTATAATAATTTTTGGATTAGAGATTTTACTAATACTTCTAGTCCCATGAATTCTAACCTAAAAATTAGTAGCAGAGGGAATTAATTTTAAATTTAAAATATAGAAATATAAGAAGTAAATGTTTTAGAAATTAAAGCACAGTAGAGTATCTTGAAACTTTTACATAACAAATTATGTAAAATGTATGTTTATGTATTTTATAAATATAAAAGATGATAGCTTATATGGTCCTTTCCAACATTTGTAGAATCAGATTAAAATTTTCTTTGAGACAGTGTTTAGTTTTTCTCTAAATTTAAAATCTTGATTGTGTACAAGTACAGGAAAAAATTATGTAATCTTAATTATTCTGGTGTATACACATACACCTAACAGAGAACCTGCATACTCATCGTGTAACTAGCTTTCATATAATCAACTATTCTATTATAGAGAAATCACAGCTACTTATTTATAACTACTAATGAATTTTTTATTGAATTTCTGTTGAAAAAAGGCATATTAGCCCAAAACCTTTTGTGACTAGTCAAGAGATAAATTTAAAGATAAAACTATATATATATGTGTGTGTGTGTGTGTGTGTGTGTGTGTGTGTGTGTGTATGTGTGTATATATATTTATATATAATAAACAGTATATAACAGGATAATCAAATTTAAATATGAAATGAATAGAATAATAAAGCAATGGAGAGTATATATTGTGGCACTTTTTACAGATCATCGTGAAGTAGATTGAAAGCACCGATGCTGTTTTTATAAACCTACCTTGTAGTCTGACCCCAACCCTTGATGATTAGTTTCAAGTCTCAATACACATAAAGTATACTCAGAGAAAAACCATATCCTCTTTATACCTGGTGTTTTTTTATATACTGCAAAGCCTAAGCTGCATCACTGATAAGCTTACATCGTACCAAAGCACAACTGAGATTAAACCATCAAAAAATACAGTGAAACCAAGAATAGGCACCCTGACAGATGTTAATATACTCTAAAGCACCTGAGAATTGTTTATTTATTCACCTGTAAACGAAAACAATACATGAATATGTTTCTAGAAATTCAAAACAATGAAATAAGAGTGTACCAAACAACTCTTTCACAGGATCCCAACTCTAGAATTTCCTATGCTGCTTTCGTCTCAGTAATTACTCTGAGGTGCTTTGGAGAGCTGGGTGTGATTACTGACGGAATCACAGCACATCTGGCTCTGGCTCCTGACAGGAAGTGTGTCGTGACCAACATTTCTCTTGATTATCCTTTACCAGGTGGCCTACCGGCTTCTAGAAGCCACTCATCTGAGAGGAAGTAACTAGTACCTGTCATTCTCCGGTGATGCATGCTGGATTTGAATCCTGGGGCTAGGAGGTCGTCTCCTATCTAGGGAGGGGGACCATCTACCCCTGTTTGCCCAGTGAACAAGACAGGAAAAAACAGGACATTTAGTAACTCCTAAAATAAAAGACTATATGGAACCACAGGACTGGAATAATGCCCCCGAAAGCCAAAGTGTTCATTCTTTGCACTATAATCTTTATCTCACAAGCGCAGAAAGATAAATTATACTGTAAGGAAATAAAATCTGTGAACTCACAAGTAGCCACAGGGGGGAAAAATTATGTGTGAGGATGTTTTGAATCTATTAGGTACTAAATAGTTTGTCTTTTTAAAAACTGCCCGAGGGCATACATATCTATATAAACACATAAATATGAATATAACTAAATAATGAAGATTAGCCCTATAAATCTCACTTATCCTTGAGTAAAATAAGTTTAAGAAGCCACTAGCGCTTATGTGATATCAGGCCTTTAACACTCCTGGGGGCAAGGCGAGACTTGAACTCAAGGCAGGGACAGTGTTACATGGGCGGTTTAAAAAATGCTCTTTAGAGTAGAAATAATAACATGAAGAAATCATTTTGGGATGGGCTACCAATGAAATATGAACAAGTTTTCTTACAGGAAATTGTGGGGACAATTACTTGTCCATGAGTTAAGTTAGATAACATAGACATAAAGAAATGGCATGTTAGCATTCTGTTTAAAAAGTTCTGCCAATCTTTATAGGCAAGTGTCTCTCCATTGATTAAATGGGTCACGCTCTGTTTCAGTACTTAAAAAAAGAGCCACTTTTTGATAACTAACAGCTGAACAAAGTTTGAAACTTGGTTTATTCTTTCATCAAACTACCTTGAGAAGTTACAAACATATGGCTGAAGCCTGGGGACAGAGCACGTCAGACTCAGAAATCTTTATATATCAGATATGATCATCTTAGCAGGATAATCTGTAAATACTGCCTTTCTTAACTGCAACAAGGAGCTTATTTGGGTTGAAAAATCCTAAGGACACATAGGGTCCAGTCCTGATATTTCCAACTGTAAGTTGTCTCTGTCGCCTTGATACCCTGGCTCCCTGGATTTATCCAATCTCTGGACAAAGGAGAATGGGATTGTCATTGTGGGACAGGCTGCCTCTGCTCAGCAAGCACTAACTTGCGAACACCCTTGGAAGTTTTTAATCCTCCAGGGATAAAACTTACAATAGTTCAGACAGCTTTCAGGAGGACATGAAGCAAGAGAAGGTATTCGATCACAGAACTGGAGCAAATGAGGAGATTGCATGGCACAGACTCTTAAATGCAGGTTTGCTAAATTACAAAATAGGCCATTAATTTTAAATTAATTATTTTAAATATTTAAATAATTAGCTGATCCAATGTGAATGTTTTAATATGTTTCTTTTCAACTTAATGGCTTTGTCCCATGGATACAATAAAATACTTCCAAATAAGTGAAATACAGTAACAACTACAGTATTTTCTCCAGAAGTTATACTCAAATGAGTTAAAACTTCTGAAGTTATTTGAAAACATAAAAGTAGATATAATTTTTTCTGGGAAGTGATTTTGACAAGATTATTAGTAACCTTGCTTCCTGAGGCAAAATTCCAGTCCTTGTTTTTATTTAAACATAGAAATAAAGAAAAATAATTAAAGAAAAAAGCTATAATTATGAAACATGCAGTGAAAGCTATGGAGGAGAAAGGTGCACATTGAGAAACGAGCAATTGTGAATGCCAACTATTAAAAGGCAATGTCTGAACAAGTATTTAGCATTACACAGGTACATGTTTACACTCAAGTCCTTCTGAATATGCTGATATTAAGTATCAAATAAGAAATACATTTTTCCTTCATAAAACGAATGAGAGCAGGATCAACTCACACATGATGTTTTTACCTAAAATCTTTATCAGTTAAGCTTTTACATAACGTGTTAGTGAATTGTAACCATACCAGCATTATCTTTAAACGTTTAAATGTGTGCAACTCATTCTCCTAATATACAGAAGGATCAAAACTGGGATCTTTCCTTCTTCCCTTTCCCCTCGTTACTAAGAAATAGAAAATGTTTCCAACTCAATTTCTATCTCCACATTTTAAGGTAATATGTCAGGATATGCGACAGATTTTAATAATGAAACTGAACTAAAGTTACCATTTAAAATTTTTTTTTCAAACCAGACCACCTATAAGTTACATTAGTTGCATTCTTAGTAAACTTATAGGACTTTGATATCAAGTATTCTAAAGGCATTTATATTAGAACATCTACTTGTTTGATACATATTTGAAAATATTTAAGTAGAGAAGAAGTTTCAGGATTTGTGGGAATCTACGTAAGAAATAATGAGAATCTTAAATATGAAAGTAACAGTGAGGGAACTCACTGATGAAATATAAAAGAATTAGAATTCACAGGTCTCTGTAATTATTAAGTGACTTATACTGTGGCTTTCCTCTTTAACACTGATAAACCTTAAAGAACACAGTGCCAGGCATGGTGGCGCATGCCTGTAATCCCAGTACTCAGGAGGCTGAGGCAGGAGGATCACTCTGAGTTTGAGACCAGCCTGGGCTACACAGGGAGTTCCAGGTCAGACTCAACTATGTGAGACCCTGTCTCAAAAAACCAAAAATATAAAAAATAAAATAAAATAAATAAACATTAGTGTTAGGTATATAATCAATATCTGCATATGCACACATCTTTTATTGATGAGTATCTCTTGGCAGTACATGGCTAATGTTTAATTATCTAAAAGAGAAACTATATGGAAGTCATTCATTCCTATAAATATCATGACTCAAAATATTTATGAGGTGTTATAACAAAGCCCAACTCAATGATATCACTGATTGTGCGTGTATGTATTTCCGTATATTCTCTTTACTCATATTAATCCTTCATAAACATTTCTCTCAATAATGTTTTAAATGGAGTTTCACTTATTTTAACTAATAGTGACATTTATACTTTGAAACAAGATTTATGACATTTATTTCCGGCCAATTTGCATTTGATTTTTGGGTAGGGACTTCCTTTCCCTTGGGTCTATGTCTCTATGAGGAAGGAACCTCATTCAATGACACTTCCCTTCACTGTACCCACAAGAGAGGAGGAGTGGCTCTTGTAGTAACAGGTGAGTTTGTGTTAAAAGAATCAGGCAGAGAGAGCTTGGTCCACCCTGGATTTTTCTTTCCAATCAAGCTGACTAATGAAAGCAAGTGCCACACACAGCCTACAAACCTGAAAAGCATCCTTGAGAGGTGAGGCCTGCCCTTGCGTTGGAAGCATCTTGCACTGCAGTGAACTGGCTAATCTGGGGGCTGGTTATTAGCAAGCTTACAGACCTGAAGCCACAGATTCGAAACTTGTTCACTGTATTTATGGTGCCAATTATCTCCACCTTTCTGGTGCCTGGCTCTAGCTCACCATTAGAGCCAAATCTGGTAGCAGAAAAGAGGGTGGTTTTAAGTCCCTCATATCCCACATTAAACATTTACTAAGTAATAAGGCTGTCATCAAAGATAAAAACACAGATAGGATAAAATGTCTGCCTTCAAAAGGTGTATAATATACTGCAAGAAACAAACACACTAACTTAAATGAAATGTGTATTAACAGAAGAATATAAAATTATGAGCAACCTAGAAAAGAAAAAAAAAGAATTCTCACTGGAGAAAAAAGGAATGGAGGTAGTAGGTAGAAAGGCCTTATAAATAAGTGATAGGGTATTTGATCAGAATTTTTTAAGAATAAGTAGAATTTTTAATAAGTTTGATTTTAACAGTGAGGGTACCCACTGATGAGATGTAAAAGAGTAAGAATCTGTAAGTCTCATAAACCACAAAGGAATAAAGATACTTTAATTTTAATGGAAAGAAAATTTGAAATATGTATAAAGTAAAAAAGGCTACCGCTGTGGGTTTATAAAAATATTAAACTGGACAAGAGTTACACTGGAACTGGAGAGGGGCAACAATCAAAGTGAGGTATCTGCTTTGAAGAAGCTGACAGGATTCATCAACTCATGGAATTGGAAGCAGGAGAAATGTCTTCAGATTATGTGGCTAGTTACACATCAAAGCCATCAAACAAGAAAATGTAGGAAGAGGAAGCCTTTTGCTATAAAGGGACTGAAGAAGAGATAATGAAATTTAGTTGGACATTTTCATATACTGAACATCTGGCAACAGTTTAGAAAGCTGGGCGTGTGAGTCAGGAAAAAAGTTTGACCTGGCCAATCACAGTGGAGATTTAGCTTCATATGAATTAAAGTGGAACCTTTGACAGAAACATATTTTAAAGGTACCTGATTATTCAGGGAGCCAATGCAAATCCATAGAGGAAATTTATGATAGCAATCATATAATGACAAGAAGTAGAAGTTGGACTGCAGAATTTACTGAAGGGTAGAAAAAAACCAGAGACAGTTAAGTATAAACTGTCCTTTCGATAGCTTTCATTCAGGCTATGATTCCCATAAAAGATCATGGGAGAATGCAAAACATCCAAGGAAAACATTCTCCTGTGGCTCTAAAAAAAAAAAATCAATTATTTAAGCGAAAATGTCTTTTAAAACCTGAAGAAAGCCAGGCCATGATCATAATCCTAGCAACTAAGGAAGTTCAAGCAGGAGGACCTGCAGGAGCACGACAGGAGGCCAGCCTGGGCAATTTCTAAGACCCTGTCTCAAAATAAAACTTTTAAATGGGACCCAGGATGTAGTTCTGTTGTAAAGTACTTGCCTAATATGTTGAGGCCCTGGCCCCAATTTCCAGCACCATAAAAGTAAAAAACAGTTTAGAAAATAAAAAGTTAATAGCAGGTCTGTAGACTCCTCTTAATCAGAGAAACAATGGAGTGGGTATTATCAAGAAATTCTTTTTTCGGATAAACCCCTACCTTTCTTGAGTTATGAGGTATGACTGCATTGGGTAGTTCGCTGCATTATGTTAATCGGTGAGTACATTTTTCTACTCAGGAAGTCAACAGAATATAAAATGAAGCAGGTCTGCACCTGAACCTACTTCTTTCCAAACAGTGCTGAATCCAAGGGATCCAAAACTACGCTGCTAACTTGTGTGGGAAACATCTCGTAAGGGAGAAGAGTGTTTCCGACTCCTCTGGGAAAAGAATCCCACTCGCTTACCTTCTGAGTAATCAGTAAGGTATGGTTTTGGATATGGAGTCTTTTTGGACAATGCTACCCTTCGGGCTAACACAAAACTTAATCTGTCCCAGTAAAAAATTAATGAGGATACTTCAAAAAATGGTGTAAATTGGTATAACAACATAGAAATGTTAATCAAAACAAGTCAGAATCATTAAATCTTAAGACTTAATATTTTGCAAGCCTGTTAAAATGTTACTATCCTAAGAATATGAATTTAAACCTTTCTTTAGCATTGTATGTACTATGCACTATATTAGGCATGAATATAATACACCTCATGGTCAACTAGAGAGAATAAGTGCTAGAGAACTCTCTGAGCCTCCCTATCCCCTCTCTATAACTCGCCTGGGGCCTCAGACATATTCTCCAGAGAGAGCCAGTCTTCATATTAAACACTGCTTCAGAGATGCTCAGAGGTGCATTCATAAAGGGGGACCCGAAGTCTGTCTTCAAAGCCTGTTAACATCTACAACTTCCACAATTTACTTGATGTAAATTTATCTTACACTGTTTTCTTCTTGGCAACAAAGTGACCTCAATAAATTACAGGTCATAATACCAACCCTTGTTGCCTTGATATTTTCAATGGAAGCTTTCTTTTCATTCAATATATAAACAGAGGCTTTCCAATCCAATATTTATAATTACATTAAAGGTAAGTACACTCACATGGACCTTGTGATAACCTGTACAGTAACTGTGAGTAGTTTATTTTATAGGTTGGCCCATTTTAAGGTGATTATTCGAGAGAATAATTCCCCAGCACAGAGATTTGTAAGTTCTGCAGCTTTAATGCCAGGTAAGTTTCACCAGAAGGACAGACCAGTGCTGTCCGATACATAGGAGCGTGGTTACTGAAAAGTAAAACCTTCCTTGATCATAAAATATACGAAAAAATGACATTTCAAAAAGATATTTTGCATGGTTTTCTAGAAACACATTTATATTTCTATCATATAGCACTGCTGATCTAGATGATATTAAAAATGTTAGGGCAATAGTATAGTCAGAAGAATCACAGACTGAGCAATTCTGTACTTGTTTTAGTACTGATGAGAAACACATAAATAATAATAATAAATTCTGAAAATCTTTTTTGATACTACTCTTGTAATTACGGGGAATTAATATACGATAAAACTGATAAAATGATTTCAACTATGATTTTAGAGGAGTCCATAATTATTTCAACTAAAATATCTATGATAAATATAAGGAGTTCAAGTTTAATTTTATTTTTTCTGTTAAAAAATTTACAAATACAGGAATACAAAATAAAAATGTGAATTTTTAGTAGAATCTTCTGAAGACTTTAAACATGGGTATGGTGCTTGTATCTACTGTTCAAATTTCCAAGTAAACATCTCATCTCTAGAAAGACTGCTAAAAAACAAAGGCTTTATATAGCCTTTGAAGTGATTTACAGTAATACAACTACATATTTTTCTTTTCTTTGGGATTTGTAAAGAAGTTCCTCTCAGTGACTTCAAACCAAAAACACATAGCACTTACAACCAAATCTATCAATCAGAACTGAGTTTGCTCAAACAAAAGTACCATCACCATGGACAAATTAGATGCTTAAGATTAGAAGGCATAATGATTGAATGCATCTGAATAAATTCAGTTATTTATTCAAAATCTAACTTTATGGAAAACATAATATATGTCAAGGAGTATATTGAGTAAAAAGTGAATGTAGGTGCATAAGAAATATTTCATCTAAATAGCATCCCTCTTTTGAGTTTATGGGGGCTTCTTGTTACTAGTAGATCTAACAGGAAAGCGATCCTTCTCTTTCAATATCTCCCTAACTTTGTACCATTATCAGCATACTGAAGGTTCACTGAGTAGTATGTAAATCAAAGGGCTGAACAGCAACAAAAGGGGAAAAGCAGCAGCCTGAAGCAAATACAAAGTACATCACACCATTTGCAACAACATTCATAGAAATATGTGTGGGGTGCCTGGGTGTACCCACACCCACATATCTCTACACAGGCATGTGAAATAGGGGCAGATGTAGACAATCAGCCAAGTGAACATGAATGAGAATCGGTCAGACTCACATGAAACCAAACAAAAGATTGAAAAAAATTACTGGTACAAATGATAAGAAATTAAGAAAGTCTTTATTTTATACCTTTCTCGTTCTGGTGAATGCAAACTAGTATCTGGTCTCAAGCAGTTGGTACTAGCACTCCTAGCCCTGTCAAGGGAGGGCTGTAGTTCACTAGTGCCAGTGCATTGCATCCAGTGGTAGAAGAGAAAGACAGAGGAAACAAAGAAAGGAAGACCATGTTAGAGAGTAAAGCATAAAATAATGTCCTCTTTACATAAAATGCAGAATCACCATGATTCAGTTCATAAGGGTGTGAGAGAGCTGATAGATGGCAGCGCAAAATTTTGTTTAGAAAATGAAACTAAACAAAGATTATGCTTAAATTGCTTTGCATAATTTTTAGAAAAGGATCTCGCACTGAAATATGAAACTAAATCACACCTACTTATGAAAAAACTGGATACAGGCAGCACTGAAACAAAATGCCTAAAACTTCATTATCAAGAACAGATGCCACACCAAAACAAAATGAAGGACATCAGAGGAAAAATAATTCCACAGCTCAACTCTTTTGGTTCATGACACTGGACAAGGGCGGTGGAAAATGCCACTCCCGGATGGTCTTACCTAACCAACATTTGATCAGTGAATCTCAGTGCTCTTGTGTGAATGCATTCATGATGAAGGGGAATGTCCTGTCTAGTCACTGATTTGTTCTCTGTATGTGCAGGCAGAAGTGAGCTTTGCAAATTAAAATTATACACAAATAAAAAAGTAAGTTATCATAATAGCAACAAGACAAAAAAATAAATGACAAAGAAAACAACTAGAACTCTGACATTGAGTTAGGAGGTTTCATTTAAGAATTACTGTACAATAAAGCTTTATAATTTAAATAATTTTTAAATATCAGTAATTTAGTGTTTCCCACTGTATAATTTCACAGGATACTAATGCGTTATAAGAATATAAGTGTTCTGTTTTTATTAGACAAGGGATTAGGGGTTAGTCTCTATCTAAATTTCACTACCATGGCTCTTACCTGTAAATATTCCAGTGAGAGCCATTCTGCACTAAAGGCACCTTGGGTGGTAATGTTTTATAGTGACATAAAAGTTGTCTTGAATGTGATAACACAAACATATAGGGAACAGAAAAATATACAGAAGGCAAATTTTATTCAAATATTAAGAAAGTAGGCATTCTATAAAGCTAGGTTGATGGACCATTGGGTTTTTATTTTCTCAGAAAACTAATTATTTGAAGGCAAGATTAGAATAAAATATTAAATTATATATATCTGACTTCATAATAAATGCTCAAAATTATAATATAATTGCATTAAATAGTAAAACATCTGCTGCCCATATTCTGTGATATATTATTAACCAATATTTACATTTACTACTTAACACCTTATTTAATATTATGCTTCTTTTATGGAGGAAAACGACTCATAGCTAAAAGTACACATCAAATACTTTCCATAATTTGAGAATTAAATATGACTAAAGGAAGCTAATGCTTTAAAAACAGGCAAAGAGCTGATCAGCACTACAAGAAAACAAGTGGTCATGAACCTGGACTGCTGCAAAGAAAGAACAAAAATTCCAAGAACCAGTTGGCAAGGAATAAGTTCTTTCTGTTTACCAGTTTCTGGATTCACAGCCAACCATGGGTAAAATTCACCACTAGAAACTGGACAAGAGGGGCATTAGATGAAACCAAAATATGAGTTTTGAAATGTCAGATGGCAGAAACAAGGCAACTTCTTCTGAATTGCTTTAAAAATCTATCAGGGCTTCTGGATTGCCCTGGACACCATCAGGGGCAAAACGGATGTAGAAAAACAGATGATTTTTTGGTAATCTCATAATGTCTACAAGGGTAACTGCTAGTTATGAAAGCTCATCTCCACTTTAGTTTACACTACAGCACAATAAGGAAGGAAAGGAACAGACATTTATCAAGGATATACTAAATATACTCTTTTTAAACATAGGTATGATCATGGTCAAATCAAGGGAAATCTTTTACAGCTTTAGATAATCTAGAGGATATTTCAAGCACTCATGGAGGAAAAACTTTTATTAAAACTAAGGATTCAAACTGCTCTACAGTCTTCAACCTCTAGGTTGGGCGACTATCATTAGTGACAGGTTGCTATAAGACATTTCTAAGCAATTGCTGCAAAGTTGATTTTTCCAGAACATTCCAACATAGGTTAATAAATACATAAGTAAATACCTTGGGTTTGCCACTGAAAAATTCAAGTCAAGACCCTAAGCTTAGTTCTGCATCTACAAAATGAGGAAATAACTTCTACTTAACATGGGTGCTGTGGGGATGAAATGAAATAAAACACAGAAATGTACCCAGGGCATTTTCTATACACCACTTCCTGAGACGTGTTTAAAATGGTATTTGACAGTAAAGCTAAAGGCATTAACAATGAGTTTTATATCTTTGGTACATGACTTTAATATACTATGTATAATAAATATCCAGAGAGGGACTGAATTTACAGAGTTTCAAAAATTTACTTGTCACAAATTCTTTATTGGTGGATTATTACAACAAGGGCCAATTATATATTCTTTAAAAAACTAGTTAACTGGAAAATTTAAGTAATATGATTTGGAACCCTTGCTATTATTTATCAAATTTAACTCTCTAAAAAAACTTTCTTACCATTTTTTCATCTGTAAAATAAGATAATATTCCTATCATAAATTACTGTCAGGAATTTGAGATAAAATATATCAAATCCTTAACACTGGGTTGGGTACTTAATAAAAGAAATTTTCCTTGTATTTATTGTAGGGTAGTAAATCCTCAGATTTTATGTTTAAAAAGAATATGATATTTTTGATAGCTCTGGCTAAGACTTCATTCATAAAAAGTTATATTGATAATAAATTACTATACTATACAGTGGTACCTCAGTTCATGAACTTAATTTGTTGCACGATTTTTGAAAAGATGGCCACATCTGTGTTTGTGCAGAAAGACGGACGTGGTCACTCTTGTCATGTGACTTAGAGTTTGCAAACAAAAGCAAAATTTGGCCAAACTATTTTGTATTCAAAACAAGTTGTTCACAAACAAAGGCATTTGTAAACTGAGGCACCACTGTATATAAAATCAAACTACATTACTGATGTCCTAAAAAGCTATGGTTATTTATGTGATCATATTTTAGTATATAGTCCATTAAAAACACAGGTTAAATGTTTTTCTTAAAACACAGGCACAAACACAGCACTGGCTACATCTATACAGAGAGAAGTATACACCATTAAATTCACATTTACATTTTCTCTGTCTCCTTAGTTTTAGCGTTATGCACTTCAGAATGACAGGGAAGTTTTTGAAAATTCAAAAATGAAATTTTTGGGAAGTTAGGTCAGTGGTGCTGCTGCCTGCCTCACAAGCACAAGGACCCAAGTTTGATCCCCGGCACCAAGACAATAAAACAAAAATGAAATGATAGTTGATGTGACTACAGTTGTAATAAAAATACAATTAGCAATTGTTGAGGAATCACTTAAGTGAGACACACTTACTGCTACCATAAAAATATTAGGAAAGAAGGGGAAGGAGATGTAAATGGCACACATTTTTGGACTTACACAATTTGGTTACTTCTAATCTACATCCTATCTTTTTTGTTACAGGGCTAGATCTGTCCAGCTGAAGATTCATCTATTTGTATATTATATCTGTATATAACTCTGACTGTTATCCTAAATGAGGACATGTAAATTCAACATACCATTTCTATTAAACAGATAAAATATATGGAGTTCATAATTATTAGCAAAGCATTAATCTTATGAATCAGATTGTAGGATATGATGCAAGTATTAGTAATATCATCCTGATATTTCACATATATAAATTCAGGATAAGGACAAGAAAGAAAATATCTTGAGTTAAGTGCATTTAGACCACTGCTGTGAATACTGTGGACACACAATGGGTGTCAGACACAGACCAGGTACCTTAATAAATAGAATTTGTGAATATCTGTGTTTTTTTTCTTTTCACAGACCAGGTATGTTGATAAATACTAAGTTTGAATTTTTCTGTTTTTTTTTTCTTCCCACAGGTGTAGCCACATCAAGAAAGTCAGGAGAAAACACCTACAATTAGCAAACCATTCTGATTTAAAAATTATTTGTGTAGAAGAACAACTAGTCATAGCCTGGACTGCTTAATATTATCAGAAATTTGAGGTGATTTTTATAATATTATAGTTTTTCCTCAGTTGTCAAGCAGAATTAGTATTTCCTCACTTTTTACTATGGCGTTCCAAATAAACAGGGCAACAGTTATCAGTAGGACAATCACAGACATATAAATAGGTAAAACAATTCTGAAATTCAAGACATAATGAGACTAATACAAAGTAGTAAGGTTTATGCTCCAGTATAAAGGGGGCTGTTATATAATATCTCTCCTAATCACTAAGGAGGTTGTCTTACTGTTATGTGACATTTCTGGGCTGGACAGGGTCAAATTAACAGGTCAAACATCCACATTCTTTATAAAAAATGAAGCTAAAGTTCAATCATTAAAAATGAACTAATAAAGATTTTAATAGATGCAAACAGAAGATAAACAAAGAGTCCAAAAGGAAATTAAAAAGGTGAACACAAAAAAGTGACATGAAAACAGTAATACGGCCATGCAGAGAAGCCCAGAACTCTCGTGTGACTAGACAGGCATGTGTGTGCACGGGGCAGGGCAAGGTACCCACAACAGTGAGCACCTAGAATTTTGTTTGCAGAAACTGGTTCTTCAGTTTTATGAAAACAGTTCCACAGAGGGTCAACAGTTGGGATCTCTCGATATCCAAGTGGCAAAGCAGCCGGCTTGGATTAGAATCGAAACATATTTGAGGACTTAATCATAACATCCATGTAAAACAAAATAATTTTCAATGCTTGGGAAATTAATTTTACCTGTTTGCACTAATACCACTAAGGGAGAGATGGAGAATAGTAGGATGGAAAGAGTCATCACACACAGCCACCATCACCAAATCCCTGTATTTACCTGGTAGTATGCAGGCACTCTGCACTTCGTCCTCGTTTTGCTCTGGGCAGCATAAGAAGCTCACTGCACAGACAGGATGGGTGGTGAGTGAGACAGATAAATCATGAGGCATCGAATGACATGGGTTATGCCAATGGTGTGCCAATGAGAACAAGAAAGGGAAGAAACCAGATTGTCTGCACTAGCATCTTTGCTTGAGAGGTTAAACAAAAATAAACATGGCAGCATTTTAAAAATCTAAACATTAAAATACAAACATTATGGTGGAAAACCTAGTTGTTGCTGATTTGCTACTGTGCTTCAAAATGATCTCATAGAATATAAAAATAAACACAGACCCTTCCCAAAATAAGACACAGAAATATATTTACAAGTATAGACATCTGAGTATTTAAAACAGAAATTTGGCCTTTCTGATACTAATGGGAACCCTAAAAGTTTTTATTTATTGATTTATTTTTTAGCGATGGAAAACATGGCAGTTTTCTTGGCTTTCACAGAAACTGAAAGGGCAGTTATCACATTGTGTTCTTTCTCAACCAATGAGAAACACATCTGATCAGAATTTTTATTTTAAATCTGATATTATTTTCTGTATCCAAATTATTTTCACTGTATTGACTGCCTTGGTCAAGTAGTCCTTTGTCCTCCCTCCTCAAAGGAATGCTAATGAAGTGACCCTGGGTCAGCCCCTAGTCCTCCAAACAGGGCCCTGGCCCTGCATCCACTGGAACTCCCTTCCCCAAACTCACGGCACCGCTTCCCACAACAGGGTGACGTGTGGGTAGGAAGCTCCCTTAGCCCTTGCGTCCTTGACGCCAAAAATCATTCAGCACCACCACTGGTGCCCAAATGCTCACTGGAAGTTCTCCATTTCGAAAAGTAAGAAGAGAATCTTTAAGAAGGTGGGTATTATAAAACTTGGAGTCAGACCCTGATTAGATTAGTAACACAGACACTGTACGTGAAGACTTGAAAAAGAAAATCTGTAGGCACGTAGTATATCAGACTAATAATGGAGAGTTATAGTAACTGTTCCCATGAAATATTAACAAGTGCAGAACTAAATTTAAGTACATATCCATATAAACAGAACCCATGTTAGTATATTATAGTTTACAAACATTTATTAAAAAAGTATAAAAAAGAGATATTAACAAAAACGGTATTGAAGTTCTCACTGGCAACTTGCAATATTAACTGCCTTTCAGATGAACTATAGCCAAATTTTCTGAGTTACATATAACATAATTTTCATAATTACAAAAACGGCATTCCAAGCAATGTGGCCCATAAAAGATGAATGTTTGAAAATGGCACATGTAGGTTCACTTTTATTTAAGTCAGCATCTAAGTCAACAACATGCTGTACCTTTACAACTGACTAAACAAAGTCTGACTTACGAAAAAAAAAAAAACATAAAAACATTGGCCAAATATCTCCTGCAGCTGCATTTCTGTAAAATATTTAGTAACTGTTTCTGAGAGAAGTTGAATTTTGGATGATAAATTAGTTTTTTTCATGTACTATGGAACAATATTTTTATATATTAAAAAAGAATAAAGAAAAATGTCCTTATGTTGGTATCATAATTTGGACAAGTACCTGTCTTGTTCTGATAGATACTGACTATCCACATCTCTGGATCTGTGTTCAGCTGGACTTCGGGAGGCATCATGGTGTCTAGTTGGAGAACGTGACCTTCTTGTTGGATGAATTTCATCTAAGCTCCTGAAATGAATGCAAAAATTCCTGGGTCAAAATGTTTTATCCTCTCCAAAGAGGTAGACAGGCTAAGGAGAAGGAATTGAAAGTAACTGGCAATCATGTGATGTGGCTTAAAAAGTGTTATCACACCAAAACCTATTTTAATCAGTGAGGAAAGATTGTTTATTCCCCACGTTTCCTGTTTTGCATTTCTGCAAGCTTCTCTTGCATACTTGATGCAAGGACCATGATTTTCATGAAGATTATTATTTCAGGGTAAGATTCAAAAGAGTAGTATCATACATGCTTTATTTACTTTTCTGTGGATTTAAAGTGCTTCTAAAAGATAATAACAGAGCCCTTAAAAATATATCCTGGCCCTTTATCTCATCCTCTTTGCCACTTCACTCCATAATTTTGATTCCATTACTCTTCAATTTAACCTATTTGAGAAAGAAAACATGCACATACAAGGCAGTAACTCAAACGCTATGCTGGGGACACAGACTTCGTACACTCTCTGCGGAATTTATTAAGATTAAAGAGTAGGGATTGTAGGATAAAGAATAAATCATTTTGCCTACAAATAATTCTGAAAAAAAAAAACTAAACACCTGACTGAGCAAAGACTATTTCATTTCAGGAAGGCTCGGAGCAGTTTCCATGGCATTGCACTGGAAGGCAGTGTAGAGAAGGAGAGCCCCTCTGGGTGCCTACCTCTGTAAGGGCACATTTGGTAAACGAGAGCGCGGCCGGGCCTGATCATCGCCGCGATGAGGAGACACAGAGCGGGAGCGGTGATGTGTTGTTCTTTGCTGTTCCGGCACAGTTAATGTTGTGGATTTACTTTCTCTAGCACTAGACCTATAACCCACTGGCAAGAGAATACACACGAAAATGTCAGTCTTCTTCTATAGTGCAAACATTAATGTGGAGAAGTGAAAGGATATGAAATGTAGCCATCACCTAGTAAAATCAAACGCCACACAGTCAGCATTACTGGAATTATTGTCAGAAACAGAAAATACAAACACACAGGATGTAACATGCATGTGCATAAGAACACACTGCAGTTTAGCTCAAATCTACCATGGACAAACTGAGCATGCACAGGACAAGTGATGCCCCACACATCATGATGAGCTGAAATACCATTTTAATGCAAAGAATGAAATGACTTTGGCAATGTGAATCAAGCACTTGTTGGAGATCTATAGTTAATACACAAGTCAATGCTTAGAAACTCAATGCCTCTTTAGAATTAACTGTGTTCTTTACATGAGATTTTCCATCTAAAACTTTGATTTTTATTACCAATGGGTTACTAATTAGAAAATAAAAATATATCAATTTAAAGCAAATAAAAATACCATGACAATTTTAATAATTTTAATGCATGGTATTTATGAATTTACTTCATTTTAACCTCCTCCCATTTTACCAATGCCTCTTCTTTCCTGTTTATTTAAAATGTTACTGTGTGACTTGCTATACTGTATCTGCCACCTATATCTTTAGAAGCTACCATACATCCAGAGTAGATCAACAAAGAGCGTTTGAAAATAGGAATTGCATAACTGCCACTATTAATTCACAAGCATTTGATTGTCAAGAGTTTGTTATATCTGATGGCTTTCCTACCAGAAATAATCTAATTCCTACTTGACTATGACAATAGATTTAAATGTACAATCATGTTTACTTTTTCAGTTTCATAGAGCAACAATTATTATATTTTGTGTGATGGTTTCTGTCAAGAATATGCAAGATTTTGGTGGTCCCTTAAGAAAGCAAATAGAAAATGTTATCCACTATTACTCAAAACATTCATTAATACTCTGATATCAGAGTAGTATCCAAGGAAGCAGATGGGCAGGACACTAGGTCTATTGTGTAATAATATTTGCTATTTTCAGACACAATTACATACCAAATTTTCTCTAAATTAGGGAGCAAATGAAGCCTGAGTTTTGAGAATTTTCCAGTTTTCTCCCACGTTTAATGAAGTTGTAGTAAACTCAGACACTACTGGGGAATCTATCAATTTTACCAACCTCCACTGAATGCCTTCAATGCTCATTTGAGAAATGACAGAATTCAGGGATATATGTCAATACTGTTTGAATGAACTGCCTATAATAGTTCACATCTTCCAGGATGTCTCTTTAGTTAATCTCTACTTGAGTACTTACTTTTATTAGTAGATCACGGAAATGGTATAGGGTCAGGGTCAAGACAGTAAGCCATTACTGCATGACTCTGCACACACTGCTGACAAAAGTCAGACAGGGAATATAAATTTGAAACTATAGCATCACAAAATACTACTAAATTATACAATAGCAAATGAGATTTGGGGCCGGGGATTTAGCTCAGTGGTTCCACCACCAGACTCACAAGCACAAGGACCCGAGTTTGATCCCCGGTACCAAAAACAAAAAGAGAGAGATATTTTTGACCCCAAATGAATAGTAAAACTTCTACAGCATTTTTTTTTAACTGTAAAATACACACACAAACACACAGTCTAAGAATGACTGCTGGTGAACACATCACAAAAGTTTTAACAGTTACAGTCATGCCACATGCAATTCTAAACCTTGGCAGGCACATTTCTGAGTATACTTTGTGGAACACTGTCGGGGCCCAGTCATGGCCCACGGGAGTTTACATTTGGAAAATAACTTCTTCCTGTATAATTAAGGCATCAGCATTTGCTACTCTTCAAGGAAACTGTTAAGCTTGTTTTGACTCTTTCACCCTGACCTAACAGGAAGCTCATTAGCTGAAGATCTGATGTTATCTGTAAGAGTCAGGAAATCCGGTCTTTGAAAAACAATGACTTGGTGTTTTTTGTTGTTGTGTGCCCTTAAAAGCTTCCTGTTGCTGTGAACCTATAAAAGAAGCTGTTTCTGTGAAATAAACCAGAGTTCTCTTCGTCTCCGCTCAGGCTGGAGTGTTCTTTCCTTTCTCAACTCTCACTCCCCGACTCAGGCATGTTCGTGTTGTGATGGCTGGACCGCCACAGAACACGACATTCTTTCCCAAAATTAAAGAAGAAAAAAAATCACAGAAGTCCAACATAAAACACAAGAAAACAGCATCTGTGTAATAACGTAAGCCATATCCTTTCAATTATGCTTAGAGGGATGTGAACTACACGACTCCTTCTGCCTAACTCGTCATGCTTGAGTCAGAACCTGATGAAATTAAAGAATGTGGGATGATAATTAACAGAAATGAGCCCCCTCTGAAGTTTCCTAGCAAGCTCAAGTACAAGTCACCATGAGACAGTATAATCTGGTTTTTCCGCACTACAGATCTCCAGCTCCACCCGATGGAGAAGCAGCCGGAGGCTGACGAGGACAGGCAGAGCAGCAGACCTGCTGTATGCCCACACACCTGGGGGGACCACTCCAATGCCATCGTCGACCTCGTAATCCGAGATGTCACTGTCACTGATCCGCTGAGACCCTGCACAAGAGGACAGGCATGAGACACCTTTGGTCTGGTCAGCTTATGACATGCAAAGGACATGGTTAGTTTGTTGTTAAGAAGCCAATCACATGGCTACTTTTGAACGAGTAATAACACCAAGCCAATCTCTAAAAAGGGTAAGCATTTCTTCTCTAAGGAAAATGTTTTCTCACAATTTCCTCCTTACACCATTACACTGAGAATGTATGAGAGGAAGGGGGCTTTTAAGAGTAAGAATCTGACATTTCCAATTATTCTTTAATGAAAATTCTGCACAGCAGACCCACTGCCTGCCAAACACCTGAGTGCCTGGCCAGGAAGCGGGGCTGAGGCCTCTGCTGGCTGCAGCTCTTGAGCCCAACTACTGAAAGGGCAATGGGGCCCTTTTCAACACGTTTATGGTGAGCGTCCAGCACGAGCCAATACACTGCATTCAACACTCACGGCGAGGAAACTATCAACCAGGGAGACACTAACACGAAACCTTCAATGACATGGAAAAACCCTGGCTCCAGATCACCAAAACTGGACTTTACATCCCGGTTGTTAACCACAGATTTACTCAAAACTCACAAATCAGTGGAAGTCTACAGAATATAATTGTTCTGGATTATCAGGTGATTAACAGGAAGCTCATTTTGCTTTCAAAAATGTATTTCTTATAAATAACATAAAAACAACCACAAACTCTAAAATTTTGAACTTACGTGCAACAACCCGGTAGTAGTGACAAAAAGTACTCCGACAATCAACTGATTCACAACTCAAAGAGCCTTGAGGAAGAACTATAATTCAGAGCTTTTTTTTTTAGTTTTCAGCTCTGAATTTAGCCTAATACGCTACATATATTATTTTACTGTGAAAATATAGAAAAGTTTTGCTGTGTTTCTTTACGTAAACACTTTTGCAATAGTTTCTTTCTCTAATAAAACATTTGAAAAAGTATCTCGAATGCTACAGCCTAGTTAGATCATTACAACATAATGACTTGCTGGTTAAGTGGAAAGGTTTCCACCTACTTTGTAGCTTTTTGCTAGAGCTATCTCCATGAATGTGTCGCCGTGGCAGGAAAGGTGACGGGTGAGGCAGAGGTAGTGAAGATTCATCATGTGTCTGAAGTTTATACCAGTGGGGTTCGTCATCCAAAAGTGCTGTCTCCAACTCTATGAGGATCTGAAAGAGTGGTTTTCAAATGAAATCAAGCACCTTGAACCAAACACAATTCAAAAGTAATGATCTCTATTAATATGTATCTCAAAATAAATCTCACGAAATGTTTGGCTTGAATGGTTACAATATACATCACCTCTCCAAGAAATTCACTTTCTTCTTCTTGCACTCTTGGTTGATCCCACACAGTTATTTCTAACATTCGCTCTCTAAAATCTCTACGATGTACATGCGAATACACAAAAGTTTGATTCCATTTTGGTTCTAGTACTTTCTTTACTGTCTTGGTTCTCCTTTTACTCTTATCACTGAAAAATAAAGTGTTTTATAAACAAGTAAGCAAAAAGAAGAATATACTGCCATCTACTGGAGTCACATGTAATACTGCCACTAGCATTTTTGCTATTTTTAATTTATAAACTAAAAATCTGAAAAGGCCACGGAGTTTAATTCTATTCCAATTCCTATAACCAAGTAAGCAGTAACTGTGACAGACAGATACACAACATTACATTCTAAATGCTGTGCTGCTATCAAGAACTGATGTATGTATACAATAGTAATGGACATAATTAAAATGGGAAGATTATTTTCAAATAAACAAAAGGCTTAGAGAGATTTTTTTTTCCCTCAAATAAGTATTATGCTAGAAACAACACCTCAAGAGAGGAAATTCTACTTTGTCCATCAGAACAGAGTCTAGCAATTAAAAAACTGACTACCTTCTGTCTGGGAGAAAATACATTTTTACATAGGGATTCCTGGGGCGTCCGTCTACTCTGCAGGGTAGATCTGTTGCTTGCAGGACATTTACAATCAGCTGGTGCCCCACTTTATCATACCACAGCTTCACCTAGGGCGGATGCAGAACAGAGTCGTTATTTACAAAGTCCTGAAGTATTACAATCATTACATAAAATAGTGTGAAAATTACATTTCAGATTACAACATAATGGAATTGCAGATATTACTTCTAAAAAGGATACAAATGAAGGAATAATCACTTAAGATTAACTTTTCTCTGTAATCACTTTAAATATGATTTAAACAATTGGTCTTCTTATGCTATAAAACTGAAACTAATTAAAAAGCACACAGGGAAGAAGGGAATACTGAAGTCACTGTCCTCTTTAAAAGATAAATGCAAAAGTTTAGTTGACTGCAAGTGTCTTGATCATAGGGTGGTTAAATACAATTTCTAGTGCCACAGTAGTGGAAGTATGTTTCTATAATAAGATATAATAAATGGGAAGAGATCAAGAAACATATTTACTACAGGTTTGTTGGATACCCAGCCCCATTAAATGCCTGGAGTTTTTTCTCATTTAAGTTTTATGATTAAACTATTACAGGCTAACTTTCATAAGAAGAAACAAAGGAGGGCTCAATACATATTATTCATTCAAACCTCATGGAGACCAAATACAATTCCCACTAACAAATATGTCACGACAGACTAAAGAAAAATGGGGCATTAGCATGCTGACATACTGTTGTCAAAGTCCTCAGAATCACATTAGCAGTCAGAGCAGTAGTTGTTCAATTTAACTAACAATGAAATAGTAACACATTAACTTGAATTTTTCCTCTTTTAATCTAGAACTTTCCTTTTAATTTATGGTTGAATAAGAACTATATGGTTGTATATTTCATATATAAATACAAGCTCAACTGGTATATGTTAGAACATTTTTAATAGTCATAATAAGCTAAACTAACACGAGATGTTTTAACATAAGAATGTAGCATCTGAGTGGACAAATCCACTTCTTTAGTTCTCTTGTAACACCGGGGATACATTTTTCATAAAACAAAAATGAGTATGCATTTTCTTTAAAATAGAGGTGAATAATATGAGAAAATGAGACTGATCAGAAAAGCAGATAAAGTAAATACTCGGGATGATGCTAACATTTTCTATATTGAATGTTAAAGTTATAACCAAAGGTGCTTTTGAAGATAAGAGTGAGCTCACATTTATCTTCTATGACCTGCTGAAGCCAAGAGAAGAGCAGCAAGGATGAACTACAGTGATTCACACAGTAGCGAAGAAACAGCAACAGAAAAACTCAATCATTTGTAGAGTAATTTGACCCAAGGTTTTCTTTGAGCCATTCATACCAGTGACCTATTTCCTGCCTTGATGTGATGCTTCCTAAGAGTTAACCAGCTTCTTTATCCCACCTGCCCTCAAATCACACACTAAGGCAATCCTAGGGGAAACAGTCACTCCTGCAGAGGGCCTACCAGAGCACTTCCCAGACATCTTCGGAAGTGTCTCAGCCTCCAGGCTCAAGAGACGGCTAAGCACATTGATATGTATGGCGTTTTAAGACAATTATGTATAAACAATTATTCACCTTAGAAACATTTATGCAGCGTACCAAAAATAATAGACGTCTGACTTACGCTACCATTTACCAATTCATGTTAGAGTAGCTGGCACACTGTGCCAGTAAATATTTCCATGGGAGAAGCTTCCAGGAAATCCAAACATTTTTCAAAAACATGCTAAAAACCGTCCAAAATGAAGAACATGTACAAGTAACTACATACAGAAAGCTGGCCGGGTAAGACTTGTGGGGCATCTTTCAGAGCTCCGGGACTTGTTGGAGAAATAACAGAAATGGACGGTCTTTCCATCTTCTGAGATTCAAAGGAACTGGAACCTACAATGAGAAGAAGTAACTTAAGTAACACTTGTAGATGCCACAAATAAATCTTTTTATAAACCTTTAAATGCACCTGTTATCTCTATCACACTACAATTAACCCATCTGGCAATGACCTATTTTAACAGAACAGCTGTAAAAAGTTCTTGTGTATTTCTTGGTTAACTTGGTATTTTAAATGGCATAACAAGATGTCACATTCGTTTGTTTCAACTTGGAACCATTGGTCTTGAATATCTGGGGATTGGGGTGATCTCCTGCATGGGCCCTTGCACACATTCAGCACAGGCAAAGCCTTCATACCTCAGGCTAAGGAGTGTAGAGCCAGTTATGTTGAAAGTTGTGGATCATTTATTAACTGCCCTGAGATCTTAAAATGAATACATAATTATAAGTTATGAGTTACATCTGACTTTTGATTTCATCGTGGCTTTAAATTTTGATTTATCATCTCTCTTATTTTTTTACCGTTAAATGACTCTCTTAAAACCTCTGAGAATGCCACTTCTTAATTCACCCTGAGCAACTTGCTTCACCTTCCCGTGGAGCAAGCTGTCTCTCCTCTCAGTCACTTAGACTCTTCACATGACACTGTCCCCCAACACCCGCAGAAGTTCTGTCCTCGAACACACAGGTACTCCAAACTGAGCAAGCTTCCACTGAGAGCTGTTATTTACAAACTCTGCCTGGGGAAGTGCCACCCACACACTCCTTCCCATCCCGATAAATTAAGCCACGTGCTATCATTCGGTGCCCTCCAAAGGAGATCTTTAACTAAAAGGAACAGTCTTATGAAATTCCTTGTTTCTGGATCTCTTTTTCTCAGGCTTACAAAGATCCTCAGATCTCAGAACAGGCACACACTGCTTCTCATAAAGTTTATTTCTAATATTGTAATAATCAGCTGACTTAAAAAATCTTAACAATACTATAAATTATACAACCAGTTTCATTTCTCTCTTTGTATTGTTCATCAAAAAGCTCAAGTCCAATCTGGGCCCAGCCCCATCAGGAATGTCCACATGGTGGTATCTATGTCTTTCACAGGATGACTCAGCCTCTGGTTCGTTCATCCAATCATAAACTGCCTCCCTTCTAACAGTTTTCACCTAAATAATCTTGTATTTTATAGTAAGAAAAGGGGGATTCTGTAATAATACCTGAGAGTCAAATCCAAGTATTAATCCATCACAAAGTGCTGGCTCACTCCTATATTATCAATATAAATTTCTTGGTTTCTGTATATTTTATTGCACACAAAATCATCTTATCTCATCCCGAGTGACTTAATTCCCGTGTAGTTAATCCTTTGGCTCCTCTAATTTCAGTCCCTTGCCCTTGTGTCCAGTGAACTTTCTGTCCACCCTTCAGGGCTTCTACTATCATACACAACACTATTATGAGGTAGTTTGGGAAGTATTTGTTAAAGCATCTATCGCTGCACAGCTCAGAACACTGAGCTACTTACTAACCAGACTGAAAAATAAAACCAGCTTCACAATAAATTACTCTATATGGCTCTTGCGGATATAATGCCCAAGCTTAAAGGGTCCTGAGTAGGATGCAGGATGGCACTGCGGGAAAGATTTTTATACAGCTATGAATAAATAAAGAAACAAACAAACAGTACCAAGAAGAAAAAAATATCAGAGTAAAGTACAAGTTCTTTGGGTTCCCAATGATTGCCATGGTCATCATCTTTTGGTATGAGTAAAGATACCCTTAGTATAGCAATGCCAATTTATTTAAACTGAATAAATAATTACTCTTCAATTTAGTTCAATACATTTTATAACAATAAAGAAATTTCTGAGGCAGAGGTAAGGGGAAAAAATGAGAATCAAGACTTGTCATGTAGAGGTACAAGATCCCAACAATGAATGTAACTGTATTGTATCCCTAAAATGTACCAATAAACTCAATTAAAGCTGAAAAAAGAAAAAAAAAAGAAATTTCTTTTGGGGGGTATGGTGATCAAACTCAGGACCATGCGCTTGCCTTCAAGGCAGTGTGGCACCACTGAGTTAAATCCGCAGCCGTATAATAAAGAAATCTTGTACTCACTGGACTCCAATGGAGGATGAGAACTCTCAGGAATCCGGGGAATGTCACTAAAAGAAACAGGGTATGGTGAAAATCCTGTTAGGGTGAACTACCCCACTTGGAGCAACCCCAGCTCATTTTATTTCAGTGATGTAAAAAATCCTTTTGAATCTTTACAGATGTAGAAATGGAGAAGAGTTGCTATTTAAGTAATTGCTAATGTGCATGAATGTCAAACACCACACAAGAAAATACGCTTTTATATATCTGAGAGCAAAACACTTTAACATGACAACAATCAGACTAATATTGTGGATAAAATCACCACAATATTTCTACTACCAAAACAGCGCGTTTTGGAAATAAAAAAATGTTAAAGATAATATTTTCTTCAATTTTAGAAATCAAAATAACACAAATTTTACAAATCAGTAGTATGTTTTACAAACACATCTGAAAGAGTTTACTGAATGAAAGGAATGAAAACAACTTGATAATAAAATGAGTATCATGGGCAAAGTTAATAAAATGAAAAGGATGGATTGCTTTAGAAATTAAATATGGTTCAAGCTTGCAACAAAAAAGCAAAATAAATTTATATATGTGGATATATAATACATATGCACATATATACCCTTTATAGAGATTCATTTCTCTATACTGAAGTGAGCTAAATATATGGCTATTTACTATATGGTTAGAAAGTGACTTGTGAGAATGTCCATCCCTGTCAAACTCACAAATTACCCCAAAGAAATGTTTAAGATAACCTTGGCTTAACCCATTTTCCACTCTGACCTTATGAACCCTGGACAACCTTGGTTTGGGTTTTAGACTGCATAAAACTACTTTAACTCGCCTTTTCCAAACATATTTTAATATCAATTTAAGGAGCTTAACAATATGCAAGGATTAACATGACATATTAAAGCAGACTGGAGTTACCAAGTAGTTACAGAATTGTCAGTGTACTATTTAAGAATGTCTAATCACTTACCTTGTTACCTAACTTCAATTTGATTTTCTTCACATTTTTGAGAGAATGAAAAAAAATGTTTTCCCTGATTCTTTTCCCAATGTCACATTTTTACTCATTTGTGCAAACTAACTTAGATAATAATCTAAAATTCATAGCCTTTTACAAAATGCAATAATCTTGATGCCTATTGTATAAAATACATTTTACTACAATTTTCATATAACAATTTATATGTCATTTATCTAAACTGACAGCTAAGAGACTAATTTATAATATCTATGGCAAAAGACACCAGCTATTTATTCCATGCTCATTGCTTCTAAACTCATCTAGGCAAAAAAAAAGTTAATTGTAAAAAAATCATGAAAAATTATTTTTTAGATAATATGAGTTCTTTCAAAATCAGCCTCACAGTCAATTAGGGAAATTATAATATGAAACTCCAGAGCAAGCTACAATATAGGCTTTGTATTTTATGAGTCACTGAAAGGATGGTAAGTTGTTAAAAAATATGAAGTGATTTTAAACCAAACTTTATTTAATGTTAATTGCTGCAGTAATATTTTCATGCATAAATTTCCCTGATGTTTAAAGAAACTGTCTTAGTTCTCTACTCTCAGTGATATGATTTTAGTAACAATTGTAAGCATAAAAGTAAAGGATATTATCATTTCTTGGGCTCACAATAATGATCAGTACCTCAAAGTGCAAGATGTGCTAGGTCCGTGATGTCTGAGAGACAACGTACATGTGAACTATATTAGGAAAGATTCTTGAAATCATCGTGCCAATGTTATAAACAATTATTTTCTCTCTGCTTTAAATTAACTACACTTGAAAAAAAACTATATAAGTATTTTTTAAATCATTAAAATTAATCTAGTAATATATTAACTGTGAGTTGATGCCAGCTTTCATTTTTCCTCAAATATAGCTTTTGTATTTCACATTCCCTTAACTGCATGACCCCATGATAGCTTGGGGTGTGACTCTGGATGATTAAATTACTTTTGAAGTAATTTTGATACAAAGTTTAAAAATGTTATTCCAGTCTCCTTTAATTGTCTGTTGGTTTCCTAAGTCAACATAAATGAAATAGATGAAATATTAGCTGATTACTGTGAAACCCTTACATGTATCTGAAGATATCTGGAAATGTGCACAGTACTTGATTTTAAATTTTTTGTACTTTTGATTCATTTTCCAATTTACTTACCTCTTTTCCAGTCTCATATGTACCTCAGCACTAGAACATCTGTCTTGTAAAACTAGCATAATTTACAGTGCTGTTTTTTAAATCTAGAGAGAATGTACAGGATTTGCACGTCCTCGATGTTTACTTGTAATAATCACCACTTAATGTTTATCATCTCGCCTTTATTTTTAGAGTTTATATTAATATTATGCTTTGGTCATGGTCATACATTGTCATAGTTTTGAAGTAGGTATAATTGCATTTTCGTGTAAGTTTTCCAGTGATATATTCATTTGGACGACAAAATATTAAGGTTAACAATTTTTTGACATTAAAAAAATCAAATAATGGCTCTACGATATCTTGGAGAATAGCAAAAAGAAGAGGTTTTTTCCAAGATTACATTCAAACATTAAGCCAACTGCAAAGAAATGCTTCAAAATGTCATTTAAAGATTGTAAAATGGCAAAGTGAGTATTTATTTTGGAATTTGTGGGTTTGCTAGAAAAAGCTAACTACATGGAAAATTCTACACACAGATACAGACAATATTCCATTGGCTACAGATATTAAATGATGCCAAAAATCAAGGTTTTAAAAAATGTATCAGTTATAATGACCAATTCAAACGTCAAAATATTTAGTATGTCTCACTTGATTTTAAATAAAAGTTGGAACTATTCATCAAGACATAAAAAATGATCATTTATAGAATTAAAAGCCTCTGTAGACATACAAAATCATGTTTAAATAATATAAAATGACAAGTTTTCTTGAGACTCCCTTAAAGGAAATACTACTCATTAAATTAAAATGTGAAAAATAAATATCCCTGCCACTAAAAGTTTATATTCACTTGTGAAAAACAGATATACTTTTTGATACTACAACTATTAAATTGTGGAGCTTCTAAAATATAGTGAAGAAAATTCAGCATTCAAATTTTTAAAAATGAGAAATTTAAATAATTTAAATGTAAGCCCATCGTTGATTTTTAAAAACTATCCATGTTAACATGTATTATATGAATGTATAAACTTCTTTTTAAAACTCTGCTAATACATGTAATTTACTAAACTTAAGAAGTAAGTTTTTTTAGCCTTACCCAATAGGCCTTGAAACAATAATTTCAACTTGAGGTTCTGATTTTGATTCTAAAATAATGTTGTAAACTTCTTCATTTGTAGCTCCCGGCAGGGGTTTACCATTCCATTCTAGAACTTCATCCCCTTGAATTTAAAAAAAAGGGTATTTTTTTACCTTAAATAATTTGTTTATTTTTCTTATCTTTTCTCTTTTTTTAACAAAGAAATGCGAAACATATACAAATAGTTTAATCTTCTCGGCTTTGCTCTCAAAAGATTGGTCATCATCTAATGTCAGCTAAATGGTTTTTCTACACACTTTTATTCTTTTGGTATTTTCTCTCCAAGAATATTACTGGTCACTGGAAACAGTACAATACAAAACTGCCTTTATCCTTTGAGGTACACCAGAAAAAGATATAAAAATAATCTCATGCCATGGGATGGAATTAGCACAGCCTAGCTGGAAACACTGAAAAATGACAATTAGCAGCATGCCTTCCATATCATAAATGTAGGCGGCTCTCTATGCAAATGATTCTTATTAAACTGCATATAATCCTGTCTGGTTTTTTGTAAAATCAGCAATTAATGTTCGCTAGAATGAACTTCTGATTACAAATCATGCTTCACTATCTTTGCCTGACGCATAACAGAATAAAAATGCATGAAAGGATCTGAATTCACACCCGTAGGGTAACACAGGTAGCTATGGCAGTTACAAAGCAAGCAGATGTAAAACTGTTGCATGGCAGTTAACCCACTTCCAGATGTTCAAAACACTTACAGTCTACACAGAATATACAGTAGGTGTTAAAATATAAGTAGAAAATATGTAAAATAATGCAAACAACAAAGTACTATTTACTTTGTTTAACAGTCCAAGATTAATCTGGTGCATAGTATGATAATGCTGCATTTAAAAACATAGGCTAACAAGAAATAGTTACTTTAACCAGAACTTTCACTACAGATCATTTGGAAAGTAAGATTTATTCTCAGAAGTATTTAGAGCAGTTCTCAATTCTAAATGTTAGGCTCAGCTGAAATATTCAAGGCTCGGTAAACACGGACATATCTGCATTTTGGATGCTTATGTTTATTTTCTTGTTCTTAGTATCTGAAACAATTTTCGGAGCTAAGAAAACATGTATTAAAGTAATGGTCCAATATCATCATAGATTTCAAAGTTGCATTTTAACAAAAACACATAATTAAGCCTTTTAAACATGTAATCTTTTAGTTTCAGTGAAGTCCTCACAAAGTAGAAAACAATGCTTGTACTAGAAATATTTTAAAGTCATTCTCAGTTTTATCTAATGCTCTTTACTCAAAATAAAAAGTAAATATCATAAAGTATATGTGCTGCTTCAGTTTGGTAAACAATATGGTTGTCAGCAAAACATATGACTATAATTTGCCCTAAGCAGTTAATTAGAACAGCTTTTCAAATAGGCAATGAATATACTTCACTGTTTAAAAAAAAACAAAAAGGTAAAAACATACAAATTTACAATACATTAGCAGTGCTTTCAATTTTCTATCAAGAATAAAATTTACATCATCTCAGTACACAAATATAACATCAATGTACATATGTATGTGTGTGTTAGTACACACACATACACACCAGAAAATATTTTATGAAATAGTACTTACCCTGATATTTCTACTCTATTATGCACAATTTAAATTTCTTAAATAATCAATGCAAGCAGTTAAATTGATTTTACAACCATCAAGGAGTTGTAACCAACACGTTGCAAAAGTAATGCATTATGAAATTCTCTTTACAGACAGCAACCTGAAAGTATAACTTTTAAATCAAATCAAAGTAACACATGTGTTTATCTGTTTGCAGCTCCACTACTCCTAAATCACAGGTGGTTTCTTTAACACTATTTATATGTGTATGGATAATCTCTTCAGGCAGCGATGTAGACCAAGGTAGTACAAAGACGAAAAGGAAATGCTCTCAGTCTTTATTTTTGATAATGTAGAAATAATATGGAACAACTTTTACAAAATACCTTACACAGAATGACAGGGGTTCCTTTGAGGAACAGAAGTAGAGCTGGGTCAGGCCAGGGAGTTAACAATTACTGTTCAGGCGGGGCAGCCAGAAATGTTTTTTTAATCATGACAATTTTAGATGAGATTTTAGGGATGGAAAAGACTTCCATAGGTGGAGCACAAGAGAAATCACATAAACAGGAGGTACTGACCATGTCTCACGGGAGGGAAACACCTTCCCTATGGTCAGGTAAACTATGGCAGAGGGGAGCTGGAGATGTTTCGGAACAAAGTCGCAGAGCTCTGTCTTGAACAAAAGCTGACCAGGAGACCCAGAATGATCTTAATGAGTGTGTGGGTAATACCTGCATTTTAAGATAGTTCAATCAAGCAGTAACAGAGTGCATGGAGTTGGAAGGGAGAGGGATTACAGAGAGATATACCAGGTAGAAGGAAGAGAGGAAATGCTGAGTAAAGATCACAATGACAAAAAATGTAGGACTGTGATTTTGTAATTGGCCGATGGTGTTTATATGCAAATAAAAAGAAAACTAGTTTCTCCATTATAACATTTCAAAGAGACTACATGATCACATTTATAAAAAACACAAAGATAAAATGAAAAGCCATTATATTTATAACCTGATCCGCAAATTCAAGCTTCTATAGCTAAAGTTATCTGACAATGCAAATGAATGACCCTCATACTTTTTCTGAGGTTTATTACTGGGTCATCAGATGAAGAATCAATTCAGTGATACAGCCACCCTTGACTGAGTTACTGTGTTACTGATCGTTAAGGAGTGTCTGGCAAGAAACCACAGAGTATCATGCCTTTGCACATCTTTAAAGCTGTGTAGCAAATGCAGAAATACCAGGATTACGTTACATTCCCTATAAAATATTTATACAAGATGTCTATCAAGGAAAACACCATGAAATGATTTTGAACTATATCCTACTAATCAGTAAAATCAAAGTACGATCTATGGAAACGTAAATATGCCACAAGAAAATCCATTATTCTGTATAATTAATATTAATATTAAAGAGTGGTAGAATATCAGAAAGCTGAAGAATTACAATTTTTTTTTTTTTTTTTTTTTTTTTTTGGTATTGGGGATTGAACTCGAATCCTTGCGCTTGCAAGGCAGGCCACCGAATCGCTGAGCTAAATCCCCGGCCCAAGAATTACAATTTTAAGGTTTATAAATTTAAAATATAGGCTAGAAGTGTTTTCTATATGTTACAGATTCTTAATGCCCAACCAATTCAACAGCTCAGCCAACACCTTTTCTTTGTAAGTGCACAGCAAAAGTGTAAGTAAACACTTTAACCAAGAATTAATAATAAGCTCTGAAGGGAAGTCAAATGCGAGAAGTATGTTAATATGATTTTAAGGAAAATCAAAAGAGAACAATTTACTAAAAATAGATTTTACACAGTGCTGCTGGTGAAATTACCGTACATTAGATAAATAAGTACTTGTATGATTACATAATGGTATGATTACATACATTTTCAAACACTAAAATGATACATCTGTGTGAGTACATGTTACACTTAAATCAACAAATATTATGTGATCTATATAGAAAGTATGGTTATAATTATGCTTTATGAAAATACCTGCTCCTAAATAAGTATTACTGGGATGGATGTAAAAAGGTTTACTACAGCTTAAAATTAAAGAATTAAATAGTTTCACAGAATATATTTTTTGCACAGCTAAATTTAGATTTGAAGTCTTGTAGCATTATGAAACCATTTACACAAATAATAATCCTTCAGTATTTGGCATCTTCATGTTTTTGTACAAATAAAAAAATTCCTATTCTTACTCTATCCAAACTGCCACACTAGTATAGCTGCCTGTTGCTGTAACCGGCAATTATTTGTACTTGGAAGAAACTTTTTTTCCCACATTCCAACTAATTAGCAACTTAACTGACATAAAAAGCTAACCCCAAGTTAAAACCCACCAGCTCATGCCCAGAGAAGACATAGCTAAATGTTAACACAGCAAGTGTACCTGCTCTGAGGTGTCCGACCACATCTGCCAGGCTGCCCTTCTTTACTTTGGTGATGAAAGCACCAAGGCGTCCCAGGTCAGTCATTTTTCCTCCAACGACCTGGACAAGTGCAAATTTTTAAGTTCCCAAGAATTGTAATGAAACACAAATGTATTAGTTTCAGCAGATGACCCTACATTCCCCATGAGGTGTCTACAATCAAGGGTGGCGACATTAATGAAGTACATTTTTCATTCGACACTGGCAGAAGAGTACTGGGAGGAAAACATCCGGTTGCATTGAGATGACCATGCATCCTAAGGAAATCGTGTTCTGATTCTTACACTGACCTAGTGAAAAAGGTCACCTCCAAAATGTACGCACTTACAAGACACACGTCATGTCTCTCGCACTTCAAGTGTGTGACACTTTCTATTAAGAGTTTTTTTTTTAATCTTCTCAATTCATGCCTCCCATTTGAATTGTTACTTCAACATGCAGATAACGCCCCACTGCCATAGCAGATTTTGCTGTCTTTAGTGTAGTTATAATGCATTGGGTCTATGTTGGTAAAGACTAGAAACTTAAAGCATGGACAGACTACCATGGGCAAGCAATTTAACCCAGTGCAAAGCTACACACACATCCATATTCATGAATCTCAGAAGTCTGAGTTGTACTACTAAACAGTTACCACTTTCGCATTACTTTCCCACTACATCTATGTGTTATGAGCTATTAATACGCAATTCCACAGCTTAGCCAGCTCTGTTTCCTTTATAACTGCCTGGCGAATGCATAAGTAAACTCTATCCATACAGTGACAGTAAGTTTTGAAGTGAATTCAAATGTAAACATTTGTTAATGATTTTAAGAAAGATGAAAAGAGGGTAATTTACCAAAATAGATTTTATAAAGTGCGATGCTAAAATCATGGTACTTTCACATATATATGATGTCAGGTTAAAGTTGCAGAGCAACATACACCTCCAAATACTAAAAAAGGGGTACTTCTGTAGCAAACACAGACTTTCCTTTCTCCCAAATGCAGGCATGCAAATATTTATAATTAAAAGCAGAGGAAATATTAGCAAAGGTTAAGCTTGATCCACAGTTGTCAGGAACATAACCAGTAATGGAAATGATCAGAATTGCTTTATAGCAAGAGAAATGAACTGTATTAACCAATAAGATACCATTAAGTACATAACTAAAGGGGGGATTTGCTGGGGATTGAACCCAGGGCATGGTGCATGCTAGGCAAGTGCTCTACAACTAAGTTAAATGCTCAGTTCAAACATTGTTTTAGTTGGATTAATGGCTAATGGTTTTGAAAAGGGAGTATTATTACAGAACTGTAATACAAACTCTTGGTAAATAATAGATCTAAAGTAAAATTTTTGAATACTTTTTAAGTAACTCAAATCAAAACCATGTGGCTTAAATATACCTATTCTTTCAGTATTACTACAAATGTTTTTGTCAGTAGAAAAATATCTCTTTATTGATGTTTTATGTTGTTGCCCAGCATGTAATAGATGTCTACATTATCTAACTTTATTACATTCCGTTAAAATGCTTTTAATGTCAACATCATCCTTCAATTTTATAAAGAAGAACTTTAGTTTTCCTATACTTTTTTTATTTTTCAACTACATTGGTATACTATATTAATAAAACATTTAAAGTATTCAGATAAAAATACACCACATATGACAAGCTACATTCACTAGAGGAATTTTATTTTGGATGAGAGGGGAAGATATTTAAAAATCATTGTCCAAAACTTTATTGTATGGAGCAGGTAAGAGAAGAATGCTTAGGGTTGGGGATATAAGCTCAGTGGTTGAGTGCCTGTTTCTCATTTATAAGACACTGGGTTCGACGCTCAGAAAAAAGAAATATTTTTTAAAGCATACTTACTTTTAGACCTAACAATGCACCTGATTCTTTGGGCATGGTTGTTCTTTTGTTAAGAATAACACGTCCGATTAATCGATCCCCCTCTTTAGATGGCTGCCACGTTACAGGATGCTATTAAAACATAAAGTTTAAAAAGTAAACAACTTGCTTTTTCATTCCTGTAGACACATAATTATGAGCTATAGCATGATACAGATTTCTCAGGTAAAAGACACTCCAGAGGAAATTGTTCTGGTGGACTCTAGCTTATAAAAGTTTTCAGTTAGAGGACCGGGGATTTAGCTCAGTGCCTGCCCAGCAAAAGCAAGGTCCTCAGTTTGATACTGAGTACAAAATTTTTTTTTTCACTTAGAACTGTATTTTACTTGCAGTAGACACAATAAAAGATTCTAAAAGTAGAACTGAGTACAATTTTTTTTTTCACTTAGAACTGTATTTTACTTGCAGTAGACACAATAAAAGATTCTAAAAGTAGTTAGACACTAATACATCTCAATTTTAAAATATAATTTAAATTTTGAAATGTATCTGCCCTCATACTGAACACTGATTCTGTATTTTCAGTTGTTAATGGCAATAGCATCTTTTACCAAATACAGTCAGTTGTTGAGTGACAACAATTCACCTGAGCATTTTTCAGCTTCCCAATGATACTGCTACCCATTCCTTTTATGCTCTCCAGGGCTGGTGCCCTGCGGGACACTGAGAGAAGCCGAGTGGTGGCAGCAAGAGCAGCTCCCAGGGTCAGCCCCCCACGAGGAAGGTAAACGCCCACCCATGTCCCACAATGCCGTTCAGGAGAGTAACTGCATTTTGGGTACAGTAAGTGCATTTTTTACTTACAAAACCTTCAGTATACAGTGGGTTTGTCAGGGTGCAAGCCTATTATAATTCAAGGAGGATCGGTAATATCTCAGCCTTATTTATATATATTATTTAATAAACATTTTTACTTAATAAAAAATTTGTTATAATTATTCAGTCCTAACTGCTTTTTTCTTCAAATCTGTACTCTCAAATAAAATTTATATTTGCTCTCATAAAATGTATTAAATGTGAGAGCAGAATAAGATTGCTACCAATTACGTATCCATCCAAGGTCAGTGACTAGCACATGGAAATCCTGAAGTACATTCATTCCCTTCCCCGAAAGCTCACCGAACTAATAGGTGATGTCTCCCGGCTGTGCCACGTGGCAGGATCCAACCAGTAATAATCCAAGTCACCTGAAAAAGAGGAAAGGAATGAAGAGAGAAGTGGTATTGGAGAGCACATCCCTTTGAGCATTATCTCTTGAGTCTATAAAGTGCTAAGAATATTATCATTTTGAGTACGTACATCCCAGAATCATGGACCCCTATGTCGCAAAGATGTGAACTTAAATGAATTCATGCTACAAATGTACTTCATAAAATAAAGGAGCTAGTTTTTCCTTTTATAAATCAGACTTGAAATACTGACATATAAACATACCAGAAAGAACAGGATTGATCCGCCCTTCCCACCCTTAATACTTTCCAGAACATGCTACAGGCTGCCATCTAGTGGTGTTGGCTAAAATCGCATGCATTGAACAGTAAGGGTTAAAATTTAGTGCTTCTTTCTAATTTTCTGAATGTGGTAGCTTTAAAAATTGTTCTCTAGTCTCTTATCAGTCCTAACTGGAAAACACCACATGTGTTAATAACTTAGTGACAAGGAAATAACTGTTAGCAGAAGAGCGGTTACAACTGCCACAGTATTCATCAACTTTGCTAAAACGGTAAAAAAATTAAGAGTTCTAATTTTGTACACATTCATTAATGAAACTTTATCTTTTTGAATTAAAATCGAATGCCAAAGAAAGATCCTGAGCAAAAAAGAAACATTTCAGAGGAAAACAGCAGTGCTTTCAAGATCTGCATGGTATAAAAAGCTAGAGAAAAGTAGGTCACCTATGAAGGAACAGTGTGTTAGGGAAAGGGGGAGAATAAATGACCTCTCATAGTTTAAATATCAGATTTACTCAATGGGGATGTTTTTCTCCATAGCACTCCAAGGAGAAAAGAAAGTAAAGGATGCAGCTAATGGTGAGTTACATAGGTAGGTAGCTTTTGAGAAAATGTATTTGGCATGTGCCTGTGTGGGCAATATTTTTCATAGATAACAGACATGCTAGGGGTAGGTACTATCAAAGAACTACAACAGAAAATAATTTTCAAAATATTTAAAATCTGCCGGCATAAAAACCCATGCAATCCAATGCCTTAGTAATTCTTTCTTTTCCATTAACATGCCACAGAATACCTGAAGGCAAATGCTACTCATAGTGCAATAAATATTGAAGTGTTCTTCAAATATTAATTCATGCATTGCCTGCAAGGGTTAATATCAGAAATTACACTAGCAAAAGCTATTCTCTTAAAAAATACTTCACATTTAGTCATGATCTCTCATAATCACTTATGTGAAAATGTGCATACAGCTTAATATCAAAAATTATACATTTCTATATTATTGGACCAACTCAATTAATGGAATGCAATGAGGTCTTTACTGTTTGTAAAATACCACGTGCTTATTCTTGAAATAGCTCTACTTCCTCCCAAAAGAAAAAAAATATTAAAAGTGAAAAGTTACTAACACAAAGGTTGTTATTCAAAAGATGTTTCTTGTACTTTGTAAAAGGTTGTCCCTAAAATGTCATAGGCCCCGTAATAAGGCTTGATATTTCCCGGGTTCTGACCGGTTTTGATACACTGTGATGTTAAGAGGACCGCCGCGATACTTGTGAGGAAGACTGTATTCCTCTGCAGAAAAATTGTCCTTCAAGGGAAAACTGCTTCAGCGACTCTTAAAAGAAAAAAGAAAACAAGAAAAAAAATTCTATTTCCACAACTCCAAGATAGCAACTGGTCGCTGCCTCCCTCGATCACGTGCCTTGGGGTGCTTGGCCTGCGTTCCTCGGGGTCCGGCCCTGCCCCTCGGGGTGACTCAGTGTCTCTTCGTACACAACTGGTGAATATTTGGCTTTGCAAAAATTGCTCCTCACGGGCAAAGAACCAGGAGGTGATGCTACTGGTGAACAGGGCACCACGTTTATACGTAAACAGTGTTCCAGGCACGGGTATCCTGCTTGGCAGGGATCAATCATCTTGGGGAAAGGACAACTTCACTGCTACAGAATAGGCAGACAGAAGCAGAGGAACACCTGCATCTGATGACAAGAGAGGACAAGGTGCAGCCAATACTCACTGTCACCCTATCTACTGAGAATTTACATGGCAGATTTGTGGGTGAAAAAATAATTTTTGACCAATTTTAATTTTGCACAGTATCTTCCATATCTACCAGATACTGCTAATAAACATAAAAGTAAAATATTCCATATTCTAGTATATTCTAATACTTGTACATACTTTAGAATACAATCATGCAGAGGACCACAATAAAAATATAAACCAAAAGAGACAGCTGCCATTTTCACACAGAGAAGGGGGAGATGCAAAGCACTGTAATATTGATGATGCCCAAAGCAGGCTGTAAAGAGTCAACCCCACAATGGGCCAATTACCGGAGATGCCCGTAGTTAGGTTTTAATATTTACCTTCCCAGTCTGGGATGCAGGTCTGAGAAATAAATACACTAAGAGACGGAACTAGGAGAGGGAGAACAGGGTGTGAGGATGACTGAGGCCGGCCCAACCGACCAGGGCACTGAACGGTTCCACGCACTGACTTTTATTGGCAAATCAGCTGGGGTAAAGGTAAGCTATGTGCTGGAAATTAATGTAAACAAGGCTCCTAAAGGACAAGATAATGCATCTCAAATGAGCAACCAAATAGAATATATGGTTGCAATCAGAACACTGTCCTTCTAGTCTGAAGGTTTTAGTTGTAGGGACAGAATTTGGGGGCGAGTTACCCTGACCCTGGTACGTAGGCTCTCACCAGACTCCCTGCTATGAATAAGCCAACTGTGGGGTTAGCTTCACAGCCTACCCTGGGCATAATCCACGTTACAGTCCTCTGCACAATTACACCTCGTTTATGTTCTAAACAATTTCTCATAGGTCTTGTCATTATTTTGATTTATCAATCACTAAAATTAACAATATTGTTTAAAGACAATAATAAATACTAAAATGTAAATTTTTAAAAAACATTTGTTTTCCCTACCCATGTAATTACTAACTTTGAGAGAGATATTGAATTTTTAGTACTCCAATTCATCTTTATAATTCACATTTCTATATTATTAATGAAAAAAGGAATACTCAACAAAACCTTAAAACACTCCCAATCAAGTATATTATTAACACAAAAAATTTCGATCATTTTTTCCTAATATATGATTAAACATATTGACTTCCCGATGACACAGTTTCAAAATGATAAATATGTGGTGTTTTCTTGTGAAATCAATACAAATGCTGCCTCAGATATCAATGTAACTGTAAAGGAACTGATTTATGATCTCATTAATTTGGAACCAGAAAGGGCATTAGAAGGGTGAGCCTACTGAAGTAGCTCGAATACATAACCAGCCTTGTTAGAAAAGCATTAGCCTTTTGAGCTTCATTTTATTCTATGTGAAGAATTTCACAACAGACCTGGCCCCTACCTCTTGTGAAAAAGTGGGCAAATTAAACCCAGTAAGCAGAGAATTTCCACAAATCTCCAAGCAAAATGTATTTTCAGTGCGCAAATAAAACAAAACATGTGTCAGCTAAACAACACAAGAGTCTTCTGTAAAGGGAATTCGTTTTTCAAAAACCCAGGTCACTACAGAGTACGGAGCAATGCCAAAGTATATATTTGTAAGATTTAAAAATTTCTATCTGTTGATGTCCACGCAAAACACACAAAAACACAAAAGCACAGAGGAGTCCAACAAGACCAGTAAAGGTTGGCAGAACAAAATACCTTCCAAGTAGCATAGGCATTTAAAAACGTATATTGAACCAAGGCAAACACACATCTCCATTTATTAAATATTCAATAATTTAGCCGGCAGCTATATTTGCCCAAGTGGAGCACAGCTAAAGTGCACGCAGCAGAGGCCAAGCTCTCCACACCAAAACCTACACTTCTTGCGTGGCTCTAGAAGAAATACTCAGCGCACTCTAACATCATTATAACGGACGATGAGGAAGGCAGCATTTATACCAATGATGAGAGTGAGTCTCAGCAACTCAAAAATTTATACTACATTCCCATAATCATGCTGCTTGTTATCTCAAAAAACAACCTGATCTTCCTACACAGAATAAATTGTTCTCATCCAAAAATAAAAATTTAACAACCAACACTGGGGAGGGTCATCCTTCCCCGGTATTTCCTTCACCTCTTGCTTGTTTCTCTTCTATTTTTTTTTTTCAGTCCCCTGTAACAGAATGTGTTGGCATTAAATAAAATTAGGTGAATCCTGTACTTCTTTACTACAGTGCAGACACACATAAAAACGCTGAACAAGAATATGGTAAATGTTTTTTACTAAAGACAGGTAGATGTACACAAAAATCAATTCAGTTCTGAAAATGAGTTGCGATAAAATATTCGCAATACCAAGTTCCACGGTCTGCCCACTAGAATTAAACATCACTTTGGACTATGATGTTATAAAAACATACATTTTGATTGATTTTCACATTTTACGGGGACATTTATTTGAAAAAGTCATTTCCTAGATAGGAATCAAATCTTAACCTAAGAACTGAGATTAAAAATCTTCACTCTGGATTAATACATGAAAAATGCCCCTGGAAGCAGTTTCCTCATTTTTTGAAATCTACTTTAAAATGCTCAGTGACTGCAAAGGGGAAGTGTGTTCTTCTGAAATTATGCATAATAGTGGAACTACTTTTGGCTAAGTAATAATTTTCTATACAGCAAACCCTAAAAGTCCTAATGTCACCTAGTTAATGGTCACAAGTAAGAGACAAATATTTATTTTATGCAATTTGGTTTCTAGGTATCAAAATAAAATGGAAGCTAAATATCTAATTTAATCATTGATCAGATAATCTGTACAATGTTAGTTTTCAAATCAATGAAATACAATGCATACTACTGCTAAATCAGTAAATTATCTTTCATAATTGAATTATCTTACATAATTTACTAATAGTCTTAGTTCCTACCACAGTAAAATTATTATTACTCAAATACTTTTCAGTGATGGTGGTCAAAATCTGTGTCAATTTTCACTCTTCAACTGCAACTGAAGGCAAACATTGTACGAACTTCAGTGGCTGTGGGGCGGGGGTCATCTCCAAGTCATTGGTCTTCAGCAAGAACTTCTTCAACAACTCTAAGTAACTTAAAATCTAATTTCTGGTTTTGGCCTTGGACAGCGGCAACAGTAACAAAACCAAAAACTACAAAGTACCCTTTCCTTGGAAAAAGTATATTATCTCCCGGTATTAGGGATTCATTAAAGTGGTTGTTCTCCAAATGCATGATAGAAAATCCACACTGTGCGACAGGTGCACTCCCTCCCCACTAACAGTGCCCAACATCATTGGTTATCAGGGAAATGCACAGCAAATTCACATCAAGCTATTACCTCTCATCTGTCAGAAGAGCTAGCTGTAACATGAAAGAAAGATGCATGCTGGTGAAATGGGGAAACCCTGGACCTTTGAATACTGTTGACAGGAATGCAAATTCATAAAGCCATTGCAGAAGTTCCTTAAAATATTACAAACAAAACTACCATATCACTTCTCCATGCCACTCTGGAGTGGGCAGGCAAAACAACTGAAATCGATCTCATAGAAGTACGTGCACTCCCGTGTTCACTGCAGCACTAGTCACGACAGCCAAGATGAGAAGGCAGCCCACATAATCACTGACAAGGAACAGGTAAAGAAAACATGGTGTACAGATGTTAAAGGGTAAACACACACTGCAAAAAGAAGAAAACTCTGCAAATGTGACAACACAAGTGAACCGAGACAATGCTATGCTAGGAAAAACAAGCCAGAATACAGGGAGGGGGCCACAGCATCCCACTGAAAGGAAGAATCTAACAGCCACATCTACAGAAGCAAATAGTAAAGTGCTGGTTTCCAGGGGCTCAGGCAAGGGAAATGGGGAGTCAAAGATGTAAAGTTTCACTTATCAAAGTTAAACATATCCTAGAGAGTGACTGTACAACATAACATCCGGAATTAACAAGTATTTAAAATTTGCTAAGAGGATATATCAGTGTTCTTATCCCAAAGAAGAAAACAGTAAAAACAAGGACAGGAGGAAGCTTGGTGTTTCTGGCATGTACTGAATTCTGGCTTCATGGATGTACACATCTCTCCACACTCGTTAAGTCGCAGACAAAAGTATGTACTGATATCTCTGTATATAAATCACACCCCAATAAAGTTTTTTAACATTTTCATTTTTTAAACTCTCTTGTTCCTAAATTCCATAACAGATCCAATGTCACCATTCTTTTTGTTTGGTATATAACGTTTACAATTTAACTAAAATGAATTCTCATTTACCAAGTTGATTTGAATAAATGCATCAACTTCTGCATATCACGTTAGTGAATGATTTCAAAAATGCTTAACTTCAGAGATGGTTTATAATCAGAAGAATCTCCTGAGCTGAAGAACCTCTAGCGACTGAGTATTTGCTTGCAGGACCTTGATGCGGTTTTTGTTTCGGAGCACAGGCAAGGTGGGCCAGTGGATGTTGACAAGAGGGACAGCTCATTGGTGTCTTTTGGAGACAGGTACTTTTCTGGTCATTAGCATCGTTTGATGAATGTGAGAGTTAATTTTTGAGAAGCCAATACTACCACCATACAACTCTACAAAGAGCCTACAGGGGACTCAGAATCAAACTTCTGGATGAACTCTGAGTTCAGTCACTCAGATAATCCCAAACTCCAGAAACAGCTACAACAGCATCCAGTTGGTCCTTCAAGGGTAGAATGGTATGGACAGTTAAGAGACTTACAACTCTAAACCTAACAGCATATCAGGTACATTACTGTAATAATCTTTCTGCACCTCCGTAACCCTCTCTTCTATAAAATGGAAATAATGCCCCTTCCCTCACAAAACTTTCACGGAAATTAAATGAGATATATCAGCTTTGTGAACTTTAACGGCTTCAGAAATAAGGTTTAAGGGGCCGGGGATTTAGCTCAGCGGTTCGGTGGCCTGCGTTCAATCCCTGGTACCAAAAAAAAAAAAAGGTTTAATTTATAATTAGTTATATAATTAAGATGAAAAATAGAAAATCATGGTGCTACAGACTGGACATATACAATTACATAGCCATCATTACTAAAGTATGTGTAATATCAGAAATATTTACAAAACATGCTTTGAAATACCTTAGAAAAATGTTGAAGATTCTTGTTTATAAATAGTATATTATTATCTTGATTATTTAAGATATCCCTGATGATGTTTCACTTATATCTCTAAGCAGAGATATTAGTTGCTTGATATGTTTGGCATTTACATTTTAGTAAGTCCCAAGCTTACTAACTTCCTGAGATTCCTTTTTTGAGTTTATGCTAAACTATCCGAGTCCTCTCATTTAGGATTGAGTGTCAAACATACAACCACTGTAAATTTACATACATAACGGGTCACCCTTAAGGCATAGGCTTTGAGCAAACACAAAACTTTTTTGGGGATTACTTTAAATAAACTAATAGGCATTGAGAAATTAAAATGTATTTGTAATAATAAGGATTAGTTATCAGTTTAATGTTTTCTAGTTTAAAAAGCGATGCAAATTTATATAGGCTTGAGGCTACAAGGAGGTTCAGGGTCTGGAGACATCAGGAAGCTCACTGGCTTCCTTACTCTTTACCTTGGTGTGGCTCTGATTCTCTGGACCACAGAAAACATCGGTAAGTAAATTTCTGAAAGCTCTGAAAACCAACAAACCACATACACACACCCAGGCACACACAAATGCGTGTATGCACACACATACACACAACCTTATGCCTTAGAACTATAAAATAAGGATGTCCATGGTCTGCAGGAAAATCTAGATAGAAAATGTCTCCAAGGCCATTGCTTACTTGACGAAAAGCTTCCCACAAACATTCATTGGAGAGGAATAAATTTCATGTGCGATGACAGCCTTAGGCCTAAGAAACTTCTCACCCAGAATCTACACACAGACAGAAAGGTGCCTTGGATAACGAATCACAGAACTGACAATACTAGGGAGACCCTTTCTTCGAACACAATGAATCTTCATAAATATGAATTTTTATTAAAAAAAAAAAGAATTTGGGAAGTGCCGTACACACGAGGGAAATATTTTACTGCAACTTTCCAACTGACCAGACTTCCACATTGACACTGAGCATTCCATTCACGTGGAGAACAGGCTGTCACGTGCAAAGCCTCGGAATAACCAGCGAGGAAATCCTGCGGAAAAAACCGGGGTTTATTTGCTTTCATTGTTTGGGGACTGGATGTTAACCACAGGTCTAAGAAATTGCAGTGTTGGGTCTGTTCACAGTAGAGACATTATAAGAACACATTCTAGATGAAATATCTTTGCTAAAGGAAAATGCTAGTCTTTTTCCAGACCCAGGCAACTCTAGCAAAATAGCATTAATTTGCAATGATTTTTAAATGTCAAATCAATTTCTATCTGCCTCTGCACCCCAAAGACATGGAAATGAAAAGCATGGGGATCTGTAAGCATCACAGGTTTAGTGATATAAATAACAAGAACAGTCGAATGATAATAAATATGAATTTTAAGGTATGAAGAACAACACAGAAAATACATTATGAGGTATTGGAACTGATCATTTAAAATATATTCTTAACATATAAAAAGTAGAAAATAGGTTTATATTCTAGCAAACATCTTGGTAATAAAAATAAATATTTTTGAAACCAGAGCTTCCTCAAAGCAACTTACTGTATTTTTTGCATTCCTTTTTTGTTTTATCACACTTTATTTTTAATTCTTGGTTTTCCTCTGTTTTTGTTTTGGCTAGGCAAACAATGTATAGATATATAACAAGACCTCTGTTTAAGGTTGAAATTCCTTGACTGGCAGTGGGAAATTACTAGGCATAGAAATTTGGAGAACATTTTATTTTATGCTTCATCACCATTTTTGAAAACAATGGGAAGTGTTCACATTCACAACCCTTCAGAATTATAGTTCTAAGAAAGTAGGTTGCAAAACACTGCCAGGTCATGGGTCTAAACCTCTGCAGAGCCGCAAAAGTAGCCAAGCTTTATAATGATGTCCTTTCAATGGCCCTCCAACTCTGTAGGACAGAAGTCTACTATTTAAGTAGGTGTTTAAGTAAGTCAAAGCACAGAAGCAAGAAGAAATAAGTAACATTCACAAATGCACACAGACAGTACAGCATGTATGTGTGTGTGTGTGTGTGTGTGTGTGTGTGTGTGTGTGCGTGCGCACGCGCGTATATAACTGTTATGAAGCCGCCCAAGTTCAGGCTGGTCAAAAACTAACTGCCAGACTCAAGAAAAGTTATTATTTCCCAGAGTCAGGAATATTTAAGATTTGGATGAATGAATCTAAAAAAATAAAAAGTTTCAGACATAATGATTTCAAAATATCTTCATCATAGATTAAATTTTCAGGACAGCAACGTTACTTTTAAAAAATCAGGATGCCTCCGTGGACTAGACTGAAAGTGCCCAACCAACACTGGCTGCCCCGCTTGCCACGAGTGTGGCCCCGAGACGCACTGAGGGCCGAGGACGCAGGAAGGCCGGGTCATCCCAGCCCCAGCCCACCTGGCTCTTTCACCCGTGAGCAGCCACTCTCACCACTCGGAGGTACCCTACCAGCCAGCACGCATCAGACACGGCCCCTCGAGGTCTCCGAAATGCTTCACTTACATCCTTCAGAGGTCACGGGTCTTTGTGAGGAGCTTGCAGTAAACCAATTCCGGTTGGCTAAAATAGCCACTCCACCAGACAGCCGCGCCCCTGAACTGCACTCCTTTTAGGCAGACCCTCATCCTAGCAGCTCCCACATTGCTAACATTCTCTGTCACTGTCAGGACATCCAGCTGTGGTAGCATCTGGGTCGCCACCGTGGTGTTACTCAGACTGTGCAGATCACGCTGCCGCCATCAGGAATCCGCAGGGGAAACTTTATTCTCTGGTGAGTTCCAGAAAGAACTGCTTTCACCTGAACGCTGGGACTGTTAGGGATGCTGTACATATTGGTACCAACATCACTTCTCAAAGCACAGCGGTTGAAACGCTCAGGATTAAGTCTGTAGCCTCATTTTCTACCCTTGCTTTTCCTCACCAATCTTCCTTACGCATTTATTTCAGCGGGGCACATCGTTACATTCTGGTAACTACCTCAGATCACTTTGGCATCGAGGTAGGTTTTAAGGTAGGAATTAAAACGAGATTAAATAAAAATGTACAAACATACTTTGGTACCTTTATTGGAAATCCTTTTTCATTAAAATGCATATTTTTAATCCATCAAAGTCAAAGTATCTTTAATGCAATGGAAAATAATTAAAATGGAATTATTTTCTCTGGTATTCAACCCAAGACAGATCTTGAAAATGCACCTGTACAAAACCAAAAAGGTTGGTACCAACATAGGTACTAACAACAATGAAAATTCACAGGCAATAAAGGGGACAGGAAAACTAATCAAAAAGATACAGATAAACAAATCCAACTAACTAACTCGGGGAGGAACACACCTGTAACAAAATTGCCCAAATAACTATGTGTGCACACAATTGGATGCAAGGGCAGCAGAATTGTCCGGACACTATCCACTTGACAAATAAAAATGATATGTAAAATTTTATGAAAATGGGGCTAAAATCTCCATTGCAGCCCTCCTAATACAAAAGCAAAAGAGCAAAAAATGTAGACTCCAGAAGAGAAAGTTTATTTAAATTAACGTTAACTAATATCAACCATAACTAGCACCTACTAAGCAAGCAGTACCTCAGAAAACGCAGCTATCCAGAAGGAGGGGATTGGCAGCTAAGTTTTTACAATGCCACCCTTAAAATCAGTCTCCATCAGTGCAGCCAAACTGTAAAACATAAGCAGCTGCTCATTAAAGATTGTTTCAGAGTCACCATGTGTTACAGATTAAATGCACTGGAAGCATTCATTCTTATTTTCCCTCTTTGTATGTTCTATTCCGGCATTTTGCAAATGTAGTACAATAGAACGTGAAACACAGGGCTAAGTGTTCTATGCATAATGTCCTACACAGACAAGCCAAACTATCTTCTAAAAATCTTTAATCAAAATTAATATTGCTTCAGTAACAGCAGAGCAAGTGAGCAAAACTATCTTTCCTAGAGGATTATATAACTGCACATTCCGATGTGAAATTAAGAGATATTTAGGGAAGGAACTGAAGTCGTACATTGTTTGTATTGATATTGAATATATTAGGTGACATTACATCTGAAGTTGTGTTGAAAGATTAAATTGAATATTATTTGAATATTTTAATATTCATTTTCTACTACAAATTATATAAATCCATAACAGATCTTTCCAAATTGAGATACAGCGAGATAACAATCACAAAGATAGTAATATCTTTAAGTTGCACGTGTAAGAGGGATCTAATAATTCCACCAATCTTAACACAAATTAACATTATACTGTACCTTATTATCACAAAAACCAATCAAAACTTTAGCTGAAATACCTTACTTATCGCAGGAAGGTTGATCTTGAGAAACAGGGAACCCACAAGAAATACCAAATTATGATAGTATTGTAACTCTTCAAATATTAAAAATCTATATATCTATACATCTATATCTAAATCTATATGACTAATCTCCACTTTCAAATAAAAGGGCAAGCCAATAACACCTTCTAAACTCAACCTCATTTTCTTTTTGTTTTTTGGTACCAGAGATCGAACTTGGGTCCTTCCTCGTTTTCATTTTAACTATCAAGAATCTAAGTAGCACTGTTTACTCTTAGGCTTTAAATGTTTGGCATTCACATTTTTAAAATATCTGTAAGGAATCTGGAGTAAGGCCATTGTTTCAACTGCAATCTTATGCCTAAATACTAAATTTTAAAGAGAAAATCAGTAATGCGTTCACCTGAACATTCTGCATGACTTACTGTTTTTTTTAAATTTGGAGAATTTATTTACATTTAGACTCAAAGTATTTCTAGGATACAATGGCTATGATGATATATACAAAGCTAATACAAACACATATGCATCATTCTGAATGGGAACCATATTCTAGAGATGAATGAGGTCTTCCTTCCCAAAACTAATGTTCCCTTAAATCATGCTAAAAGGGTAAAAACATTGAAACAGTGTCTTGCTAGCCTTTATAACTTCAAATATTTTTAAAATAATTTTTTATTGAATTTATTGGTACATTCTAGGTACACAGTACAGTTCCATTTATTACTGGGATCTTGTACCTTCACATGACAGGTCTTGGTTCTCATTTGTTCCCCTTGTCCCCACCCTCCCTTCACCCCCTCTTCCCCTCCCTCCCTACCAACAGTTTAATTCCATTTTTACATTTTCTCACATTTTTTATATAATTTCAAATATTGCCTAGAAAGTAGAGTTCTGCTTGTTTTTCAAAGTGATATACTAATAGTTCTGAGCACACACACACACACACACACACACACACACACACCAGATCTCCCGACCTACAATCTTCGATATTATTATCGCTGCATAACATCTAGACATGCACCTAGTTCACCAACCTCACTGGGAATTATCCTTACTGCAATGTGGCTCTGTTAACCCAGCCAGGGGAAAATGCGGAGAATAAAGATAACAGTCCCCAAGACCCTGTATAGGAAACTCCAAGGAGACAGTTGCAAGAGAAATCTCCCAGCCATATTCTTCTCACCCACACTCTCGAGGGCCGTGCACATTAATGAGGTATTTGGGAGGGCTCTTAGTGCCCGCTCCAATTTTCCACGGCTTTCATGTCCTCACTGGATAGCTCAAATTACAGTAAAATCTAGTGGAACGCAACAAATTTCTCAGAGAGGCATCTATTACTAAAGATATGCTCCAAAACAAGACTAGCTTCTAAAGTTGGGACATCACAACATACTGTTATAGAAGCCGAATGTCACAAGAATCCTAGTCTCTCACCAGCCATTCTGAGAACAAACATGCCCTAATTAGCCCTCGGGGTACATATGAAACAACGTGGGTCCATACAAACTACAATTTCCTATTTGCTCAAAAAGCATTTTTATGTGACTGTTGAAATTCAATCGTTCCTAATCCCTTTGCTTATGACAAGGGAGCTAATGCTCATCTTTTGGAGATTTTAACTTCAGGTAGCCTTTTTTTTACTATGATATGAAATGGCAAAGCTCATGAAAATATGAAATCCTAAGAGTATTTTTGAAGCAAGAGCAACTGGAAGCTGGTGCTGAGGTCAGTCACTGACCACATGACTTTCCCACCTGCGAATCCAGAGTACTTTGTTGCTGAGATCTGTCAGGTAAGTAATTCAACCTGAGTTGTGTGAGCCCTTTTACTATAATTAGATTATGGGGATCCACGCATTCTTTAAAACTGTTGGTAAAACGATGCGTGTGTATTTTTCTGCCAAAGTCTACTGCTGCCTTTATTTCTGAGAAGAACTCGTGGTCGCTCCCCAGATCTGGAATACACTGTTAAAGGGTCTGGGTGAATGAGTGATTCATACACAGGCATCGCTACGCTGGCTTAGCGCTTTCCCTTCAGCTTCTGGAATGATGCTCTCCTGCAGATGCCCAGCCCCAGCAGTCTGCTTCCATTAAGATCCCCATTTAAGTCAAGCACTTAGGAAATCAAGAAACCATACCCAGAGAAAATGAGCCTTGCGAACATACAGAGAGGAAGGGAATTCACCTCAGAAAGCACTTTCATGTGCTATCAAGACTCTAATAAATCCTATTTATAAAAATACTTTAGTATAGAATGAGGGAGAGCAGTACTACATACCTACGTGCTAGTACGTCTTCCCTGCTGAGCACCTTCAACCATTTCAAAGATGTATACTGAAAAGGAAAATACAGGAAAAAAACCAAACTTTCTATAATCTAAGTTGTTAGAAATCATAAGACTTGAAATAAGAGTAAAAATTTGAAGTGGATAAAAACAGATTCTTCCAATCTGGATATATCTGGAAATGAGGTACAAGCTTCATGCACTAAGCATTCTGTAGAGGGGGGAAAAAAAACTGCGATAATGGAGAATCACTTTATTAATAAAATTAGTGACTTCATAAATGTATGTGCAGAGTTTATAAATCAGACTGGCTCCTCAGAGCTCAAGAAAAAAATCAGCCCCTTTGTCTCCCTCTCATTCCTCCAGGGCGCATGTGTGGAAGTAAGACCCAAACTGCCTGTCTTGCTCTCTGCACCCAGGCCCTTATGGGCTGCTCCCCAGCCTGTGATGCCCCTGTCCCTCCGGAGCAGCAGCCAGGACACAGCAAACGCTCAGTGCTATGTGGCCAAAGAGTTACAGTGGGTCAAGAGACTGACTGGGGTCATTTTTAAAAAGCCACAATCTCCTTTCCAATAATCTTCAGCTGCTCACACTACACTTTAGGGAGATGGGACAGTTCTATCCCCTCCTTTATTAAGGAAGCCATTCCTTTGCACAGTGCCATCGGATGACCTGCAGCCCCTTAAAATGCCATGCCATGCCCACTGAGACAGGGGCATCTCTTCCAAAAGGGCAGAGTAGAACCAAGGAGGCAAGGGCAAGATGAAGGCAATTATTCTTATGCCCAAGGTCAACACACCCAGGTCTCGGACCCCACGACTGTGCTTCTTTCCTCTCAGTCTGGCCTCACTCGTGCCCCTCATCGGAACAGTCTCCCTGAGTCCCTGGTCTCCCGGCATTTCCACAGAGAATCTGTGTAATCAGGACTGCCGATCAGGAGAAACCAGGCCTCCGCAGCCTTTGTCTGAACACTGGAAAAAAACAATCGATATAAACCTGTATCTTTCTATTTTTAAGAAGATTGAACTGTGAAGCATTCTAACTTCAGGAAGACACAGTAAACAGGAAAAACTCTGATCAATCAGAGAAAAATATATACTTTCTGAGTTAACTGTATAGTTAAACAGACCAAGCTAAGAGGTAAATATAATGCTAAAAGGTATACAATTTAATATGAACTTTAGATACAGATTTAAAATATTAGAAAAAGCTTCATACAATGCAACTACATAATTACTGTGTTCTAAAAATAATATATTTAGGTAATTTCTATTTTCAAAGAAAAATATTCCTTATACTCCACTGCTAGACTCCAAATGATGTGTTTCAATATCCTACGCTTTGGATAATTAAATAATAAATGCCATTATTTTCACATTTTTCCATAGGCTTAACATTAGAGTAAGGTTTACCTGTTCCTGAGTGCAGCGAATGTAGGAATGGAAACTGCAGAAACCCAGCAAACATAATAACAGCAGCACTGGAATGGTTAAGTAAATGCTACTGGAATCAAATCACTAAATTCCAGCAAGCAATGGCAGCAAATCCAGTAAGTGGCACAACGGAATTTTAAAGATCCACCAAATTACAAAATTCTCATTACAATTGCCTGTGGCCCTTGCATTCTAAATCAAAGCTACAGAAGCCTGCAGTGCCCAACATTATACAACAGTGACACCAAACAAGGCCATAAGTGCTGCTGTCATCAAAACAGATCTCTGCAGCACAGAGTCTCACTGACTACAGCATTAATCTACAGTGCTCGATGCTACACTACAGTGATTTTCCTTTAGCAAACACTCAAGCTCAGCTAGCCCCACAAATTGACCATCTCCTAAAACAACGCAATACTGCTACCTTCCTGCAGCCAGAGACACAAAATGCTGCGGTCCCTTGAAGCTAGCACAGAAAAGACTCAGGAGAAAGCTCAGAGCTGTTCCTGCTATGCCCCCAGTGACATTTCTCCACAATATTCGTGGACTAAGATGACACAGCTAAGTAGCCACTGCTGCCTGGTAGACCCCAGAAGACTCACCTGAAATAATTAGGTCCCATTACCAAACACTGGAGGCGGTGCTGACTGGCACCTTCTGATAGATCATTTTCTCTGCAGTTTCCCTAACTGAGGAATCTCACTCAGTCCAATGGTAACAAACCGGCCCCAGGAAGCTTAAGCCAGAAGTACCAAGTGATTGTTGGGCAAACGGGCAAAAGTGCCTCTTCAGGCTGTTCTGGGATGGCCAGCCTAGTGCTAATGATGGCTTACCTCCAGGGGGCAAAAGGACAGCCCCAGAGAGGTTCTGCCAAGCAGCCATGGGAGGGCGTGGCTCCTACAGATATTATTCTTAAAGATGCATGTCTTTGATGGTCACAAATTGCGTAAGACATAGAACAGTACACTTTTCTCACGAAGGTACAGAAGAATCATCCTTTCACTAGGTCACCTGTATTTCTTTTATCCACTCCATACCTTGTATTAGAGACCAACAATAAAATAACAAAAAATAAATTACTTCATTTGAAAGTATATTTCCCCAAGTACATTTTATTGTGGTAGATCACTCAGTCGACCAAGTGACCATGCCATACTGTTCTAGCCTCCCAAGGATTCAGGACTGAGAAATACAGCTAGCATGCTTCTAATTCTTTTCAGGAGGTGAGATGGGCAACCATAATAGGTACAAATTAGTAACATCTTTAACTTTAAATAAATGCAGTGTGTTTATACAAATCATATGTATTTGTCTAAAATAATCATCCAATAAGAAAAAAATTACTGTGCATCACATAATCATGAAAGAAACTGTAAAATATCAGTAATCTCAAATAAACTGACTTATTTTGAACATTTTCCCCTCCAAAAAGAATTTACTTTTAGTCTCCATTTAGAATTTTTTCTTTTGCCAAACTTCCCAGTATACTTTCAACTGGCTTTAGTTGAAAATTGTCCAAATTACTGTTAGGAAAAGAGAAAGCAAACTAAACATTAATTGAAAATTTGTTATGTGCCAAATATTATTAAGTTTACCAATTTTATTTAATTCATTTATTTTTCAAATTATATGGCATAACTGATATTATTTACAGCAAATTACAGATGAATCTCAAAAAAGCTACCTAATTTGCTTAAGGTCACATGATCTCTAAGCAGCAAGGCTGGATTTCAACTTGGCTTTCTCTGATTTGAAAGTCCACACAAGGGCCAGGGATTTAGCTCAGCGGTTCCCCTGCCTGCCTCATAAGCACAAAGACCTGGGTTCAAGCCGGGCCTCACAGTGCACGCCTGTAATCCCAGCACTCGGGAGGATGAGGTAGGAGGATCATCGTGAGTTTGAGACCAGCCTGGGCTACATAGTGAGTTCCAGGTCAGTCTCAACTACATAGTGAGATCCTGTCTCAAAAAAAAAAAA